>NC_088909.1:77642489-77971934 GCF_037157495.1 Lathamus discolor
TAATAGGACTTGGAAAATTGCTTTTATTGGCCCTTACTTTCCATTTTACGTACACTCCTGGAATTGTGTAAAATGACAGCAAACTGCCATGAATGTACCCTTCGTCAATATTTATTGCTCACTTCCTCCCTTTAATGAAAAAACTGGCGATGCATCAATTTTACTGCCCTTTTACTGAAAAGAAAAAAAAAAAAAAAAGAAAGTAGCACTTTTAATACTTACATATCCAACAGATGAGGTGAAATGACAAAGAAATGTCTGACAGTTTAGGCTCTGGCTTTTTGGTGAAAAATCTTGCACTTAAAACGTATTCTTTTTTAACTTTTTTTTTCTTTAGATCATGCTTGCCCTGAAATCAGCCTGTACATTTTTCTTTATAACTGCAGTTGTAGGGAATCATCTCAGAAGCTTCCAATTCTGCTACAAAGACAGATGTTTGAACAATCCCCTCCTGCTCAGTATCAGCTGTTCAGCAGAGCTTGCCTCTGAAATAAAGGACCAGTTACCTCTGATTCTGGCTGCCTTTTCAGGAATGATACAGGGAATTTTTCAACAATAAAGGTCCCTTCTTTGCTCTAGGGCTCAGCTAGAAAGCCTCTGGCAAGCACAGATTCAGCTCACCATCAATAGAACTTGCTGTGGCTCGTCACTCTTAAAACTTTACATACAGGTCAATTATACAACTAGCATATTTTTATCAAGGTGTGATGCAGATCTTCACCCTGAACTCCCCATGAATTCTGTATCTATTCCTTTCAGGCATGAAGGATTTGTTTATTGGCAGCAGTAGATCAGGCCTTTAGAAAGAATGCAGGTAGCCTCACATTCTGTTCCGCTGCAAGGACAGTGGGATAGTAAACCTGATTCAGTGTTCAAAGATAGATAGTCTTGAAGGCTACACTGTCACATCATTTTACACATAAATCAGTGTCCTTGGGTGTGGTTATGAAGAGGATCTAAAGAAATGAAACTGATAACCCCCAGACTAGGTAAGGATATAGTGTCAGGTATGCTTCTCAGGTTTACCATGTGGTTTTCTCTAAATAGGCTTCACAAGGAGTCCCCTAAACATGCAAGCAAGCTACATTGCTGTTTTCCTTTCTTTTGATCCCTGGGTTACCGTCCAGGAAAGGTTCTTTTTCTTCAGAATCTAAAAGCTTTCTGAGAGGTGGACTGCAAAGTGGAAAATAAAAATGAAAACTGACTTTGAGTATTAGGGCCTTGACCAGGGAAGGGAGCAGGAGAACATTCCCTATAGATGAACTCCCATTTAACAAAATCATAAAAGCCCCATAAAAGATTAAGTATAGAAAATAATGGCAGTCCAAATATATGGTAACAAAACACAGTAAATCGTTCTCGGAGGGAACCCGTTTCATTTTCATGAATTAAGATGACCCCTGCATACTTCACCAAAGTTCTTATTTTACCACTCCTGAGCTCATAAAAGAGGGTATATTTCATCCCAGGGGTAATGTTAAGATACTGTGAGTTAAGCTCAGAAATATGCAGTGAACATCCCCCCATTACCAGACTGGGTGGAGCCTTGTGCATAGGACTAGGACTTGAGTAACCCTTTCAAAGCCTTCCTGCTCTCATGGTGCTCACTGCTGCTATGCTCTACTCTCAAGAACTTGTCTTTGTGAAGAGAGGTGACAGCCTGTGTGGTGCCTGGGCTTGCTGGAGGCTTTGAAAGAGATCTTCATTCATGCTTGGTATTGCTTCTTGGGTATTCAACAGCTGCCAGTGGACAAGAGGCACCCCTCTATATGTACAGATCAAGCGGGGAAAGAAATTGACATAAAAAGTGTAAGGCATACTGTGACCAAAAGTAGCATAAACAAGACTACTATAACATGGGATTGCCTCCAGATCTGATAAATTACACCAAAACCTAATGTGGGTTCTCTAACAGCAGTCATCCTAAGAGCCACCTTTGCCCCAGCTGTTATTTCCATAACATGCCATATGTGCTCCAGTTCCCCGAGGTGCAGGACAAATTCCCAGACAGCTCCCCTGTCTGGAAATGGTAGGGATGGACATATTCAAATAACAGGGAGAAAATGTCACCCCCCTCTAGTCTCCCCATCACCATTAGACCCGTGCTTGAACTCTACTGTGGCTCTCCTCAACCTTCCTTTCAAGACAGAATAAATCAAGGTGCTTCATCATTCCCTGTTAGGTCTTATTTTCACTTATCCTTGAAGATGTCTCCTTAGTTTGCTCATATATACATCCAACAAAGACTTTGTTTAAGCCTCAGTCTAAATTTCTGCTGTTCTGTAGCAACTGAAGAGCTCTGTTTCCTTTCATGACTAAGGTAGGAGATGCTCTGTATTCCAGTCAGTTGTGCAGCTCTGCCAACCTCAATGCCTAAAGCAAAGCAGAGGTCAGGAGCTGCACACTCTGCCCATTGTGGAGGCAATGGCATCCTGGTGTTCACTTCTCTGTTTCATCAAATGGGATGACACTGGCAACCTGGCTGCCTTTGAAGATTTGGTTGCACGGCTGATAGTGCATGGTGGATAGTAAGAGATTACTCATAAACAGGTGATTTATGTTAGATTTAAACTGGTTAAGAAGTTGGATAAAAAAGTTTTATAGGGGCAAAATGTCCTCAGCAGACAATGGTACCTCTTCATGATGAGATGGCTTTTGGCAGCACATGGCACAAAGCTTAGACAGCAGGAAATTGACTGCTCTGTGGAAAAGCTGTACATATGCATCTCTGCAGGTGTCAAGCTCGCTGGTAAACCTACCAGGCTGATTCCATAGAATGCTGTTTTTCAGACTGCTTAACGAAGGAGAAGCATGCAGCAATACCTGTGAACAGTTTTAAGTACTCACTGCACCTCAGTAAATTAAGAACTAAGGTGAATTCTAAAGCCTTACTACAAAATTGTGTCTGTGAACATTATTGTGCAGTACTTTCAAACAGGGCACATGAGCTTAGTTGGTACTTTTTACCTTTTCTGCCCTTGCACAACATGAAGCTAATGGTCCCTTCACCTCCAAGGGAGGTTGTGCGCAAGTAGATGAAGCCCTCCAAGGGAGTTTGTGTGCAAGTAAGTGAAGCCACCTTTTCATGCTTTCCCTCATGTACTGCTATGAGAAGGCAATATGTTCTGTGGAAGGAAGATCTTGGGCAGAGGATGAGTATCTCGGGCCAGGGTCAGGTATGTGAAGGTCAGCGCAGGGAGATGATGACAGTGGGAGAGGGCCAGCTGACCCACACGTGGAGGAGGCTGCAGTGCGGAGGGGTGCTCCAGCCCTCCTCCAGTGACAGAGAGGGTCTCGTCACCCCAGGCGGAAGCGAGGGTGGGCACGGGAGTGCTGAGGGGCGGAACCGAGACATGTCCCCTGCAGAGCCGCTGCTCAGCTCCCCTGCGCAGGTGCTGTGGCCGGGGGATTCGGGACAAGCTGGGACCGGGGCCGCAGAGCGGGGGCAGGTCCGGCGGGGCGGGCAGCTCCACGGCCGGGGGCCGAGCCCAATTCCTGCCGCGAGCGGCGCCAGGGGGCGCGCGGGTGCCGCGCTGCCTTGCGCGGCCGCGGATGCGCCGCTCCCTGGCTTCAGGCGGCTAGGCGCGGCTGCAGCTGGAGACGGGGGCTCTGACCCGGCTGCGCCACTTTTCCTTGAAGGTAAAAGCCTCCGGAGACCTAAAAACAGCCCTTGCCGAGGTCGGGCCGGCGGTCACAGCGGTGCGAAGGGCGACGAAGGCGGCTGCTGCGTTTTGGGGTGGGGGCGAGGACTGCTTCGCGGAACCCCAAAGCAGCCGTCAGCGGGGTGTTCAGATCTGCCTGCGTTTGGGAATAAATCAAAACCATGGAGCTGTCGGTGGAGGGCAGGGGATGCTGCGCTAGGCTCCGACCTGGGGTGCTCGTGGTGCCCGGGGGCAGCGGGTACTGAAAGGTGCTGGTCGGCCACGGCAAGCGCAGAAATACCGCCCACCTAGCCCCGTGGGCTTCTGGGGTAGGATTCCCCGTGCTCTGGAAGCGGACAGATGTGCGAGGGGACCCGGGAATCTCGCCTTGGTAAAGCGGGGCCGCCTCCCACTACTCCAGGTCCAGCAACACAAGCGAAGCTTACCGAGCGCACCCGCGGCGAACAAAAGCCGCAAGTCGCCCGGTTCCTTCCAAGCCGAGCTGCTCCTTGCGCTGTGTTTGCGCCATCCTGACTTCATATTTAGCCTCTTTACGGAGGCTTTATTACTGTCTGAGGCCTGGAACGCATGTGCGAGGAATGCTCTGCTGCCGGCCGCCTGCGTTTTGACCGATCTTGTGGCGAAGCGCCGCAGACCACGGTTCGCGCACGGGGGTGAAGCCGGCGACGCGGAGAGGGGAGGTAGCGGGAGCCGCAGACCCTGCTCTCTCGACCTCCCTGGAGGCACCCGGGCCCTCGAAGTCTGCCCCGCTCACCCAAGGAGCCCGCTTGTTTCAAAACCACCTTCCCGGATGGACCTTGTAAGAGGGAGAGAAAGGGCCACGCACAGAAAAAGCACCTAACTTGAGAAACAATCAGTATCGCTCTCCGGTTTTGTAGGTTTCCCCTGCTTGTCACAGAGTTTATCACTATCCACCAAGAACCATGAAAAGGCAACTCAGGTACATTACAAATACAGAAGGGTTAGAGGCTCCAGTGTTAGAGTGGCGTCGATATAATCATACGAAGAGGTTACTGCATAGGGAAAAAAAAAAAAAAAAGGTATTGAATTTATCGATGAGCACATAAAAGGGAAAAAAAAACCACCCCCCCCCCCCCAAAATAAAACCCAAAAGCCCTAAAACCAAAAACCCAAACCCACATGGTAAAAAAATCCCAACCAGTTTATTTCTCCATAAAATTTCGGACCGTTACTGCTTCAATTAGGGTAAGTGCGAAACAATGCGCATAGTTACAAAGAAAAAAAAAAAAAGAAAACACAATAATGATTAAAAAGGACAGGGGGTTAGCAAGCAGCACACAAAACATCACGGAGACGGTAGCCTTGTTAGACACAGGGAATGTTTATCTAGATGGCTGCTCACTCTGTTTTTTCATAACACTATTTTCATAACAAAGCAGTTATTGCTCCCTGCCATAACAATAAGCAGAATAGGAGGAGGATTTTGCCCCTTTCTCTCGTGGGTAATGATCATGTCCTATTGCTGAGGATGTAATGATTTGGAGCTGCGGAACTCGGATTTTCATCTTTTCTAGACACTCCCCGTACGAGCATTTCATCGCCCCAGTGCAGAGGAGACTAGTTTGCACTTCTTTTACTCACTTGACTTCAAGTCGCTGGCCCCTGACCACGAAGGGCATCGTATATGACGACGCTCTTGGCGGTAACAGAAAACCCTGTGAAGAAGATCGCAGTGATCAGGCACTTATTTCAATGCAGTGTTTTTGCTAATGTGCGCAGGTGTCCAGGCGCCAGTGGTACGGGAACTTTCAAAATCTACAGCCATGAAGTTTAAAACTTATGTTACCATTTCCGCACCTCAGATTGTACCTATTCATATTTATAAATGTGTATGGCATTAGAATCCCAAGGGCTCTAGCTTTTTGAAGTCTGAATTAATGTAATGCACTCTTTGAGGCATCGCTTGACAAAAGTGGATTTCTCCCTTTCCCTTCACACCTACTTTTGTTGTGTTCCTTCATAGTGCTATTTGTATTTATGTTGGACAGCTCGTAGCTAAACACAGGGAGACACGTTTTTTAAATGGACACAGTAGTAGTGTCAGCTGAAAGCTCTCGGACAACGTGATGGAGGGGACGACAATGACAACATTTAAGCGTACTTTAAAGTACTGTTACAGAAACAGTAGGCTCAGAACTGCAGCAGGTAAGGGGCAGCAGGGCTATTATAATGATATTTGAATCGGACCCTCATTTTTAGTGCTGTTTGTGACATGCATATGGGACTCCCCAAAACTGCCGAGCAAGTGCCGACAAAATGTATTCACTGAGAGGACAGAAAGGCATGCAATATTTTTATAATTTCTTACTTATTTTGATAGCTGGGCACACTGTTAAGGTTATCATAAGGGTAGCACCTACAGTAGATTTACCAGTTTAATATTTCTGGTATTTCCCGGCAACATTTTAGAAACGTTTCTTTACTTAGGCGAATGCGCTTGTCTACTTTGTTGAGAGTGATTTGCCAAGCTAAGGGAGCCACTTCCTATAACAGGTACTTTAACAAGGAAAACCGACTGTCTTAAATATCAAAGAGTAGTCAAACCGCAATGAGATTCAAAGCAGGGAGTGTTGGAACATTTTGTTCCAGCGAACGAGCTAAAAATAACAACCCCCACCCGTGTTGGAAGGAGGTTGATTTGCCCACTTGGAAGGGCAAATAGAAATTATATTATTAAAGTCGTCAAACAGAAAAATCCTCACAGGAGAGGTGGAGGGTGAAAGGGTTTTGTTCTGAAGTGTCAGTGATTTAAACACATCCGAGACCAGAGCCGAGGCTCTGAACGGGGTTTGATGGGTGGTTTGGAGCTTTAATCTAATTTTATACCTTCTTCGTGGCACATGAGAAGCCAGACTGCACAGCCAAGTGTAAATCCTGCTACTCCAGTCTTTCTGCCTCTCGAAGCCAAACCTGAAAGTCTTACTTTCAGCCCCAAAGCAAGCTCTTTCTCCAGCTTCACATTTTTGCTTACCTGCAGGACAAGCTCTCTAAAGATGTCGGAAACTGCTTTGACATCCACTTCGGAGATTAGAGGCTAAATGTAGAGTATGTTAGTGAGGAAATGCTGAACAACATGACAATTACACCACGCGGGTTATTGAGATGTTTGTTTAGAGACTTTCAGCATTCACGCTGCGGGAAAAGAGAGCTTGTTTACTTGCAGACCATAGGGGAAAATAAAAAGCAAAACAACAACAGCAAAACCCCGAACTCCCGCATTCTTAATTCTCCAATCGCTTTTTCTGCAGTCAGGGAAAGCTTCCCCATTTCCCAATAAACACTTTTCCAGATAGCTGTTAATTCTCTATTCCCGTGAGCAGCGTGGGGTTTGTTTTGCGGTTTGACTGTTTGAAGTACAATAGAGACGTCCTAGGAAAAAAAAACACCCGGCGGAACGATGCCCCAACATTAATTTGTGCGGAGCCGCGAAGAGCCGGGGAGAGCAGCGATGTCCCGGAGCTGCTTCCAGGCTCCCACCGCAGCCCCGGGCGCAGCAGCTACTGCTACAGCCCTCGAGCATCCCCGCCCAGCGTCGCCGACCCCGGCCCTCCCCGGCTGTCCGCCAGCGCTGGAACAGGCCCGCTTCGGCATTTCAGCCTTCCCGGCGGGGGCAGCCCCTGCCCCGCTGTGACCTGGTTTTACAGCACAGCCTCTTGCGACCACCGCGTCGCTCTCCCAACCCCTCCGCCCCAGGCACAGACACAAGCTCTCTCTTCCCGCAGCCCCTTCGAGTCGTCCCCCCCCGCCAGCCCTCAACATTGGGCGGCCGTGCCGGCCTCTCCTTTCCCCGGAGAAAGTCTTTCCCCTGCCCTCCCAGCGAGCCGGGGCCGTTACCTCTCTCATCCGCCAGGAGCAGGGGGAGCCCCCCACTGCCGCCAGCCCCCCCAGCCTCCCTCCAGGTCCCGCCTGCGGGACTTCAGCTCTTTCCCCTTCTGTCCTCCCGTTTGTCTGCCTGCCTCCTTTTTGCTTTCCCTGCCAGTGCTCTAAGCCCAAGCCAAAGGAGGCACAAAGAAAAAAAATACAGCGCTGGTCTCCAAGTCTATAAATACAGTTCTGAGAGCCGAAAGTTTTGGGAGGGAGGGAGGAAGGAGAACGGCAGCGTACAGAGACAAAAGCTGCCTCCGCGCCGGCTTCGCGCCGACTGACCGAGCCCGTTCCTTTCCCGGGGTGGGCTGTTTTCTGGGGCAGGGCGGCGGGAGAAGGTTGGGAGCACTCGGGCCCAGCCCGAATTAAGCATTTCGGGCTTAAATACCTGAATTTTAGTGGGGAAAAAAAAAAAAAGTCTATGGATCAGCCAACTTCGCAGCTGCTATTGCAAGTGGAAACTTCCCTAAAGCGGCTGAAGCCGCTAGTACAGAGTGAGTTCTTTTGTTTGGTATGGTTTGGTGAAACCTAAGATGCTGAACATTTCCTTGTTCTCTCCGTGGTTTGTTGGTTTGTGTGCCCACCGGCGAGGGAGAGAAAAAGCAGCACTTGGCCCTCTCTTTAAAGGAGTGGTAGCCTCTACCTATTCTGTGTTACTGTCATGAAGGGGTTTCCTTCGGGACACCGTAAAAGCAACACAGACATGTTTGAGGGGAAATGGCCAATATACGGCTCCTGTATCCTAAGTATGTGTTCATGTTAACTACTTTCTTCTTTATCCTACGTAAGCAGTTGGTATTGGGCTGAAAGCATTGCTCGTTCTTAGGACTGAGCAATACCTGGTTGTACTGTGGTCATAATAAAACCATCAGCAACAGAAGAGTCAAGGAAATGTGATACACCGGGTGAAACAAGGAGAAACCGACCCGATTTTGGAGGCCGTCTATTTGAGGGATTGGGGTTATAGGGAGGGAAGCTGATCTGCAGTTAGGAAACGAAACTAGCAAGTGAAGAAAGCGACTTTCAGTGCGCAGGCAGCTTCTGAAAGCCCTAGGAGGTTCGAGCCAAACTGCTTTGCAGTGAGGGTGCCAAGTGGAAGCAGTGAGAGGCCGCAAAACAGTGTGGAAAGATGCTGCCTGGAGCGCCCGTCGGCCGAGCCTGCGTCTGTCCCTCGGCACGGGACCGGGCCGCACGGTTCCCCCTGGTCCTTGCCCTTTTCCCTGCCTCTGCTTCTGTTCCTGTTCCTGCTCCTCTTCCTGCCCCACTGGCTGCCTCTGCCTCTCGCGGCTGGACAACGAAGTACTCGGCAGCTGCTGTAGGACAGAAATAAAGGGTGCTGAGGAAATAGGGGCTGGAGGCAGAAGGAAGCAGAAGTTAATCAGCAGGAACAAATAGAGAGCAGCTCAGCTCTGAAGCTTTGCAGGAGTTCGTGCTTGCTTTGCACCCCAAGCGCTATGCAGAGGGAGGTACCCCCTGAAGAGATCTGCAGACTGCAGGCTTCAGAGGAGCTGTATTGGGGACCCTCCTACATCTTACACTGTTGCAGGAAATAGCTTTATTGTACAAAATGGGGGGCTGGAAGCTCCTCCTCATTGCCCTGCCCCATGTCACTGTCACCTAATGAGGACGAGTTGAGTTGGCTTGCTAGGCTTTGAGGTTCTTGTTCGCTTAGGGGTGGCAAGAATTGTCCATGGCATTATGTTTGGGTAGGGAACGGGTGAGGAGAGAGAAATCATTTATCTAATTTATTTTGGAAAATTCACAGGTGGTCAATGTCTGATGAAGTAAGAGCACTGTGCAGTAAGAGCACTGTGCAGTTTTCATGGCAGTGGGGCCATGGAGCCATTCCCAGTCCCTGGGCTAACTCTAGGCACACTTGGCGTTTCAGACATGTAACACTTGGAGTGCGAGCTTCCTCCATGCACATGTGCTGCCACCAGGCCACCACAGCTTTATTGACGACAGATTTCTAGTAACTGCAGAGTTATTTCCAGAGGATAGACTGCATTGCCAGGAGCAGGGAGCAGAGAGGGGCAGAAGAGAGCTGCAGATGGATGGAACCAAGACATCCCAAGGGGTCAGCGAAATGCAGCTCATTCTGCACCCTCAGCCAGTGTCCCCCTCACTGGGGCAAAGCTGACAGCCCTCCGGGAGCAGCTTGCAGCCAGGGCTCTGTCTATTTAAAGCCTCTGCTGCTGCTGCAGACTCCAGGCAGCGTGTGCCAATCCTCTCGGCTTGGCAACATTATTTTTGGCTGCAGCTCCCTCACGCAGTGTAGGAAACACAATAAAATAAACAGAAAAAAAAAAGAAAAGAAAGAAAGAAAAGAGAGAAATGGAAGGATGGAAGGAAGGAAGGAGAAGAACGAAAGGAAGGGAGGAAGGGAGGAAGGGAGGAAGGGAGGGAAAGAAAAAGAAAAAAAAAAGAAAAAAGAAAAAAAAAAAAGAAAAAGATGCAGAGCACTTGCTCCTGGTAGGGGAAGGAAAGGAGCCCACTGGTGCCATGTATTGACCCATCATGATCACCTTCTCTCTGCCCATAGCACCTCCTCCTGCCTGCTGTGGAGTGGCAGGTGTGGAGTGACAGGAGGTGGCACTATAGGCTGCCATGAGGCCTTTTCCACAGCCGTTGCTGGTCCTGGCTCCCCTGGGATAAAAGAGGGTGGCCACCCCTCTGATCTATGCCATGGGGGCAGGACCCTGTCTGCTGGGGATGGGTTTGGGACCACCTTGGACTGCATTTTAAGTAGGATAAACCCCTCCGCGTGCACTCTGCTGGTTTAGGGATGATGCTGTGTCCCGCTAGTGTCATCCGGGTTTAGTCTTCACCCTGTCTTCAGGAAGAAATGTTAGGATGCACTGTGGCTGTGCAGGTGGAAACTGAATTTCAATGTCCATTCTACTACCACACCTCAGCCTTAAAAGTGTAGTAGCAATGAAAATAATACATTTAAATAAAACCTATTGCTGAACTGAGGCCATGGGAGTTGTAGGCACAATGCATGCCAGAAACAAAGAAGCCTGTGTTTTCCCAGAAAACTTTATCTGTCAAAACTTCACAGAAAACATTAGAGGATGTGGTTTAGGGAGGGAATATTTTCCATCAGGGGAAACTGTCAGGGGAAAAAGAAACCCCTTTCAGTGGTGCAGAAGAAAATACCACATAACTTTGTAATTGGAAAGCACTGCTTGATTGTGTTTCTTTCCTCTAATCTACCAGCCTATGTGTCCACTTCTATGCAGAGAGCATGAATATATGCATTTATGTAAAATACATTTTTTTTTTTTACTGGAAAAAAAAGGTATTTGTACTTATAGGCTGTATAAACCTATAAATTTTGCCACCTTCTTTGGAGAGGCTCATGCATTACTTTCCTTCACACACTGTAAAGACTGATAGAGCTTTCCCCACACCCTTTACACACCTTCCCACTGCTTCAGCTCCTCCTACTTCCAACATATTTTCCTTTCTTTGGATCAGTAAGAAGCAGAAGGAAGGGAGGGAAGTCTAATGATAGACATGATGCGGGTGTGGGCTGGGAAAATAAAGAAAGAGGTGGAACTTGCTTTGCTTTGGTTTTGCTTTAGCAATCAGTATGACTTTTGTGACAAAGCTTGCCTTTGCTCACCCCAGTCAGACAGAGCTGCCTTTGGCCTAGACTGACCTCCTGCTGCTGGCAGTCCCATCTTCCTCTGACTTTCTCTACTTCCTCTACTCAAGTGCTGAGTGCTGTCCTGTTTTGTCACTTGCTTGTGCTAATGCATATTGTACTGCAAAATATATTACTTCATTAATCAGTTCAGCTGGTTAACAGGAAGATTAATAGTCTTAGCTTATTAACTTGAGTGCATGTGTGTCTACATTCAGAGTATTCAAAGAACTACAGGGTATGATTAAGTTACAGGGAAGTTCCACTATAACCTTGTTTTCCATATGTTCAAAGTGTTGCGAAAATGTCACCTTTGGAACTCAAATTTCCTGTGTCTAGTAAAAACTATTAACGTGCAAGGAAGTCTTCCTCTGAACACAAAACCAAGCCTTTCAGAAAATTCACTGTATGTTTGAAATATGAAGCAGGACTCACATTTTCGCTTAAGTACTTCCAAACAAAATTTTTTTGCTCTGACCTTACATGTCCTTTAGAGCCAGGATTGCTTGTCCAGCTGCTGGTACAGGCAGGGTATGTGCTGCATTTTAAAATGGGCTCTGAGAGTCTTGCTATGTGGGTTGGCTGCTGCCAAAGTCCAAAACCCGGGTTTTGCCGGGTTTTGGTAGCTCCTCATTGCCATACTGCAGTTCCCTGGGCCGGTACTGTTCCACTCCTCTTTCTTCTCTTGGCTTATTTCTACAGAACACAAATTACCTGTGGTCACTTGTGGCTTGTACACATGTAAGTCTCCTGTCATGCAGCTCATTCTATTTTTACATGTTTGTCTCACCCTGGACATGCTGCTGAGGTTAACCAGCTTTTAACAGGACCAGGCTCATTAAAGGGTTTGGTTGCCCCCGATGTGATCCTGGCTTACAGTTTAATTTTGGTAGGTGCACAGAAAAAGAACACTTACAGCAAGACACATTCAGAGATGTAGATGAGAAAGTCTGCTGTGATTTCAGGGTGTGCCATCATAAATCCAGTGAAGAAATGCAGTTGCAGAATATGGTAACAACACACCTTGCTGTGTGCCTGAAGCCATGAAGCATACAGCTGTGACTATGAAGGGTCCCTACGACTGCCTCAAATATCTAGTTTTGACCTAAAGATTTTATTTTTTTAAATAAAACTGTGATTTAGCCATGACTGCTTCTTTTTTTTCCCTCCACTGCTCCCTGTAACATTCACACCAGTACAGCAGCATAGAGTGGTACTCCTAAAACATTGTTTCCTGTAGATCACCAATATTTGCATGTAGTGTAAGTCTCCACCCAAGGATGTGGAATTTAGTTTCCTCAAGGTTGTCCATTCACAACCTCACATCCTAGAAGATAAATTTGGCAGTATCTCCAAAACTTTACCTTAGTCTTCTGTTAATGGCTGCTTAAATTTTCCCTCTTCCCTACTCAGGATGCTAGTATTTGCCTTTAGCATTCAAAGTTTAAAATACCAGCAGTCAATAGGCTTCTTTACCAGAACAAATTTACATAGCTCACCAGTCCTCCCTCTAACATGGTCTACTGTTCACTCAGAGGCTCATGCAGGGACAGGTGGAGTTTTTTGCACCTGAGAAAGTTGCTTGCGTTACTAGTAATCTCTCCTTACTAACATCCTGGAATGACCCCTCAGTCCATTTTCCCCAAGTTTTCCTTCCAGTCAGTTAAGAAACTAATCTGAAATCCCTCACATAATGCACCTATGAGCTGGGAACCTTGTTGCAAGCAGATGATGTATGGGCCAAAATGCAGTGGAAAGAAAGGTGTCTGTGGTGTTGCCATGTCAGAGAATATAAAGGAGGTATCATTTTGCTTCTGTAAATAGAGGACAGATTATATAATTTACATTTTTCCTGGAGGAACTTTCCTCATCTTAGACTGGGTCAATAAGCAAAGCAGAATCAACAGAGTACAATAAAAGGGCTCTTAAGGTGCACGAAGTATGTATCAACTCTAGACAAAGTTGGATGAACATTCAAGCCAGCAAAGTGAAGAAGAGCAATGACCACAAAAAAAAAAAAAAAAAAAAAAAAAAGGGACCTGTGGAAAAGGAGGAAGGTAGAGTGACCTCTCTTTAGGTAAGCTGAGATGCAGCTCTCTGACCAGGACTGGAAGAGCACTCAACAAAACAGAACGGGGAGAGGAGCAAAGTGGCTGGTTACTACCACAGTTGCTAAGCTGAGGGTTCCCACTCCTGAAGCTTGCCTTTGCTCATCCCAGTCAGACAGATCTGCCCCCAGTATTTTACTGGTGCTCTCCTATGTGCTACCTTCTTGCGCAGCCAGTGCAGTCTTTACAGAGTATAAGATTTTCAGTGACTGGAAGCAGATACTGCTCCCCATTCATTCTGTTCCCACACAGCGCGTCGATGGTGATCAAAAGGAAATAGTACTCTTCCGAAGCCCTTCTCAAGCACCACTGTGACTGTAGTAGTAGCTCTTAGCGGCCTATCAAATCTGCATCTTTGAAAATTCTTATTATAAGGAGTTGGAATGCCTGTAATGGTTCAAAAAATGCTTAAATAGCACATAATTCAAACTAATATTATCTTAATATTTTTGTTTAATAAATTGATTAGACAATCTTCACAGGTATTCCCAAGCATGTGAATGTTCAGTAGAGAAGAAGTCAGGAAGACTCAAAAATATTCATGATTGTAAAAAAAAAAACAATGGAAAACATATGCATGGGTACTGGATGAGTACGCCATGTACCATTTTATTTCCCTAGCATGATACTTTCTCTTGCACATAACAAGCAGTGTGAGGGTGAGTAAAAACAGGGCTTTTCTTGAGTTCTTTCCCAGGTTACTGGACCCTGCTCCACCAATGATAAGCACTTTCTAACCACCTGTCTCAGGTTTCCTGCACCTTGAAAACTGGTGGAGACCCTTGGAGATTCTTCTCCTTAGAGACATTGTGCAGGACACTGCAGAAAGCTGGAGTAGAAATGAGACTTCCATCAGAAGTGACTTGGTAAGGAGAAGTGCCTTTTCTTTAGCTTGCTGAGTTGACACTCTACTACTCTCCTCCAGGTGATAGTCTTTGGCTGGTTGCAGTGATACCAGCATGAAGAGGGCAAGAGACATTTCTAAAAATGACGCACATGCCTTGCCAACATCCATACTCCTGGAAGGGAGCAAGGGCACTGCTGTTCAAATTTGTAAATATCATCTCTGGGACAGGATCCTCCTGGTCATCTTTCTACTCTATGGGTGACAGAGCTGCCTTTTGGGCTGAGATAGCTAGGTTTTCTCTGTGATCAGTGAACGGCAGCATCCGCAGAATTAACGCTGGCTGCAGACCAGTTTGGGAAGCCCAGTCTTTCAAACCTTAGCTATTACTTTAAGCACCCTATCAACAGGAACAAGATCATCAATCATGTCAAAAAGTCTTTGCTATCATGAGATCCTCAGCTGTCTTACTAATGCCATAATGACACAGACCTGTAGAAGTCTGTAAGAAAAAAACACCAGGTGGCAAAATCATCCATTCTGGACAAAAATGTCTGCCCCATGGGTAGATCCTGAAGATGGGAGAGCAGGAAAACCCAGTAGTCAAACCTCGTGCATATTTCTTTTTCTTGCAGAAATGCTGAATGTTTCTAGACCACACGCTGAGAATACAGTTTTCTTTTGCACAAGCTGTCATGCTGGTGTGCCTACAGAGAGCCCATAGTGACTGCGGCATGCAATAGGTGTCTGCCAGGCTGTCATATCAGCACCCATTAGCAGAAATAGGCTCTCCTCCATTATTTTTTTTTTTTTTTCCTGGAGATACCAGTGTAAAAGTGAGATATTTACATGAAAGCAATTTTTGCTGCCTTCCCTAACTTCTCCTGCATCCTGCTACAAGAATACTTCAGCCACATTCATGAGCGGTTGATCCAGGTCCAGGCTGATGTGATAGGAAGGACAGAACTGAAAGCGAGAAGCTAGGTTAGCAGGCTAAAAGCACTTTTTCAAAGGAGCTTGGGAGAGGCAAAGAAGTTTTTCCTTTGACCACTGGGAAACATGCTATCGAGCTGATGTGGACTAAAAACCCTGAAAGTCATGCTTAGAAATCCCAGTGCCAAACCTATCCCAGGACCAAATACAACCATCTATGTAACCTGTAACATAGAGTCTGTTACATGAGTATGAGCCATGCGCATCTTTTCAGGTGCTCATTCATGTATGGGTTTGCTCAGGTTAGGTAGGCATGCTTGTGTCCAGAGCAAGAAACATTCTGCCAAGTCACTCATGATGTTATAGGACCCATCTCAGAAACAGTGTGGTTTGTGAAGGTCAGTGGAATGAGACCCTCTAACTGGAGCAGGAAGAAGACTTAGATCTGGCAGACTGGCTTGCAAAAAATAGGAAACCAAAATAATTGTCCTCTAAGGGCCTGCCCTGGCTCCGTTTCACAATGTTCTGCCATTCCTAAACCTAAAAAAAAAAACAAAAAAAAAAAAACAGAAGAAGGGAATTAAAAAAGGTAAAAACCCCATAACCTGCTACAAAAATACAGCTGCTACAAAGTTAGTTAACATGCTCCTGGTCTGTTCACATAGCTTGGCTGAAAATGCTGCAAGGCAAAAGTAACAACAAAGATGTGCACCCCTTCCCTTCCTGTTCACCTTAACGAGGTGTGAACTCAAAAGGCTCTGTAAGCCATTTAAATGCTACCATTAAGCTTCAGCTTTATTTTTTTAATTATTACTTTTTAAAAAAATGATGCTACAGCTCCTCAGCAGTCCTGTGTAGGGAGAGAGGCAAGCATCTGGGGGAAGATACTACATTTTGCTGTATTATTAAGGACAACTAAAGAACTGAAAGCAGTCTGCTGTGTGGAATGTATAGGAAATTTCATGCTTCACTCTGTAACCTCATAGTCTTCCTTTAATTTGTTCTGATGATGTGGCTGTATGATGATGTTGTGATAGTGGTTCCAGCAGATTTTAATAGAAGCACAGGATAAAGTGAAAGTACATAGTACGAGATTAGTAACTAGGAAGAAATAGATGCTGTGCATCAGGATTCTGCAGCTGCTTCCCTGGACAAGGCAAGGGAGACCTGCTGCTGCCTGAAATTTTATATGGTGTATTTCCTCTCCTGTGTTGCTCTGTTATCCACAAACCTGGTCTGCTGTAATCAAGTAACAACTGTGCTACTACTTGCTTTAGGATTTTAAAAATAATTTTACAAAATCTCCTTTAATTGTTTCTTACCTTATATGTCAGAGCAGGGCTCAGAACGAATGGCACTTTTCCCTGTTGTGGCAAGTGGGAATTACAGGCTTTGGCTAGCAGTACAGGTAATCACTAACAGTTGTCTCTGTAAGCCTCTGACCAGCACTGCACATCACCTTGCCCGGTGCCTTTTACCCTAGACTGCAGAGTACTTGCCTGGGGGAAGCAGCAGAAGAAACCACTTCGGTGGTTCCAAGCTCAGAGTTATAATTCTCCCTAGCTGTTACAAAACTATGCAGGAGGCTCAGCAGGGCCAGGAGCCCATAAAGAGCACAATGGCAAAAGTATGAACTTTCAGAAATAATGAGCAAGTGTCGTGCACATGTTCAAATCCACCATTTTCCATGGTGTGTGGCTCAGAAGAACCTGAATGTAGGAACAGCAAGCAGCAACTTTTTAGCTACAGCAGCCTTTCCCTGAAACATGTGAAGCTCCTACTTGAAAGCTGGTGGGATGAGAGCAGTTTTTCACATGTGCAAAATGATGGATTTGCCCAAAGCTACCTGGTTTTCTCAGCTGTCCTGTTATGCATCAGGACAGCTGACCCCTCATGCGCACAGCTGAACTGCACTGAGAATCTGCCTACCATACTGTCGCATAAAGTGATCCTGTTTACTCAGCTTGTTCTGAGACTGTGCTACTCATAGACTTTATTGTTGAATGATTGATAGGCCAGATCCTCATTCACTCTTTTTATTTTCCTGTCTTGTTAATTGATGAGGAAACCTTGAAAAGGCAGAGACTTTAGTAAAACAAATTATACCAGCAGCTTTGAAAATAAGTCTTGAAAAATTTGTCCACTTTTACAAATTCTATTTTAAGGATGTCAAATAATTGTTGATTGTTTTAGTGGAAATTCTGCAAACTAGCCTTTCTCACTTAAGATTGTTATCTACTCGTATCCAGATAGGTAATTGAGCATGTTAAAATTATCCATGGAGGAAAACTCTTTACAGTCTTTTAATGTTTCATCCCTTATGAACATTAAAAAGGATCAAGTATACAGATATATAACCAAAACCATGCAGAATCAACAGAACTTAAGGCCAGCCTGTTATGAAATATATGAGCTTTTGATTATGTCTGTGGAAAAGAAAGCCATAATCAAGAGAAGTTAGTGCTATACAGCTGAGGAATGAAAGGCAATGGATATGACACATAACAATTTCTGGACTTAAAAATATGCTCAAGAAAGTTGCCTATGACAAACAATCTAGGCTTAAACTAAATTGAGTAACTATGGCAGCTTTGGCTAACACCAGTTTTCTTCCTAAAAGACTACAATATCCATAATTGTCCCTTAAGCTGTTATTTCTCTCATCTGATATAAAAAGTTCCTGATTCATTGCTAAATCACTTGCAGAGTTGAGCTTAGTAAATATGCAGGCTCAATAAGAACAACAGTCAATCAGCTAAAAGAGAGAAATCTGTAAAGAGTGATGAGCCTGTCTAGCAGAACTTGATTGTCAGCAATCACAACAGCATCACGAGAATTAAACCTAGGAACAACAGAAAGCCTGGAAATCTATGATGAAATATTGCTAAACTCCTTGTAATGAACTCTGCTGAGTACTGATAACCAGCCCAAATCATTGTCTGTGACTCCGACTCAAAGCTTGAAATGTGTAACAAGGAAAGAAAAATACTAGTAATTTGAAAAATTAACACCCACAGATTCCCTCTGGTGTGGAGGAAGGTCTGCTCTCTGCTTGACTGACTGGCTGTCATGAAATTCACAAAACCTGTGCCATGCAGCATGAACAATCATTCCTCCCAATCACTGACCATGCAAATTTGTAATTTAATTTCTATAGATTTGATTTTTTCATCAAAAATCAGAAAAATACAAATAAATAAATAAAAAAAAAAACCCTCCACAGACTTGGTTGATCCGAAGTCTGAAAGCTTGTGTTTGGCTTTTTTTTTTTTTTTCTTTTTCCTTATTTCATGGCAACTTGTGCTTAATTTTAAGTGTGGAATGTATTTTTAGCAGCTTAGAATGTTTTTCTTGAATTGAAGGAGATTAAATTGACTTCCTGAGAGCCCCCCATGTTCCCAGCAATGGTCTCTAGGAAATTATGAAGATTCTTTAGAGCTTGTACTCAGCAAACGTTGCTGGTTTTTTGTTTTGGTTTGGTTTGGTTTGGTTTTGGTGGGTTTTTTTATGTTTTGTTTTTTGTTTAACGGAAAATAATGTGCCTGCTATCAGACCGATTAAAACTCTTCACACACTTTTGCCTCGTTCAGTTCTGTTTATCTCATGGTAAGTGCCTCAGTTCCAAAGGATGTTTCAGGCGCAGAGCCCTTCTTCGTGAGGTGCCTTACTGCCTTTCTTCAGGTTTGGGCTAGAGGACCGCAGCTCCTCCAGGGAGGAGGAGTTAATCCCGCAGGGAGGCACCGGTACGACGTGGTAAATTTACAAAAGGCATCCGAAGCAATGAAACGGCACAACCTGTCTGCAAAACCCTGTCATAAGAGCACGTGTGAAGAAACGAACTCCTCAAGCGTGGCCTGTGAGGGCTAAACTGAAATAGTTTGGTGTAAACTTTATAGTTACAACTGGAAAATACAACTGCAAGCGGCTGGGCTCCCCCTGCGCCCCTCGCCCCCCGGCGCACACCGCACCCTCACCGGCCCCGCAGGCCCCAACCCGGCCCCCAGGCCCCCCCGGCCCCGCCGCCCGCGTGAGGCCCCGCCCCGCGCTCCCCATTGGCTGTTACTCTCCTAATCTGGAACGACGGCAGCGGCCCCACTGCGTGCGGCGGCCGCCGCCAGGCGGAAGCGGAGAGCCGCGTGTCCCGCGCCGGCAGCACCCGCTGCGGCGGGACCGCGGCAGGCGTGCGGCGGCAGCGGGGTCAGGACGTGCACACCTACGTCGATATATATTGTGTATATGTGTGCAGCTCTGTGTGTGTGTGCGTGTATATATATATATATATATCAGTTTAAAGAAATGTGGAAAAAGAAAGTTCTTGGACCACGTTCAAGCCAGCCGCCACTGAAACGTGCTCTCCAGCCTGGCAGCTCGAAAGAGGAAGGAAGACTAGGAAAGAATGAAGGGGGGGAGGTCGGGGAGGGAGGGAGCTGGGGCTGCTCGCGGGCTGTGACTTTGCCGCCTTTTCCCTCTCTCCAGCCAAGAGTTTTCATCCCGTTCGGTGTCAGGCAAAAAGCCGGCAACCCAAGTAAGATAAAACCAAGACAAAAGCCAGCCAGAGCAAGTAATAATACCCCACCGCACCTCAAGAAAACCCAAACACGTCCCCCACAAAGAAACCAAAACCCAGCAACAACAAAGAAAGCAAAAATACCGCAACCCAAACAGAAATACAGAAGGCCACTTCTGGAAGTAAAAACCAATAATAATAATAATAAAAATACCCAAACGCACCGAGTCCCTGAGAGTATAATAGGTCTGTCTCCTGGAGAATGTGAAGCAAACTGTCCGGAGGTGTGTGTTACAGATTTCGAGATCTCCATTATTTAATGCCATACACTGCAATGGTACGTGGCGGTTAATTTTTTCTTACTTGCGTGCTTCTTGTTTTGTCATTCCTCCAGGCTAAGACTGTGTATCTGCCTTTCGAACGTGGATGTTATACCCTCTTCTTAAATGTTGATACCACTTCTGCCTTACAGGAGGAGATCTAAGTGCTGGATTGTTTATATTTCGCTTTTATTGTCAGCTTTTGTATATGGGTCACACTTTTATGCCAGGAATAAGCTGATGGACGTTTAAGTCCAAAAGTGCTGAATTTGGCTCATTTCCTGTTCCAACTTTACCGCCGCCCCCCCCCCCCCCCCCCCCTTCCCTTTCTTCTCTGGCAGGCAGCTATCAGTTAAATCCTGGAAAGGATTAATGCAAATGCTACTTTGTTTGTAGCCTGAAGACAGTTCTTTCCTCGTCTTTCTTTTTGCTGTAGAGATTGTTTCTTTACTCACTTTTTAATATTTTCTCTCTGGCTGTGCCGGTGGTTTTCGTAGTTAGTGGGCTGCAGTGTTAATGTGTAATGTTGAGGAAATGGCATTGCTCTTGTGTATGGTCTGCTCGATAAACTGTCTGGAGGCTTGTGCTGGTCTCTTTCGTGCTATATTGCAGGATGCAGTGTTCGGGTGGCATTTCTGGCTTGTTTTTTTGAAGTTACATTAGAAGGTTTCTCTTTGTTCCCTTTTTTTTTTTTTTTTTTTCCTGCTGTTTTGTTGTGGGACCTGTGTGTGTATTTTAATTCATTCCTTTCTCTCGCGTGTCTGTTTGTGTGTGTGTGTGTGTGTGTGTGTGTGTCTGTCTGCTTTCCCTCTTGTCCTCTCTTTGCCTGTGTGTCTGGGCCACATTTTAATGCACAATATCCCATCCATTAAGTTGTGGTTGAATGCAGAGTGTGTGAGGACTTGGCAGCTCTCAGGTTGAAGGGGGCGGGGAAGCCAGTTTCGACTCTGACACAAGATGCCGATGTGGCGTGATCTGAATTATTATTAGGGCTGCGAACATGGCCATCCTCTCCTGCCGCTGCTGGAAAGTGCTGCCATTGAACTTGAGACGGGACAGACACGATCTCCAACTTTTTTTTTTTTCAAGTACAGTAGCTGGCAGGGAAAAGGCGCCAAAACACACAAGATTAACTCCAACGCTCTCTGAAGCAGCTCTGAGCCGCAGCGCGCACAACTGTAACCTCCAATCACAAGAGGAAAAAAAAGGAAAAAAAAAAACCCCAAGCAGTTTTATAATTCTAATTTGAGCAGACATTTAAATCCAGCTCCCAGACACCATGCCCCCACCCCCCATATTCCCAAATCTGGCAAGTGATATAAATTGGTAGAAAAGATGATGCCAAAATTTCATTGTTGTTGTTGCTGGTTATGTGGGGGCATTTAAGATCAGCAAATGTGAATTTTTAAAGGATTTATTGCGCAGGGGTAAGAGGGTTTCCTGCCTTTGTAAGGCTGAGAAAGTAACCCACAGCGAGGACAAAAACTGCACACTTGTGTAACCCAAAACTTTGTGGTTTACAGCTTTACACTTGAGGTTTGGTGTTTTCATTTGCTGGTCTGGAAGCTGTGGAAAGCTCAAGTATTACAGCCCCCATCAAACCATATGTGGACAGGGGTCAAGCATGAACACCCTTCATGCATACATATGTCACTGTGTAGAGTCAGTAGTGAGTTTCTTTGCTTCTGATTGTGTATATGCAGTTTCTATGTGATCATACATATACACAGTTTATATAGGGTGTGTGTTTCCTCTACCACTCAGAAAAAAACAAACAAAAGTGCTAGTAAATATTGTGATACCTACATTTATAGGTGTGATAATACACAACTTAGGAGTTTTACTGATTGCTGTTTGCATTTTAAATCATGAATACCTTAGAATTCAGCCACATATGAAATGCAACATATTATCAGTTTGCTTATTTAACTAGTTAATTCCGTGAATATTCTCAACCCAACTTACTCTGATTATACATGCATTAACACATACATATCTATATACATACATATCTATAGGCATACACAATACACGTGTAATAGAACACAAAGGCCCTGATTGTCCCAGAGAAGTGAAACTTGATTTTGTAGTTCAATTTGGTGGTACAAGAAGTTTTGCAAGGCACAAAGACTGGTCATACAGATAGAATCACTATTAGATAACACTATGGTAATATAGTATGGCTAAGATAATTTGTTACTTGTAGTTGACATAAAGCACACTATATTGGTGTTATTCAGTATTTATGTATGTACCTAAGTAATTGTATATATAATGGACATGTGTGTGAATGGCATTTTCTAACAGAGGGTGGAAAAGAAGTTAAAAGTATCACTACTAAACTAGAGGTAAAAATCACTGTAAAGCTTGTATTTTGGATCACTAAGACCTCTTACATAAAAATTTTGGAGCTGGTTCTCAGATACTGAATCATTTAGATAAAATGCCATATGCCAGAAGCAATTGTTTCTGATTTTCACAAAAAGACCTCTGGAAATTTCATGAAAACTTAGTTTCTTGGTTCAGTATGTGTATGTTTAGATATAAACTGCCTGCCAGACTGCCTGCTTGTATTCTGAGGGAATCTTAGGCTGCACACTTTAGCATTAGCAGTGTCTTTCTCTGATTTCTGATGCATAATAGTAGTTTTGTGCTCCAAAACTTGAAAGAGTTGTGCAGTTGCCCAACCAAAAGATGATCAGGTGAAATTTGGCTTTAGGAAAGATACAGTTGGCATAACTGTCCTTTCCACTCTTTAGGGCTGCTATTGCCGAAGTCCAGGAGTGCCACTTTGCAGCATCTGGTAAAGTTCATGATAGTTGGCTGTGAAGGAAAGAAGGAAAACTCAGGCTTTCAGTGCAAGCCTGCCATACTAGGATTTGCACCACTGCCAGACAACTGGTCTGCGGAGTTAGGATGGGTGGTGGGAAGAAAGTCCATCTGCCTATGGTGTCAAAACCCCTCTCTGGTTCTTTCCTGAGATGAGCTGTCTCAGATGCTGCAGTGTGGGCAGTGGGTGTCCTTCCATCCTGGGCACCGTGGCCAGGGGTGGGTGGGAGGCATGGAAAGGGTGTGGGAACAGTCCCCCCTCTGAAAATGGCCTCTCAGTGAAGATGGTTCACACACAGCCTCAGCCTTTGCCAATTACTGGTGTGGAAGGTGCATTTTCTTCCCAGGCATGTGTCTTTGCTGCACTTGTGCGTGTGTCCAGGAGTGTCTTAGCAGTGCTGCTATACACCTTAGGGCAGGATCCCCCAGGCCATCCCAGTCCCATGCAGTTGTGTCTCTCACCATGAAGGCTGGATGGTGACTTTTGTTTTCTCAGTTGTCCTCCTGGGAAGAGTAGCTGTACACATACAGTGTGGAGGCTGGCATAACTGGCAGCGAGGACAAAAGGAACTGCTCCCCAGACTGGAGCTTCAAGGGCAGAAAACGTGCAGCAGCAGCAGGGTTGTTAGTGTGTGGGGTGGGAGAGAAGGGCTTTTGGGGTGGTGGTGTTAATGCAAGCCGGAACATGAAAGCAACTGAACCACTTTACCACAACAGTATCCCGCATGCTGGTGCCCAGCCAGGATGGCTGCTGTCATTATATTGATACTGTGTTTCTCCAGGTTAACCCACTTCCCAGCGCCCTTGTAAGAAAGTGGTAGAGAGTTGCTCTTTTTAAAATTATTTTAATAGAACTCTCTCCATTCTGAAAAGAATCTTTAACTTGCTTTCCTGTGAAACAAGAAGTGTGTCTGTGGAGTGAGATAGAGGGGGCATGTGCGCACGTGTGTGTGAGTGTGTGTGTAGGGTTCTCCCAGGACAAAACCTCCCTGCTGTATGGGTTCCCACTGGGATTAACCAGGAGGAGCAGAACCGAAACATGCCTTCTGGGTGCACACTTGAGCCTGCTATCACTGATGCCCTGGGAGCCTGTGGGTTAAACTGGAGACACACCCATGGCAAACCATACCGTGGTCACCTTGGCTTCTGGGTCTTGCGGAGAAGATGCTGCTTGAGCTGTGCTGGCCAGGCAGCTCCATTTCCCACAAGCATGCCTTCACACGAGGGCCTGCTCAATCCTGGCCAACAGATGGGCTCAGGGGAGGGACAGTCTGGCTTTTTTTGTGGTCCCCAGCAGTGCTATTCTGGGGGTACTGGCACTTGCTGATGGGCTTGCTGGGCTCAGCCCTTCCCTGACCACTCTGTGTAGGGATTCAAACCCACCCTTTGCCTGCTCTTGCGGGGATGCAAGCCCAATTCCACCTCCTTGCAGTAAGCAGAGAGAGATGCAGAAAGTAACCAGCCTGGTGTCTGCCCTTACCTTGCTCCTTTT
The DNA here is from genome assembly GCF_037157495.1 of Lathamus discolor. Classification (NCBI taxonomy): domain Eukaryota; kingdom Metazoa; phylum Chordata; class Aves; order Psittaciformes; family Psittacidae; genus Lathamus; species Lathamus discolor. Next base: position 77,666,719 of record NC_088909.1, read on the forward strand.
GCTTTTTCCTGCTTGCCCCTCCTTGCTCCCGAGACCTTGCCGGATTGTACTTGCTTTTAGTGCACAGGCCTCTAGCACAAAGTGGTCCCTTAGCCAGGACCTGGGGGGAGAATGAGGCCTTCTGCAAATGCTGCTTGGGAAAGGGGATACTTCTCACATGTGTGCAGCTCACAGGGACAGCTTTGCTGATGCAGTGTTTGGGGCTTGTCCTGATTCTCATAGAGGGGTGCAAGAGAGAAGGGGGACAGAATGGGATTATTATGCTTTAAAATCAGGTCTGCAATAATGGCGTGTTGTGTAAGAGTTCAAGCGCTCAAAGAGGTGTGTTCAAGGACATCAGTGCATTTGTGCCAAGGGGAATGTCTTTTATGGTAAATTAACTCTAGTTAAATTGAATATTTATTCAAAGGGAAACTCCGGTATTTAAAGCTGGTGTTATCAGCTTTTTGCAGTGTCTGGGTAAAGGAGAAGAAGATAGGATTTGGGGTGTATTCTACACTAGATATGAAAACAAATGTTGCTCATCGTGGTTAACCCCGCGTTTGCCTCATCTCTCTTTGCCTGAGCGTATGCTCCAAACTTGTCACTTACCAGTGTGGTCTGTAGGAGGGAAAAGCCGTGGCTGTCGCTTGAAGCCTGCAAATCTGAGGAAACTGGGCAAGTGCAGCCAGAAACCGAGCTGCGAGGATTCTGCAAGGGGTTAACACGTTGGGCTCTCGCTGTTTCCTTTGACACTACCTGTCTCGTGTGGGCTCCCTCCTTCCCCCGCCCATCCCCCTGCTTCTTTTGGTTTGTAAATTTATGGGAATTGCAGCTAGTAGACTTGGCAAGCTCCCCTCATTAAGAGCCCTCTTTGAAAATGGGCTGTGTTTGAGCATTTCCCTAATGAGGACAGGACGGGGTTAAAAAGTGACCATTTCATGGTTGACTTGAACCTGCCTACTTTTCCTTGATGTGTCGTTGTGAAATGCCTGACGTGAATAAACTCTCACTTCGGGCAGGGAGGAAGTCAGCGGTCCCTCCCGGGCGCGCCGAGGGCCGCGCACCGGCACGGGGAGGGAGGGAGGCAGCGGCAGTGACGCTCAGCAGCCCCTTCCCACCGGCGGCGAGGGGGGGCTGGGGGGAGAGAGATCGCACGCACTGAGCCCCTCGTTACCCACTGTACGCTGCTCTCCTCACGGGAGCAGGAATAAGTTTCCTTCACTTCTTCCCCCCACCACTCCCCTTCTCCCCCGGTACAAGCGGGCCGGGAGAACGAAACCGGACCCCGCGCCCTGCTGCTGCCTGCGAGTGCCGGGACAGCAGACACCGGCGGTGCCGGGTGATGGGGTGCAGGGAGGGGGTGATGGAGTGCGGAGGGGGGGTGGGGGTGTGTGTGCTTTCCCTCTCTCTGTCCTCTGCGGCTGGCCGGGGGCCGCAGAGAGGGCAGCAGCGGCATCCGAACCCTGCCGCCAAGGGCGGGATCATACCCCGAACGGTGGAGAGGGAAAAGACCTCCTGCAGATGGCAACCTTCCCCCCGCGACGCCTTTCTCTCCCCCCTATCTTCCCCCCCCCGCAACTTTCTCCCATCAGAAGAGAGGGAAAATGAGGGATGTTCTCAAAACGTGCTAGCTCCTTCTGCGGCGCTAGCTGGTGATTAATAAAGGGGGAGGGCAGGGGAGGGGGATCTGGCGGAGAAGGAATGTGTTTGCCGGAGGAGGAGGAGTGTGAGCGGTGGTTGTGTAATTAAATAATAATAATAAAAAATACTTGGGTCTCATCTGGGCAGACCGCCGCCGCAGCAGCGGGGTCCGCAGGGTGTGACCGCGCCGCGTTCCAACTCCCAAGTTTCGCGGAGCGAAGGGACAGAGGCGCGCGCAGGCGGGACGCGGCGCTGCGGCGCCGGGCGCGCACCGGGAAGGAGCGATTTGCCGTCTGAATTTCCGAGGAATCGTTTCTGTTACAGAGGGCGTTCGGGAAGCGGCCCCTCGCCATTAAGCCCTCGGCGCGAGGGCGGGAGCTACCAGGCCGCGCGCTGCCAGCCCCGGGGCGCGCGCCCCCGTCCCCGGCTCGCGCCCGCCGCCCGCATGGTCCTGCCCGGCGAAGTTTGGGCTGCCATCGCTCCCAGGGATCGTCCTGCTCCGCTGCGGGCTGTAACCTTGAACTTTGGCGAGCGCGGTGACAGAGCCGAGATAACAGCACACAGCCACCGGCGTCTTTAGGGGGGAAAAGAGAAAGAAAAGGAAAGAAAAGGATTAAAAAAAAAATAATAATCCTAAACAACAACAACAAAATCCTCCCGCCCACCCCCCCACTCCCCCCCCCCCCCCCCCCGAGTCCTTCCCCCCCTCATCTGCAAAACAACCAGCAGCAGCAGCAGCAGCAGCAGCAGCCGCAGCCAAAGCAAGACTCCTGCGCCGACGACTACAAGAGGGTTAAAAGTGTAGATTGGATTTCACCCCGGGAAATCTAGCACACGGAGTGAACTTGAATCTTTGGCTATTTAAGGAGGACTGGGGTTTGTTGTGAAGTTCTGGTGATACAGGGCAGAGCCCCGTCCTGATTGATTTCATCTTTCTTGAGTCTCAGATGACTGTAAAATGGATAGATGAAATTATTCCTTTTTGAGGCTTTTCTTAGGGGCTCTCCGGGCAGCGTGTTCTCAAAGCGAAGTCATGATGTATTCTCCAATCTGTCTCACTCAGGTATAGACGCGTTTTATTTATTTATTTAAACTTTTTTTTTTTTTTAATTTTTGCATGTATGTGAGTTGGTAATGAGTCATTTCTAGTAGTTGTAATGGGTTAAAGCACAGTTGTAATTGCTTGTCTGATCCAAACTCCCTCTCGCAGGAGGGAATAGTAGAGAATAAACTGCACCAGGCCATTGTGTTGGGGAGATCCATTCAGTGTCACCCGCAGACAACTACTGTTACTTGTTGGTGCATAAGAAGTCAAAGGTTAAGAAAATGGAAATGAGCATAATTATGCTAAGAAGCATGTTTGAGAAGTATTGATTTGATTGGAATCAAACGATTTGCTCTCTTTTCAGCTCGGCAGTCTAATGAAAGGGCTTGAAAGGAAAAGTGGTGGTTTTGAGGAATAAAAAAACCCCGTAACCTAACGCGCGCCGGTGCGAAGTAATCCTGCCTAATGCTTTCTTAATAATAATAGGTAGCCTGCCAGCACCGAGGGCGATACGCGCGGGACGCCCGAGCCGTGCAGCCTGCCTGGGTCGGCGGTGCCAGGGCATGGCATTTCCCGGCTCCCCGCTACCCCGCGACGCTGGCAGGCGGGCGCATCCCCCCGAGGCCCGGGAGCGAGCCAGCCTTTCCTCACCACCGCCCTTGCGGCCGCTTTCCCGGGAGGCGGCTGTCACCGGGACGGCGGGAGGGAGCCGGGCGAAGCCGCGGCCGGCTCGGCGCGGTGCACGGAGGGAGCGGGGAGGCGCACAGCGGTGCGCGGAGAGGAGGGGGGCAGCCCGAGCGGAGGTCCCTGCGCCGGCACAGTGCGGTTTTGAGGCTGGAGGGAGTTAGGGAGCGGGCTTGGGGAGTTCCCCGGCTGCCCCAGGAGCGTCCTTGCCGGGCGTACGGTAACGGGGAGCTAGCGCCGGGACACCGGAGAGCGAGCCCGGTCTGCAAAGCCCGGGGATAGTTTCCAGAGATTTTTGTGAAAGTCTTGTTTTAGGAGGATGTGATGTAAACTGATTAAGCGATAACTGTTGGCTTTCACATTGGCGCAACAAATGGCTAAAGAAGCAGAAAATGGGAGAAAGTAACGTCTCCCGCAACGCTGTAGTTCAGCGGCCAGCGATGCTCCTACAGTGGCACGGTGAATAAATAAATATGATTTAAGTTATTCCACAATTAGAAAGCATTGCAATTCAAAAGGACTGAAGTATTCATAAATTGTGAATGAAGATGGAAACAACGATAAGGCTTATGCAGTGATTGGATACAGTCCTGTAGCTTTTTGGCTGACACATTTTTTATTGTTTATATTTTGTTTGGCATATAAGTGTGATTGACTTAGATATGGATATTTTCAGCAAGTAAACGTGAGCTGCAGCGAAGCAAAGCTGGAAAAGAGTACTGTTGAGATACTTCTTCAGCAGAAAAAGTGAGTGCATGTAGGAAGCGTTATGTGTAACAGATACGCACATGCTTGCAGGTACACACATAGAAATAATTACTTACGGTGGAATCTGCAATTAGTAAAAATTAATTCTGTGTGGGCTGTCCATCCTGTGAGATTATTGACAAGCAATTAGACCTATGCACCAGAGTATAAACCTGAGAGAACAACTTGAGAAAGTGAATCGCACATTGGAAACATGCAAGTTTTTGCTACAACCTCTATTACAGTGGGTAGTTCATGTTGTTTCCTGCTCTAATGACATTTCCACTCCCCCCCCCCCCCCCCCCAGTGTTTGCTTATTAGACTCACAGATGTAATAGATTTCCTCATTCTTTACAAATCTATGTTAAAACACTGCACTCAGGTGTATATGAAAACATTGCACTTCTACAGCCGTAAATATAGGAAAGCAGTTCCTGGCTTTCATGTGTCGATAACTTCCCCATAATATTTTACAATCGTGCTGTGTCATGTGCCATGCAGAGACAGTTCGCATTTAGTGTTGCATACGTGGAACACAGTTGCAGCAAACTGTGTGTAGTTCAGAATCTTTCTATACCTGTTCGGAATGGTAAAGCCATTTTAAAAATCACCTTTCTTCTCCATAAATTAAAAATGAAGATTTCACTGGTAATGAGATTTCATACTTTGTATTATTTATTTATTTAAAGCAAAAGAGTGAGTTGCGACAGAGTTAAAATAGCAGTACCAAAATTGTTCTCTCTATTGTGTTCTCAGTCTCTAGGGCTCTTGCCATGCACGTTGACTGTGGTAGTGTATGCTCAGGGGAGAATATTTTGGTAAAAGTTCTAAACACAGAACACCTGTTTGAACTGAGCTCCTGGCAAAAGCAGTAGTTCAGTTTGTGCTGCAACGGTGCTGAAGCAGCTTTTAGATACAAATTTAAAGCCCAGAGTGCAGCCTTATGCTTTTAATGCTACCCATCACTCTTTCAGAAAAAAGTTGGTGGGTGTAAAATAACTCCAAGGAAGAAGACGACTTAACCAAATGCAGTTTAAATTTTGTTGGGGTCCTTTCCTCTCCTTCCCACAATACCTCTTTCCCCCTATTTTGGAACGAGTGGAAACTGCATTTATCTCTCTTGCTGAGGCGTGATAGGATGCAGTTACTGCAAGCGTTTAAGTGCTTGGTCTCTTGTGATATTTTTGCCGTGGTTTATTTTTATGTTATGGTGGTCCAGGAAACTCAGAATATGTTTTTCTTTCTATTTTTTTTCCTTCCCTCTCCTAGAATATGTTAAGCACAGAGAAGGGAAATTGAGCGCATGAAGTTTTCCCTATAAAATTCCTGAATTTCTTAGAGCAGGTGTATTTATTGTGTGCTCCTTAGCTCAAGCTTGCATGAACTGTTGCAAAGTTTATAAAGGTGAAAAATGGGAGAAGGGCACTGCATTTCCCCTTTACCTTTCACCAAAAGAAAACCTGGCCTATCTATCATCATTAGGTGACTCTTATTTTTTCCTTTATTTACAAGCTATACAGATGTTACACAATAACTTCCACCTTAATTTAAATTGGCAGTGCACAATGGTTCACCTGAACTATTTGATATGACAGTTGAAAATCTTACCTCCATAAATCACTTTATTGCAAGAGCAACTGTGGCACATGAGTAAGAACCACATAAAAAAATAATTTCAATATTGCCTGAATGAATATTAAGGGGTAAAAAAAAATCAAATTCTGTAGATGGCTTTTTAGGAGGTTTAGTGGGGAATGTGTGTGATTAATTGCAAATCTCCATTTAGGATCATTTTTATGGGCACTTCTTCTTGTCAAGTAATGTTTCATTTGAAAGGACTCCAGATGCACAATGAATCTCTCAAAGATCTCTGATAATATTGTTTTAGAACAGGGTGTTCTTTACTGTGTTTCTCCTTCACACTCTTTCACATATATTTTTACCTTTTGGACTTACTGATATTATGAAAGAAAAGCCTGAATTAAAAGTCACATTCCCCCTCTCCTATTATTTTATTTCATTTGCATTTTTTCCTTCATTCTCTGGAAAGGAAACATTTGACCACTGTAGACTGGAATTTGAAAAGTTCATTTTTCCTCTATAACATTTTCATAGATAAAATGCTGTAGGTTATTATTGCAAATGCTATGTACATAACCTGAAGACATAGCCATTCCAAAATAGTTTGTGTTGTTCTTAGAAATAGAAGAACGTTTTCTTTCTTAGAAAACTAGGTGTTCAATATTCTAGTAGCACAGAATATTTCCACATTAATTTAATTTCCATTTTCAGTCATGAATGCTGAAGTCTGTGTAGATATAGGGGAGGTTATTGTATTGGGGCAAAAATTAATTTCTACCAAAGCTCTTCAACCCCCTGCTTCACTCCACCTTTAGCCCCAGCTGTTAGAATTTTCAAGATCTGTAGTAGATCTGTTTTATTCAGTCTAAAATGAATTGTAAGGATTTAACACCGTGTAGTCTTTATGCTTATGTTAATTAAAAAAAAAAAAAAAGATAACATTTGAATACTTCTATTAAGATGACTTCTGTTGAAATAAAAATAAACTTTCTTTAGTAGTTATAATTGAGGGGGAAAAAAGCATGGCATCAGAAAGTGTATGAAGATAGGGAAGTCTTATCATGGGCTGTGGTTATTCAGAGCCGTATTGCCTTCCCACACAAAGAACAGATTGTGGTTTAACTCTTTCCATGGCCTAGTTTTATGTGCCAGTATAGTATCAGAATTGTTCAAATCTCTGCTGGAAACTACTAATCAGTTTAATTATTGCCTTTGTGGCTCTTTGTCAAGCATCAGACTGTAATGCAATCTTTTTATGTCCTGAATTATCTTCTGATATTGTCTTTCTTCTCTTTTTAGTTTATTATTTTATTATTTTATTTTAATTTTTTTTTAAATATATTTTTTCACCACCCTGCATGCTCTTTAGGTAATCTGCTTACAACTTTCCAGTTGTTTTCTGTTTGACTTGAGAATGGTTAGGGATAAGAGGTAACTAGATCTAATGGGCTTTTTTACCATTCAGGAAATTTTAAAGTTTGTTTGAAATTTGAAGATTTAAATACTAAATTCTTGGCCTGAAGCTTCTACAATGGCAGTCTGAACCCTGTATAATTGAGACCATTAGTTATACTTTCATCATTTTTACCTAATGGAGTTAATCAGCCTATTGATTAAACGTAATTCATTCCTTGTCTAGCAGCGTGGCTAAAATATTAGTTTGATAATTGTATTCTTGAATATAATTGTATAAAAGAGGTCCAGTTTTAGTTTGATTGCACTGTGCCACTCAGTATGATGAGCAATCTGCATGGTATTTAAAACTAAATTTGCTTGCACACAGGAAGAAAGATACCTCCCCTAAGGTCTCTCTTCCAAGCCAAAATACGGTAATGTTTGATAAGCAGATCACGCAGTTCAAACAGGGTATTTTCTCACAAAAAAAGAAGTTTTTGGAAAGGCCTATTTTAGATATTAACATGAATGTGTAGGATGGTACTTTAAGCAGACAAAATGAATTAATTTAATTGCTATAGGATGTACTTGTAGACAACAACTAAGCATTACCTCCTTAATGCAATCCGTATCGCTGCTAGGCAGAAGATAAGACTTGCAGGTGAAGCCAGATGTCAGAAAGGGATATTTTGGAACTGTAAATAAATTACATGGATTTCACAAAAGCAGCATTTCACCAGAGGTGCACTTGTAATGTCACTCTGCCACAGCAGGCAGAAACACGAAGAATGCAAAGTTTGTGCCAAGTTGCCATTTTTCATTGTACACCTTAGACTGATTTTTAAGGGGTTTAGAATAATTGCCACACTCATGTGATCAGTTAACAAATTAACTGACTTTGTGAAGCCTCAAAACTCACAGTGAAGCTGCCGGAAGAACATAAATGTGATTTTAGTTTTCAGTTTCATAAACTTTTATTTTACACAGATTGGGGGTGGTGGGAGGGAAGCCCAAAGAGCTGAAAGTATTGAAGCTTCTGTTCAGGATCTGTATACGACACACTGTGTCTTTTGCCTGCTTTTCCTTACCGTATACTGGTTTCTGTAGTTACCACCACTGGAATGGTGCTGTTTCAGTGCTGGAATGCTGGACGTTTGATAAGAAAATGGATCAAGTTTAATGGCGCATGCTCTTTGTGCCACCAGCAGTCTCTTGCTGAGAGCATGCTCCCAAAAGCGGGAACTGTGTGGCATTACACTGAGCATGTATATGCTTTGTGTTTCTGTGCCACAGAGAAGAGAAATGAACTGTGGCATTCTCCTCAGCCTTCTGAACATTTCTGCTCAGATTTTTTAAAACCGTATAGTGTCCTCTTTGTGCAATGGTACTTTTCTTGATGTTAGCCATTCACTGAGATATTTGAATGTTAGGAACAAAACATCTTGATAGTGTATCTTTTAAATGATGTTTCTGCAGCAGTGTGGGATGAAGTGAGGGGAGCCATACAAAATAAAATGTTCACATGGTTCTTTTGAAGAGAGAAATATTGGGAAAATGCAATTCTCTGTGTACTTTTTGTCTGCCGCCTGACAGCGGTAGTAATTGCATAAAAGGTGTTATGCAGAAATTTGCGTGAATTTTAAGTGTTTACCCTCTTTGTCTTGGATTTCACTTTAAAATTTTCAGAAACTTTGATTGATACTGCTTTGATTATGAGCATTTACTGACTCTGAGTTTTCTTCTTTTCTTTTTTTTTTTTTTCCCTCCACTTCTTTCCGCAGGATGAATTTCACCCGTTCATTGAGGCACTTCTTCCACATGTCCGTGCAATTGCCTATACTTGGTTCAACCTTCAGGCTCGAAAACGCAAGTACTTTAAGAAACATGAGAAACGAATGTCAAAGGACGAGGAAAGAGCAGTCAAGGATGAGCTACTCAGCGAAAAGCCTGAAATTAAACAGAAGTGGGCATCCAGGCTCCTGGCCAAGCTGCGCAAAGATATTCGCCAAGAGTTCCGGGAGGATTTTGTGCTCACGGTGACTGGGAAGAAGCACCCATGCTGTGTATTGTCCAATCCTGACCAGAAGGGTAAGATTAGGAGAATCGACTGCCTGCGACAGGCTGACAAAGTCTGGCGTCTGGATCTAGTCATGGTGATCCTGTTCAAAGGCATCCCCTTGGAAAGTACGGATGGAGAGCGGCTCATGAAATCCCCACATTGCACAAATCCAGCACTTTGCGTCCAGCCACATCACATAACAGTATCAGTCAAGGAGCTTGATTTGTTTTTGGCATACTACGTGCAGGAGCAAGGTAGGAAGCAGACTGTTGTTTCTGTGTTAGTATGTCAAACTCTGATTCCAAGTAGCCCTGTTTCCCCTATGGGCTGGCTTCCAGTGAAATGTTATTCTGCGGTCTATAGACGTAACGTGGGTACATATCCATATGTAAATCAGTATGTATACGTATATACAATCACACACACACACATTCCTACGCATCTGTGTAACTAACATGTATGTTTCATATACGTGCCTTGCTGTCTTTCAAGAGAGAGCGGGACATACCAAAGCAGTACCTTAGTTTCACTAAAGTTGCCTTTTATTTTTGTCAGAAAGTGGCAATATTAGAAAGCGTAGTTTTTCCAGCGGTGACTTCAGAAAACATTCTTCTTGTTTTTCAATATGGTGTTTTGTTTTTTTTGTTCCCCCAGTACTCTTAGTAACAGATGCAGGTATGTGCAATTGCTCAATCACAATAAATACTACAAATACTCATTACTGTCTGTAGTTACAAATAATCAAGAATTCATCCTTAGATTGATGAGCCTACTGTCATTTTGAAGAGGACTTGTAGTCTTTCTCATGTCTATAAAATAAAATAAAATACAGAAAAACTTTAGCACAGAAGTAGGTCTTTCTAGATACCATTTGCAGTCAGAATTACAATTTACAGTACTTAATATTTTATTCATACTTTACAGCACTAGCTTATCTTACCTATCCAAGCCTTAAAGCAAAGATCCAGGTTGGAATATTTTGAGAGAATTTTCCATGAAAAGTATATTTTCATAATCACACTTGAATACTTAATTTTATTTTGCAGGTAATTGAAATGTGAAAAATTGCAGGAACACTGTGGAAAAGGTTCTTAAACTTAGTTTTAGAGATTGAAAATAAAAACAGGGCTTCTAATAATGATGTATCAGGGAAGAAACTGCCAGTTACATATTCAGATAACAATAACTTTTTGGCATGTTCCCTGAAATAGTAGATGGCTGTAAGTAGATGGAGTTTTTTTCCTCTCATACTAAGCCTTCTGAAATGCTTTTTCTATGTGAGGGGTTATTTTGGTTCTTTCTGGTAATTATACCACCCTCTAGACAACTTTCTGTTGCTGACTGATCAGCAGGAATAGAGCATTTATTTTTTAGCCACAGATCTCAACTAATGAAAGTTTGTGTGGCCGCAGATGGTGGGCCATTTCACAACTTGGCCTGGAAGCAGGCAAAAATGGCCTGCAGAAGGTCAAATGGCAGACTGTTATATGATGCCTGATACATAACTGCAGTATTTAACTGAAAAACAAGCGGAATGGATTTTGTTAGTAACAAAAAGTTAAAATTGCACGTTTTCATTCAGTGTGTACTCATCCTTTCAAAGAACAGATAACACGAAACAACCTTTTTGTTTACAGTGAATTGATCTTTTAGCATTTACTCATACAAGTGGAGCACTATGTGTATGTGAATGTATAAATAGGGTTCAATTTTTTTGATTATTTATCATGAAAAAAAAATGTTCCATTGTGTTTTATTTATTTTTTTTTAAATTTCCCTGCTTGTATTTTTTATACTTTTTCTCTCCACAGCAGTAAACACCACTGTAGATGTTTTGCAGCGACTATAAGTAGCTGCAGAGTCTGGTAAATCTAATCCCCAATAACACAGAAAGATTTCTTTGATAGCATTAAACAAAATAGCTTAACTACAAACAATTTGTACCTGTAAACTCCTTTTGTGAAGAGAAATTCAAATGATACTTCGAATGCATTTATTGCAAGACGTAGCTTACTGGTTAATTCTAATGGATTTACCTCTCTCTAAAAGTCAGAACTACAAAGGGAGGCGAAGCTGTTTAAGTAGCTCTTAAGCCAAAGAAGCTGGGGTCAGAGTACCCTTAGACACTGTCGACTTTTAGTTGCTGGAAGCCAGTAACTTGAAATGGGAAGAGGAATTGCAGGGCATAGCTAATACTCATTTAAATAGATTGAGAATATTAGTTTATTTAAAACACTTGTTTAACCAGAAATTAGTAAGATAAGCATGCTGTAATATTATAACTTTCAAAGTTATACTCTATTACTTTGACAGTATACTGGAAGGTGAAGCTGGCTAATTTCTGTATATGAAGTCACCCTCAGTAGACCCTTTTGTTTATTGTAAACTGCATATATTTTGTATGTGTCTTGCTGTTCACAGTAAATCTTCCATTAGCATCTGTTGGCTATTTTCTTGAAGAAGTCATATTAAGTTATCTTTATATTTTTTTCCCCCCATTTTGTCAAACATGGATTCTCTGTCCTCATTGAAAGCAGGTTAATTGTGGCACTTTGTGGTGCACTTGATTAAGAGCACAAGGCTTTACAAAAGATAAGCATGAAGTCGACCAAAATGCTGCATTATACACACGCTGTTTAGTTTTTTATTTCTCTTTTAGAACATATAAACCCGCCTAATGGTATCACATAAAAACTAAGAAGAAACATAGAAATAATTAAATCCCTGAATGAAATATGAAGAAGGAATTAGCGCATAAAATGAATAAAGGGGCCAAGTAGTTTGTTTTTTTTGTTGCTTTAAAAAAGAAGATTAGGGGAAAAAAGAGGAGGAAGGATAGTTTGAGTGCCAGTGATGGTTGCCAGTGGCACCAGGATTGGCATCAGACCTTCTTTGTTTAGCCTAGGATGCCTGTGATTTGTTGGTTGGCATCCGCATTGCAGTGCAGAGTAATGTTACAATATATTGACAATTTCCAGATCAAGAAGTGTCAATAATCCTTTCAGTTCTTAATAAAAAGAGCTTCTACTTCCATGCCTGCCTACAAAGAAGAAATAAGGACCAACTTCCGAAGTTGACTAACTTCATCTGGTTCTACTTTTCGCTCATCTCCCTCAAAATTCAGCATCTTCTCCCCCCATCCATTCTTTTTCTGCTATCCTCATGTGCTTTATGAAGAAAAAAAAAATAAATAGAAAAAGGGGCTTGACATGGGTTGCAAAGCTGCTTCTTTGACTGAAATGAAGGAAGAAAATGGGAAATACTGTGATCAGTGTTTAACATCAAAGTAACTCTTAATCATAACACCCTTCTACGGTGCTCTGCTTGTTGTGTGCATCAGGTCCACCCCCCCCTCCCCCCACCCCGAATTTTTAGAAAGCCCCAAACTTGAAAATAGCATGAACACTGTTTCTATTGACAAAAATGCCTTTTCTTGTTTTTTTTTTTTTTTTTTTTTTTTCCTTCTGTCAGGCATCAGAGAGTGTCTATCATTTGGTATGAAACACATCTCAAATCCGTAAAATCATTTGATGGTATTTGATTCAGTGCAGTGCTTATGCTGTGTTTCCGTTGCTACAAGAACCGCCATTTTGTTTGTCGAGTGCCAGGAGAGGGGGGAAAAAAAAGGCAGACAATGTGCTTGATGCCAATAATGGTTGCCAGTGGCACCGAGGTTGGCATCAGACCCTCTTTGTCTAGTTGCTGAATGCCTTTGATTCGTTGGTTGGCATCCGCATTGCAGTGGGCACATTGGAAAGTTTTTGACAATCAGTGAATGAAAGCTGCAGTAGTTGTTTGCTGCAACAGAACCCAGATAATATAAATCCCTTCTTCTGGTAGATGTTTTACTTGCTCTTACAATGGCTAATAATAAAAAAAAAATAGTTAAAAATTGCCTTGCTGTTTTTCTAAACCATAAAATATCTACAGCAATGTGCCTCATCTGCAGAATTCCTAATCCCCGCATCATCTCTGCTGTTTTTTTTGCAGCACAAATAAAATACAAACTTGATGCTAGCACATACTGAATGAAGCATAGCAGACCTTGAGAAATTCTTTAGGAGTTTAAAGGGCTGAAGCAATAGTACATATAAATGCTAAACATTTGTAAGTGTTTTTAATGCATGTGCCTCTTGGAGTACATTTCTCCCATCAGTCATGTTGCTGTTTACACTTTCTTTTGTCCTTGTGTAAAAGTGATATAATTGGGGGAGCCCGTATCACCAGCTGTTAATAAACTCTGAAGTTGAGGGAGGGGAGGATCTTTTAAACTATCCAAGAAGGAGGGCAGAAAATAGATGCAGATGTCCTTAGTCTGATACTGTTCAGGCACTCTTGTCTTTTTAACTTCTTAAATCATTAAGATGCTGCCACAGTTCCAGCTGCATGACTTTGTTACCAGGAAATCAGCAAACAAACTAAATAATTTCTGTTGGAAGTTCCTAGATAGTTAGCATTACTATTGCTTTCCGGTTAACTGCTATTATCTCATTAATTAATAAGAAGGATTAGCAGCTCTACCCAAAGGGCTGCATAGAAGGAAGCCTGGCCTATGTGAATCGCCAGGCTGTGTTCTGTTTCTTAGAGACGGGGGGGGGGGGGGGGGGGGGGTAGGGGGAGATGCAGAAAAAAATCCCCAACCCAAAAAACAACAAGGGAAAGGAAGAGAAAGAAGAATAGGGAAAGAGGGAGGGCTGGTTTCTGCAGCCAAGGTAGGGGAGAACTCTTTGTGCGGGAGGACCCTGTGCTGCGCTGCCAGGATGTTGGCAGGTGCCCCGTGCTGGCTGCAGGCTGGTGCTGCCTGCGCACCATGTCTCCCACCGCAGCCGTGCGGGCAAGGGGCGCAGGCCACCCGATTTCGGGTAGTGTGCTTCGTACTGATGATAAGTACCCTTTCAGATAGTCCCAGTAGCAGGGCGTGGGGTGCCGCATTTGTGTTGATCTGAAACTGGTTTGCTTTCCCCTAGCTGAATGCCAGCAAACTGGTAAATGTTAACCAAACTGGGATACCAGTTTCTCACCTAAGTCCTGGCAACATGTGTGCACTGTCTTACTTTCAAAAATGTGTCCTCCTTCCAGGAGGAATGATATTTTTTCTTTCAAATGCGATATATCTGAATTGCAGGAGTGGGTGGGTAAGCTCTCGGTGTACCAGCTGTTTGATCTTTTTATTAAGCTTTTTGAATTCTGTGAATTTGTTTCTATAGGGAGATCAAATCTTGAAATAGGTTGGTGGTGTCATTTTCATGTTATACTTTAGTTTTTATCTTGTAGGTATAGGAAATGGATGATACAGTCATATTATAATAATACTTTTCATATTTGAAAATTATAAGGAAAATTGTTTTGGTTATTTTTCTGTGATAACAAGAAATTCCACTTAAAATCACAATCAAAATGATGTTTTAAGCAGTCTCCTGTCTGTGTAAGTCTTTTAATGGTCGTATGTCCAAATGTCACACCACCCAGATGGATTTTGGATGAGGGTTTGCATTTCTGCTGTGCACTGATGCTTCCACCACTTCATTCAGTTAATAAAAAAAATAATGGCCTTAGAATAATCAATCAATCCATTGAATTGCTGATTGTTCCTACTTCCATTAATTTTAATGATTTGCCTCCTTCTGAATACTTTACCTGGAAACACACAGTAGAACATTTTACCTGTTTTGCAGAAAGATATGTCAAAGTACAGGGTGATTTGCTGGAGTTTACACAAATTATTAGTTACGAATTATTAGTTACACTAGGAACAACAGGAAATAGGGCTTATTACTGCCTGTACTTACAGGCATTTAGGTGCTCTAGGAGCTTGTTACATAGTGAAATGGCGTGCTGATCCCTTGCATCGAGTCTCAATTTTGAATCAGAAAGCCGGTGCAAAAGCAAAAGTATGAGTTTATAATTTATCTATCTGCTCTTGTATGAGAAGAGCTTTTTGTAGTTTAAGCATCTGATAGGGAATAATAAATCCTTTTAAGACTTTGCATTACTTTGAGCAATTCCAGTCTATTCAGGCATGCAGAAAACATAATTTTTAGAAAACTTTTTGTGTCAACTGAAAATGACACTGTTTTGATTTATTGTCTAGTTTTCTAATGTAAAATTTTGAATCAACTGCTTTGTCGAGTATCTCTATTGTGCTGAAAATTACAGGCAGAAGACAATTGTCATTGGGAGATGGAGGTTAATTTGGTATGTGTATAACAATGTTTTTCAGTTGATGATTGTAGATGCTTTGTTTATGAAGATGTAGGATATTAAAACATTAGAAAAGGTCACCCATCAGTTTTCTGTTTCCAGAATGTGTATGCGTGAATTGACATTTGGACAATAGATCTGAAGAATTCAAAAATGTATATTTTTTTTAAAATTTTAGTTTCCCTCAGAGCAAAGTTATGGGTTTTATGGCAGGTTCATGAGAAAGAAGAGGAAATTTTCCATATTTAATTTTAACTGTTGCAGTTAGGAATTAAATATATATACATTTTAGAAAGGAGCTTTTATCTCTTTCTTACCTGATGCACCAAGGGGAGTAATTTTCACAGGGTTAAATTAATTGTGTTTAAGACAAAAGAGACTACGGTTAAATAAATTCTGTGCAACCAGCTGAAAATTTAGAGGCCAGTGTTAATTTATGAATGACATTCATATTGACAGCAAGAAGCTATAAAGTAAAGAAAAGAATGGGAAAGAAAATGGAAGATTCCTGCTTCATGGTAGTCTCAGACAGAACAATGCTGGGAACAAAAAAAAAATGCCTAAAAACTATAAATAAAGCCACTAATTCATAAAGGAAATGCTTCAAATAACAGCAGTGATTTATGGTTTAAATTTCTTAATTTTCATGCATATTGAATTCATTGTAGCTGTGAAAACTTCATTAAAATAATTAAACACTAAATACCACTGCAGGTTGGATTTTAAAGTTAATTGCATAAGAGTGCTCTCATGTCTGCTGCTTTTTCTAGCTTTCCCTTCTTCTCTGCTTTTCCTATTTTTCTTCCTCCCTGCTGCTAGCATAGTAATGTAGACGTCTCAAGGACTGGTGGCCCTCCAAAGCTCTGGTCCTTGGAGCAGCATAGCCAAGCACAAGCACTGCCAAGCACAGTAATTCAAGAGGCTTCCTAAAGCGTTACGTTACAGTCTCAACAGCAAAGTGGTACATTGATTTGCTGTAATCACTCGGGTTGGGGTGATCTCAAGATCAAGTTAAATGGCTAACTTGACTGAATAGCTGCTCTTTTTGTTGTGGGGTGGAAAAGAAATCCCTTATCTGGAGACACTTTCCAGATGCTAAGTGAATGTGAAAAAGGAATGCCTGTGTGATTAGCCAGTTTGTTAGACAGATGTCAAAACAAGATGTCATTCATTATAGCAAGGTTTCATGATTTTACTCTGTCTCTCCTTTTATCTATCTGTCTGTCTGTCTTTCTATCTATCTATCTATCTATCTATCTATCTATCTATCTATCTATCTATCTATCTATCTATCTATCATCTGTCTATCTATCTCTGGTAGAACTTCTAGAAGCAGTTGCTAAAAACCTGGCTCAGGGCAGTGAAGCCTTGATTATAAGAGGTTTGAAAGGCTCAGAACCTAAAGGGGAAGTAAATTTTAGATCATTAGCTTTGTCTAAGAGAAAAGTGTTGATTTGGGTGTGTATATTGTACTGTCTGGGAGCAGCTAGTTGCATATGAAGCTGGGAACATTCTTCTATCACAGCCTCCCTCCATCTTTTTATTTAAAAAGATTGCTTTCTTACACTGTCCCCCACCAAAGCCTCCTTTTAGAGAAGTTCTTTCTTTTCTGAAATACATAGTGCTTTTTAAAATGTAAATAAATACATTTCTTTAGCAGTTTCTCAGGAGTCTCATTATTGGTGTGTGACTTTTGTTCTAGGTTTTTTCACAGCCGGTGGGAGATGGGCACTTCAGACTTGGCTTTTGTGGAGAATTCTGTATGAGGAAGGGCTGATAGACTAAAGTGTAGGCATCAGTAATAGCATTTCAAATATTTTTAACCAGCCTGAGGACTAAAGCTTTTGCCTTCGTGTCCCATGACTCCTTTGTTTTACACCCCTCTTGCCCCTATGCCTTTCCTGAAGTCAAAAAGGCATCTTAAAATTATAAGGACTTTGAAGTAATTTTAATGTTAGTTTCTTCCTTACTAATGGTGTCTAGGGCCTTTTAAACTACATTTTTACTCTAAGAAAAAGAACTGAAATAAGGAGAAGTTGCTGTGGTATGGCACTGGGGAAAGCACAGTGCAAAAGTTTGTCTGAAGTCCATTCAACCATTAAATGTTCTTTTCCCTCTGAGAAACCTTGCACTTTTAAAGAGTAAACACCTATTTCTAAAGCAGAAGGGGAACTTTTATGTTTTCTAGTGTCCTTCCATAAAGGCATCTTCACTAAAGGCATCTCTGTGGCTTCAAGTGGGCTTTTAATTATTTCCCTCCTGAAATAAATACACGTAGAAATTGAACAAAGCTGTTCCCCTTTTCTTTCTTAGAGAGTTAACAGGAAAGACAAATGCAAAAATGAACAGTTAGTTCGTTTCGCTTGAGAAACTCGCTGTGTCTGTTCAGAAATCAGGAATAAAGATAAGTTTTCTGATGTTGTTTTGACGGAAATGCTGTCTGTGCACATGTAAGTATATTCTATAGTATTTGAAGACATTTGACAATTGTGAATTTTAAACATTTGTGTCTTGAACATATTTCTTACATGTTTTCCCAATCTTAAAAGTTGTAGTGATCTGAATTACTTTGCATATTTTCATAAAGGATAAACAAGTGAAAGATAAGTATGAACTATTTACCTTAAAACTAGTGTTGCATTTTAATTTTTAGTTATCTTTCTGTATCATTCACAGTTTTCTGAGAATATGTCAGAGGATTTAGGCATTTTTCTTTAAAACAGAAACACAGAAATGTGCGCACATTAGACTCTAGTAATTATAAACTCCATGTCTTTAGAAATTAAATATAATGAAAATATTTACAGAGTATATATTTTTCACTTGAGAATTACATTGGCCTAAAATGCCGGATCATTTTCAACCTTTTTTGATGAAGCGACTGACAAGGAAATGCTGGATTTTCTTAGAAGATTATTAAGGAAGTGCCTTGTGCCTGAGAGATAGCAAGTATATTTACTGCAGCATCGGTTTTCCATTGCATGATTAATGCCATTGAAAATGATGCCAGGCTTCTTGAAACGATGACTACACTCCAGTGTCCCTCATTTAAAAGACTGAAAATATCTGTTAGTCAAGACAACTTGTATTTTATTATTCTGACATCTGCAGTTTCTGGATGGATTACCTTAAATTTGTTATGCCATGTTAAAAGACATGTTTTATGAGGCTGGCCTTAGCTCCTGGCCTTAGTGTCAAGAACCCTGCTATGTGGATGCAACATGTCTTGTTAGGTTTAATTGACCAAAGCCGATTTGTTAAAACAATTCATTTGTGCTGTAACTCATGCCCAGGCCAAGTTGCTACCTGAATCTCTTGACCTTGACTTGTCTGGGTCATGAAATGGCTGCGAGCTGCTTGACCTCTCCATTGTTCAGCAGCTGCGACACTTCCTCCAGTTCTTTGCAGTAATCACTGACAAGAAGACCTCGGCCCTGAATTTACACCCCAGTGGGTTCTGTGGTGCTCTTCTGGAGCAGCAAGTGTCCTTCCTTGGACGTGCTGTGATGTTGCCACCTTTTGTCTGCTGACAGCAGTGGGGACAACTTGACGGCCCTCTGTAGTGGAAGAGGTGGAGGGAGGATTTCTAGGGGCTGGAGGAAACTCTGTCTTCTATCAGGCTGCAGTGCATTTCTCTTCTGTTGGGGTGCACGGGTTTGCTACATTTTTCAAGGGCAAATGCCTTCACTCTTAGCCCTGTTTCACTGTGAGCATTGTTTGAGTGGAATGTACTGGGAAGAAGGTTCTGCTTTGAAAATATTTTGTAATGAAAATGTAACGTGTATGCACACTGCTTAGATTTTCAAGTGATGCACACTGCTTAGATTTTCGAGAAATGAGCAGTCAGAATCATTTCTTGACATGAAATGGAGGAGCAGTTTTGTCTTCTCCCTTTTTTTTGGGTGGTTTTTTTTTTTTTTCCCTTCTTTTCTTTTTGTGAAATGCTTTGTTTCTAGGGAAAAATACTTGTCCTTAAGAATTACTTTTGGTGAGGGGGGAACACACTGGCCCCACATCCCGACAGGCTGCCTACTGTCAGTGTCCCTGATGCTAATGTGAGCTTCTTGCTGTAGGCTTTGTGCATCCTGTAATTACCTACAATTTGACTGGTAGGACAGTTTAGTTTTTTGAGATGGGTATTATGCCTAATCATCTGCTGCATTGTGCTGTGGCTTTAGGAAGTCATGCCTTTTGAAATCAGTGACTGGATCTGCTGAAAAACTGATGGCATGATACAGCCTTGCTGGGTTAAGAAAGCTCATATGCTAGTACTGGTAATGTTCTAAATGAAATGAATTTCTAATCCAGTGGTCAACAGATCATTGATATGTCCGTAACGTAAGGTTTAGCCTGAAAGCCTTGCTCACATGAGTATATATAGTCAATCAAATCGACTTAATTTAAAACATATTTTCCTTCACAACACTATGCACTGATTTTGCAGTATATCAGGTTTGTATTTCCACAGTCCACCTGATTTCTGTGTTGACTTTCTTTTTTAAGAGAAAAAGTACCAGATTGTATATGTACATGCAGCATGCATGTGCACTTGAAAACCACCAAACCTTTTCTTCCAGTGTGAAACTCCACAATCTAGGTGTGAGTTTTAATTGTGGTTATATAGTTCCTTTGAAGGAAGAGGGTGGGAATGCTGACGCAAGAAGCTTGAATGCTGTCACTGTGATGATAATGTAAAGTATGACTCAATGTTTAGATGTAAGGAGTTTAAAATCCTTGTCCTGGTCCCCAGCCCTGCATCAGCTCCCCAGGTGACGGCTGTCAGGTTGGTTAGTTTCTCGTGCCTCCGGTCCCACGGAGAGAGAACACCACTCACGTCAGCGAGGGTTGCAAAATACTGAGATGCGCACTGGCTAAAAAGTTATAACCCTTCCTGTATTTCACTGCAAGCAAAATCCGTGTGCCGGTGGGCTCTGCTCTGTAAAGAAATGTCTTACCGGGTTTTCTCATGCCCGGACAAAAGAAACTTGCCCAAGCAGGGAGGGCCGGCACAAAGCATTCCTCCACCGCAAGCCCTGCGGTGGTACAGCTCTGTGGGAGAGGGCGTCAAAGAGGAACTGTGCAGCAGCAGGGTCGGCACACCACAGGACACCAGGTCTGTGGTGGGAGCACTCCTCAGGTCACCCCTGCTTCAGTCTGCAGAAGCCTGGGGCAGGGCTGGCCTCGATGCCACTGTGGTGCAGGGGTTTTTGTCTGCTCAGAGAGCTGCCTGAGTTTTCTTGCCCTGTGACAGTGAAGAGGAAAAATGTTTTAGACAGAAAGATGAAAGAAACAATCATCATGGGCAGTTACATGTATGCTCATCCAGCTGGCTCACCATGGAGGAGGCACCTGCAGTGCCTGCAGGGATGGCCTTTGAGCTCAGTCTGGTTCTCTATCCCTTGCTCTGCTCTCAGCCTACGGATTTTAGTCTGGTGGGACAGTAGCTCAGATCAGACCACAACAGTATGGGAGAAGGATCGATGATCAGGAGTTTGGACTGAGTGCAAGACGAAACCCAAGCTAATGTAACAGTGTGCTTGTGTCTGGAATATGTTGGTCATCCTGTTTCATCTCCCAGATGTGGGCAGGTCTGGTTTGTAAGG
Source organism: Lathamus discolor (assembly GCF_037157495.1). Classification (NCBI taxonomy): domain Eukaryota; kingdom Metazoa; phylum Chordata; class Aves; order Psittaciformes; family Psittacidae; genus Lathamus; species Lathamus discolor. The sequence continues at coordinate 77,687,657 of NC_088909.1, forward strand.
CAGCTGCAGGGGAGACCTTTGGTTTATAAGGCATTAGTCCAGGGTCTTGTATTGGAGGGCCTCCCTTTGCCTGAACCCCCTGCTAGTTGTATTAAAACTCTCCTAAATGCTTCATTAGTAACTTGTGCTTTTTGGACCCAGTGTGCCATTTACTTTTACTCTTTAAGTCATTACTTTCCTCATCCCTTCCTCTGTGATGATAATTCAGTGTTGGTAGTGAGCCAGCTACAACATCAACACCTACAAAATTACTATGTTTACTTCTCAGAGTGGGAAGTGACATTAATTTACAAAAATGAGAAGTCTGTTCATACACTTTCCCCAGGTGACAATGAAACAGTGCAGTCTACAGCTAAACAAGGGTTAACATAAAAGTTATTCTATTGTTTATCTTCCAGTTAAAGAATAACCAGCTTGTGCAGAAAGGAGAATTGGAAATTTGATGAAGCTGTCTAGATTCAGACATGTAACTTAAAGTAATCTATATAATGTTGTGATTTTACCATATATTCATTCATAGGTGAGTTTTCTGCCTGCAGTTCAGTCATCACCATTATGTTGTAGTCATGGACTTTTGGTTTTATTTATTTATGAGGGATATTTTTTTTAAAAGCTATGTGTAATTACTTTGTGTGGCTTAATTGTTGGTGGGGGTTTTTTTGGGTCTTTTTTTTTTTTTTTTTAGTTAGGGCAACATACCACATTTTTACACAGTGCATAAGAATTTTTTTCTGCATTTTGACTATAGTGAGGAGTGCTGGTATGTTTTAAAACATGTATCTAATCTTGCATTGTCATACACAAATGCAGTGTGTATATATATATATAGTCCTCCTTGGCCTTCCACATATTTTTTTCACTATATCGCTGCTATAACTTGAATATTTCAGGATGAGAATTATAGTTGTCCTGTAATGATTTCTGTTCTATTTACAGCCTCCAAATAGAGGAAAAGCTGCTTACAGTAAAATGAGGATCACTGGTCTTTCAGTAATTAAATAGACTTGTTATACTGCATTAATCCTTTTTGGAACATTTGGAATGACTTCTTAGCACTCACAAACACAGCATTAGGGCCAGCAATTAATCTGTTGTTTGTCCTTCAGCATTTGTGTGATGTGAAGCATGTACGTTTGAAGAAGTATTTCAGATTTAGGACTAGGATCATTGCAGAGGCAAATAATGATATTGATCGTTCAGTAGTGTGAACCAAATCTTAGAATGAAGTTGCAACAGTCGTTAGAAGGACACCTAACTGTGTCCAGCTGAAAGGACTTGGAGGGTAATGGTGTCCAATGCTGTCCAGTTTTGGGTGCTGCACATGAAAAAAAGTGTGGATTATTTGAAAGTAGCCAGAAACTTTTCTAGATTTTAAGATGTCTTGTCCTAAATTCTTTGTAGATAGGAAAAGGAAAGGCTTAACATTTCACCAGTTACAACTGTGTTAAAGTAAAATAAACCAGCAATTTTCTGGTGATGAGGGTAGTATAGACTGGAAGAGAAGAACATGTTCTTTTTATCGAGGTCAGGTTTAGGAAGCATCTGCCAAAATGACACAGCTAAGCTTGATCAAGCTGTGTAGCAGAGAGGTGGTTCAAGTGATCTCTTTATGTACTTTGTTACTTCAGGGTCCAGTGATGTTAAAGCAATAGTCAAATTTACTCCAATTCTAAGCTTTGGCTTCACAAATAATGAGCAACTAAAATCACCTGAACATTGTCTCAGACTTTTGCAGGTTTTGTAATTGCTTTCCTGGGCAGAGCCTGCTTAGTTTTCTTTGATCTGTGGGGCTGTGCTGGAGTCCTGTGCTGTTCTTTTGCACTGTTTGGCAGTAATTAACTTGAAGCACGGCAGAGCATTAGCTTCTGAGACTAGGTTAAATCAGCAGAAGAGTCTTATGCTCCCGTGGTGTATAGCCTTAGAACACATTATCCTATTGCAGTAAGATAGAAGTGTTTTTAAATATAGTCCAGCCAGTTTGACCTTGTCAGAATTCAAGCCATATTAATGGTAACTTGGGCTTGATGTGTTGCCCAGTAGGATGATCATTAACAGAACTTCCTATTCCATCTGGTAAGGAACCTGCAGAGAGGACTATACTTATTATAGACTTATTCTTAAATTCCATATTATGGTATAACGAGATATTTTGTACTCCCTGTGCTCATGACATTTCCCTTGCCACTAGACACCCTGTGTCTGAGAACAACAGACACAGTTAAGAAGAGACACTATAAAGCAACAATGTTAGATCACATAGATACGACCACTAAATAGTAATAGTTGAGTTGTACTTTGGGAAGCAGTGATTAGTGAGAGTTAATTCTTTCAGGTAGTTGTGGAGTGATAAGGTACCCACCCCCTAAGACTTCTCTTCTCCGGACTAAACAGCCTCAGTACCCTCATCTGTGCCTCATCTGACTTGTTCTCCCGACCCTTCATCAGCTTTGTTGCTCTTTTCTGGACCCACTTCAACATCTTTCTTGTACTGAGGCACCCAAAAGCTGAACACTCTGTGGCCTCACCAGTGCCATGCTTGCATATTTCTCATCATCTAGATGGCAGACACCTGAGCAGCAGAGTAACTTCATCTCTGGACATCATAGGTGATAAGTAAATATGCCAGCATTTCCCAGCTTTCCAGACTAAGTGTCTCCATAGGGGCAGCTATGACTCATCAGCATTTTTGGAGTCTGTCACAGTTTTCTTGGTGGCTGTGGGCTGTGTGTCCTTCCTGGCCAGTGGAAACTGCAGCAGTAACTCTGCTCCAGCCAGAACCTGGAGTGACGTGAAAGAAAATACGCATGTGGTGCTAGGGAGGAGTGGAGTGTGAGTGACTGTGGGCAGTAGAGTGTGCTAGGGGATGCAGTGGAGCGTGGCCAAGGATGGGTGTGAGGAGGGAATAGTGGAGGACACCATCTCAATTGCCAACAGCACTAGTTTTGTTGACTTTTGCTTGACTAGTTTATTGACTTTTGAATATTCTGTCTTCTGTTTCCATGGTGACCCAAAGTTATGGTATGCGAAATGGTTGCAGCTTTGGGTTTTAATGTTGGGAGAGGACAATATGCATATCCAATACTGTGCTCCATTTAGGAAATAAAAACATAAAGGAGTTTTTTTGATTTTTTTCCCCCTTTTACCCAGTTTTGTAAATGCAAGGGGCATTCTTGTATTTTCTACTAATACGGATCAGTCTGATGTCTTTGAACCTCATTTGACTCAGGAGGGGTTGTTTTACAGTAGTGTAATGTCCTAATGCTGAATTTATGTGGCGAGGACTGTGTTCAGATTCGTATCACTTCTGTAAATGATGCTTAACCTGTTCAGGAGCTATTCTTGTGTACCGGGTTCCCAGGCAACAAAACTAGAATACGTATGAAGTACTGAAGTACTGAAGTACTGTAGACTCTCTAGACTGTAGACCTAATCCTGCAAATCCCTATTTACATAAATCCCACTGATTTCAAAGGGTCTGCACATGAGAAAGCAGGTTTTGTAGGATCAGGCCATTCTTCCTAGAGACCAACATCTGTTGCACCAACTGTGATAATCTCATGACTGTTAAAAGAAAACTCTGAGGAAACATTTTATCTGGGCTAAAAGAAAACAGCAAAATGTAACACTGTTGTTGCTATAAAGTGATTATATTAAAAACAACTCTCTGTATATGCTGTGTCTCTCCTCTGTTCCCACCTATTTTTATTTACTTGAGAGAAAATGCTATAAGTAGCTGTGTGCAGTCGCTGTTGTTCTTCACCTGCTCTGCATAAAGTTTGCGTGCCAGACTACAAATACTGAGAAATACTTAAATATTGAAAGAGGCTTCTGGCAGATAGATTAATGACTGCCTGTGTCTTGCATTTTTTAGGAGTTTTTGGAAACTGAGTAAGAAATGTCTTTAATGAAGTTTTAAGGCATTTTGGGTCTTGCAGTTCAAGTCTAGGCAAAGTTTTGGCTTTGGCCAAATTCAGAAAGTAGTACATTCAAAGACTTCGCTTGGCATTCACTGTGGAATGGTGGATGGTCAATTGGTAAGACTGCAAGGAAGAAAGAAATCTGAGCAAAAGCAGATGGTAGTCATGTTGGGAAGAATAGGATTCACTTCCTTTGCTCCCCTCTAGGAAGAGAGAACACCTGCATAGCTGTGGTAGCACTTGCTGGGGCTGGAGCTGAGTATCTTTTGTGACTTCTACTTGGAGGTCTGGTGTGGAACAGCAGGCTGCTGCCTTACCCTGCTTGACTCCCTGTTCCTGTGGGCCTGGTTTCATGACACAGGAGTGTATGGAATCAGAGTGCTGGGCTCATTTGATGCGTAGCCTGGAGATTTCATGTTTCCTGCATGCCTTGGGCTGTGCAGCTAAAGATAGAAACAAGATGTTGCTCACTGTCCCTTGCAGCACAGATGTTATAATAAAACAGCTTTAGAAAATATAACAGAAAGAGCTTGGCAGCTCAGTTGGGCCATTTATGGGGCAGGGGAAAGACCTCCCTGAAGTCCAAAAGCAATGGGAGTCTACGTCAGTGATGCAGTGTATGCACAACAGTTCTAGCATCTCCCTACATTTTGGATTCCCTCCACTTTACAGTCAGTCTGCACATGGTGGACACAGTGATCTGGGATTTCCATAAACCATATAATGGGCAATAAGTCTCTGCTAATCATGTCATCAGACCAATGGAAAAAAGGGGTAAGATAGCAAACATGCTGACAGTGCTAGCTTGCTGTCAGCAGCTGCAGGGTTGGTGGACAGAGGCATGATATTTCTCTAGGCTGTAGTACATTCTTGAAACTTTTCCTGATAATTTTGAATATTTCAGATGATTATTCTTTTACCACCCTGAAATTAATAAAATAGTACTCAAAGCCTAACAGACTAGGCTTGGGGTGTGGTGTTGGTGTTGTATTTTGGCTGATATGCAAAAGCTAGAGTATACATAAAGCCTCTGTGCAGTTCAAGTTGAGAATGTAACGTGTTCAAAGATGGTGTTTTTATTCATGAACTGTAACTTTATAGCATCTTTTCTTCCCAGTATCTTTTTTGCCTAGTATAAGTCAAGTTTCCTCACATGTGCAAGAGTCATAATGAAGCAGACTTTTCACTAGGGGAACAAATGCCCTCCTATTGGTTTTTCTTTTATGTCCCCTGTATCTCCACACTGTAGTTACCCCAGTTCCTCCTTCCCTATCATAGGTCTGCATTTTCTTTTACGTTTAGGTGTGAAGTCATTGGGAATTGTATTCTTAATCACATAAAATGAGATTTTAACCCTTCCTTTTTGCTGAGAAGTAACTGCTTTTGTGAAGTGGACAATAATTTTTAGTATGTATTTTCTAGATTTTTACGGAGCTCTGTGGAATATAATGTGCAACTTATATCAACTCTACTATGCTTAAAAAAAGCAGAATGTAGAGGATTACCAACTGAAATTTCAAAATGTAAACCTCCAGGGAACAGGTCTTGGAACTGAAGGCAAAGCAATTTACACATCTATTTTCATACACATTAATACAAAATATTTGGAAAAAAAGGGCATGCAGAATCTCTATGAAGATTATTTATACAGAAAAACTATATCAAGAGAACTCTTGCGCTAATTTTCTGTATTGGGATGTTGTCATATTAATTTTCTAGGAGCAATCAGTTAATTCAGGCAGCAGATTTTTTTTTTTGAACTTGTCATGGTTTAAGCCCCACTGGTAACTGCTACAGCTGAACCCAGGGCAGAATAAGTATTCTCAAAATATGAAGTGTATAAGGTTAGTTTGCTCAAATGCAATTGTTCACCCGCCTCCCCTGCCTCAAACCCCAAAGAATACTTCCTGTTCTCTGAGGTCTGAATTTGTATTTTATTTGTGCTAAATTAAATCCAAACATTGTGACAAAGATTTGTAGTAGTTTTAAATTTTACTGGCTTTTTTCTGGTTTTGTTGTTTTCGTTTGGGATTTTTATTTTGATATCTTAGAACAATCCTTGCCAGGATTTGCAAATATAACATTACAGCAGATTGTGGCAGCATGGGAAGAAGATAAAACTGATTTTAAATAAGAAGAAAACTAATTAGTTTTGATGAATAGTTCATTGTTTTTTGTGTTTTTTTCTCTGTTCCAGAAGACTACTTGTAACAAGTGATTCCTTGTCCCATTCTCCATAGATTTCTATATTGCTGTCTTGTATCTCAGGAAATGAGATACAAGATGTTCTTGTATGTAATGTTCTTCATCAGAACTAATATACTTCACTAAGTCATTAGGATAACAGGATGTCCTGTTATTCTGCAGTGTTACAGGGCTCTTGCTGAAGGTGAACACCTTTGGAATGCAAAAGAAGTTTTGCATTATTTTCCCCTTAAAATAAAATTCTCTCTCCTGGCTACATAACTGAAACAACAGTTATTTATATAAACATGCTACTTACTCTTGCTGCTTCTAATAATGCTTTTACACATATTTGAAAGCCAGTGTCTGAGAGGAGAAGGAATGCAGGTTTTTGAGATTTGTGTTTTCTGATGCCTTAGTGTAGCACCAAGCACAGTAAGATCCTTATCCCTGTTGAGATCAAGGTTTATGGTGGTATTTCAAACACTTAGTATGGAGGCTCTGTGCTAAAGCAATACTTGGGCATGTTACCACTGCATTCCAACTTGCAAGCTGTGATTCTCAGCGCTTTCTTATTGCTAGATAAAACAAATCATTAAACTGATCAGGTCCATTTTTTGGCGATAATTTATTCTGAACATACATTCTACAGGTCTTCTGTATGAACAAGAAATTATTTTTTCATGAGCATAAAAAGATGTTCTATGTCACATTCTTTACAACAACTATTGTATTCATGTATCTTGCTTCTGGCACTAAAATCTAAAGTCAGCAGAGAAATACTGCTCTCCTGCTTGTAAATGCTTGGATTTTTAACTTTTTCTCTCAGAATAGTTGCTAAAATATATAGTGGAGACCCTGGAAGCAGATAAAGTTTGATTTTAGAAAAACAGATTTCTGTTAGTCATAGTGAACAGTTAGATTTCTTAATCTGTATAGCTTAAAAGTTTAATACACCTAAACAGATAGCAGGAGACACTGTAGGTAAAAATGGTTATGCTTTTAACCTTACTAAGAGAGAAATGAAATAGTTTTTCAGTAAAATTTACTTGTTTGAAAAAAACACATGAAAACATGTATAAACTTCAAGGATGAGTTCACTTTACTGGGTTGTGCTGAGAATGTCTTTGAGAGTTCGGTAGATGGTGCTTGTTCTTTTGAGGCTGTCATTGCTATTGATGCAAATAGGATAATTTCTAAAAGGCTCTGACCCTAAGAAATTCTAGGACCACAGCACATGTTTCTGTGAATTCTCTTTCGATTAATCATTCATTTTAATTGTATTAATAAATTGTGTTTTTAAAATGGCAATATCAGATTCTCCATTTTTTAATTTCAAACCTCTTCAGACACAGCTATGAGGTTTTGTGTTTTGACTGGCAACATGCACACATGAACAGGTTTCAGAAGAGAAAATATCCAAAAGAGGGTTTTTCAATCTTTAGTGTTTGTCCCTGGAATCATATTGAGCAGTGTGTTTAATAGCCTTTTTAAATTAGGCATTTAATTCCAAAAGTATATGGTGGCTTGTAAGAAATGGTGAAGATTATTAGTATAGTGTTCATTGATAAAAACTGTTTGGTTAACATGGGCAGTTCTTTTGTAGGCAGTTCAAACTCTCTCTAAAATAAGTGAAAAAATATTACACAAATCAAGAATATATTTCTAACAGAGCACTTAAGATGTTCTTCTTGGAAACCACAAAAGTATGACTCTGACACAGCTTCAATCCAGATAATAGTATCAAAGTGTTTTACAGACTTTATGAGTTGAAGACACCTTTTTTTTTTGCTACACAGAGTAAATATTTGAACATGCATGGCAGGTAATATCCTCACACATTTGTTGAAAAGTGAGAAATTTGAGGCATCTAAGGAAGTCCAGATTTTTAAGAGCCTCTTCTTTATAATGTGAATGCATTTGTTCATGTGAATGAAATGAACTTCTGGCCTGCAGCAAATTAGTGTAAGACATTATTGACCTCTATGTGCTTGTTGGCATAATCTATATTATTGCTCTGATTGGCTTTCCTTTTGGTGTTTCAGGTTTGTTTTTTTTACTGCTTTACCTATATTGTCAAAACATGATTATTTATAGTGTGTATGTTCACTAATAGCAGTTTATCTCTGCATGGTTAACAGAGTTAGAAGCCAACAACTATAATTACACCCATGTTCATAGCTTAGCAGCAAGCTAGGAAAGTGAAGTATGCTGTTGATGCAGTATCTCCAATAAGAATTGCAGGGTAAAGTCATTGCAATACATTCTTTTGGTTTCATGATAATTGTTACTTAGACTTGGTGTTGGGGGGTTTACCACTGTCTGTTGTGTTTCTGTGACCACATAAAGAGCACTCAAATTCTGTGTTTTGTGACTTTCTTCTTGTATGTATTTACTACTTCTTCTTTCTGACTCAGCAAAACTTTAAACTACAGATAATAACTTTCTTCAGTAACCTGGCATTTGTACTGTGTGGAGCGGGTGCAGTTTTTATCTCTAGTGGTGCAAGTACAAAAGCAAGGTTACAGCATGTATGTCAAAATTCAACTTTCAAGTGTCATAGCCACTATTCTCTACCTGGCTTACTTGCTAACATTTGTTAAACGTATTTTAATAAGGCAGCTGCCTGCAAGGTTGAAATGACTATAATTGAGACTAATATACAACAGGTTTTCTGTAGTGATGGAAGCCTTAACATTAGGAATTCAACTCAATCGTATGATGCATAAACAGGTATAATTATTTTTTGTTATTTGGCAGTTTAATCTGCATGTTCTTTGAGTATGTAGAATGTAGCTTATTTGTTGTGGTTCATGCATTGTTTCCCCCCCTCCCCCCTTTGACATAACCATGCAATTATTTAAATATTATTTTCTTACTGAGGCAGACTTGAATGCAACACAAGAAATATGCAATTTCCTGAACAACCCTCCAACAGATGAAAAGATGAAAATCTTCCATAATTTATATTATGAAAAAAGTTCAGCCAAATATGGGAGAATAGTGCAGACACACAAGACAGGTTTAAGTGTATATGACATGCAGCAGGAGGTATGTAGAATATATAAAGTTTTTTCAATTAAGGTATTAAACAACTTTCCTTAGGCCAAACAAAGACAAGTCAATGGCAAATTGAAAAGGAAACCAACATCCAGTGTCTGGTTCCTGTGCCCATTCAAATCAGCCATGCTGCATTCTAAACTGTTGAAAGTTAGGACTCGTTTTTCTGCCTGCATGGATCAGTATGCTTCCTGTTGGTCCTCTAAGATTCCACCATACTCCCTTTTCCATTAGTCTCGTGCGGTACTATAGCATCGAGTTTTAGGAGCCAAATCTCAACTTCCATTTTTAAGGATGTTTCTGAATGCTGATGTAAAGTGTGCTGTAGCTGGGCATTTTTGTCAGAACCTAATCCTTAGACAAAGAAGTCTAAGCTCACCTTCCAGGGAAGCACTTTGTGCTAGAGTGGATTAGACAGTAGTTACATAAAGAAAATTGAAGCAACATTAGGACATATTTATATTGCTTTTTGTAAGCAGACCTAGCAAACTTTTTCTGTGCTCTGAGCCAGCAAAACATGTTGCAGCAACTGCAAGGCACCTGGTTCTGGCCAGCTGGCTCATGGCACAGTCAAGGCTTGCTTACGGCTGCCTAAAAAATGCCATGTAAAGACACCCATACTTGTAATAGCAACGTGAATAGGGGAGTGGACAGCATTGACCTCTCAAATAGCTGCTTTCCAGCTCAAGAGGCAGGCCATGTGTCAGGGGCGGGTGACGGTGTTTCTTTTCAGATGCAGCTTGTGTCTTCTAGCAGGCTGCCTTTGAAGTTCCCAGCTGCCACTTAGCAATGTAGCCCACCCTTGTAACATGACCTAGAGCAGCAGCATCAGAAGTGGCTCCAGCTAATTAGCTTCCCTCTTTGCAAGACCTGGTTGCCCGTTTGCAGTTTGCATGGAGGGACGAGCTTGCTCTAGACTACTTTGCTCTCTGTGTTTCCTAGTTGTAGAGCTTCCTTGTATAATTGCATGTTAATTTAAAAACATTATTTCAGAGCACAATATTTTATTTTTTATAGAGTTTTGGATGCTTTTGGGTTAAAAGTCTTAGTTTCTGCTGGCAATGACTGCGGCATTACCTTTTCTGTTTCAAAGCAATCCTTGAAAATGTACATTTGGAGAAACAGGAGAATTTACAAGGTTATAACCTTCAGTTTCCAGCTGTTCCTCTCTCTGTATGCTCCAAGCACTCAGTTCTTATCTGATGGAAAATTGTTTGAAAATGCCTATTCTCATAATAAAATACAAAGAATAATCTGAAATAGTTGAATTATGTTACTGAAATAACTGTAATTTTTCTCAGTATTTGTCAGAAAATTGAGCGTGGTCATTCTTTTTTAGGGACTGAAAGGAGACACTCACATTTAACATGTGTACCTTGTTAGCAATGTTTTGACAAATAGCAGCAGCTGTATAAACTAATCTTTCTGTAGCTTTCACACATGGGACTCAATTAACAATAAGCCACTGTCAGTATCTACACCTTTCTGTCTTTAAAAAAGTTTCCTGGTTTCTGTACGTTTTTCCATCTGTACCTCAACTATTATTTTCACCTATAAAAGTGAGGAAAGTGACAGATTGTAAATGGATTGACCTTGTGTGACATTTTATATGTGATTTTTAGAAGACAATAACACTTGTGTTTATATTCCTGGTAAATTCAGATTAAAGTGAAGATTGAAGTCTGTTATTTGCAGAACCACATAATGATTGGAGAATCTAGAATAAAACTTTGTTTGAAAATCCTGTGTTTCAGGCTCTGAAGTGTAGAGAATCAAGAAGTATTGCACTAGGTATGTCATTCAACCTTGTGGTAACAAGTAAGAGGAGGAAGAGCTCTGTGGATGTTGATTATAATAAGCCTGTGAACCCATGGTATGCGTTGTGCAAAAGTCTGTATTTACCTATGGCACAGTCCTAGCACAAGACTTAGATATTCCGAATAATTGTGCCTTTAATTAATTTCCAAGTGGAGCTATGGCCAGAAATTGAGGTATTAGAGATTTCCACAGTGAGACTTCTGGAATTTTTTAGGTGTCTTAGAATAACAGTAAGTACAAATGCGAGCTCCATTTTAAATTCATTTGACACTTGAACCTTCCGTTTGAAATTCCTGCACTAGAATTAGCTAAAGAGGACGTTCTGGAATTGCAAGGACTTCTTGTCTTTTGCAAGTGAGCGGGAAGATGGCAAAAGGATATAAAGAGAGAGCCCAAACAATATATAAAAAAATATTAATTTTTTCTTTCACCTAGTAAATCTTAAGTAAAGCTTGAATTGCTGAATTCAGAGTAGGCTATTGTCACTACTTGCCAAACAGTACATGCTTGTGCATCTGCCTAATCCATATTTGAAAGCCACAAACAGAAGCACATAATTTGGCGCAGCACCAGAAGCATGCCTCGGCACACTTCTGGAGATTCTTCCAAATGACTTACTGATTCAAAAATTCTATACTGTTTGCCTGGGTGCGCGTGGTGAGTGTCTGGAGGAGTTCAGCATGAATTCTGCCAGAAAACTATGTGTGTTACGTTTGAAGTGGGATATGATGAGTGTGTATCTCTACTGATTTACCAGGAGCTATAGATGTATTACGAGGTTTTTTCTTTTTGGCTTTTTTCTTTTCTTCTTTTTTTTTTTTCTTTTTTTCTTTTTCCAGTGGAGATATGTGTGTGTGCAAGGAATGGTGGTGTTTCCACTAACAAAATTCACAGAGACAATGTACGTGAAATGGGCTGGTGACAAAAGCTTGCTTGTTCGTCAGAATTGCTTTTTGTCCAGTTTCTTTATTTTCCAATATTTCTTTACTCTCTCTCTGTTGGATTTTTAAAATAGGGGATTGGCTAATGCTTAGAGACCTCAAAAGCACAGTACAAACTGCTCCATAGAATAAAATCCACAGTCAAGAAATTAGGGTTTTTTTTCCTCCCATAGTAACCATTGTTCCTTATGTTAATCCCCTTAGGCTCTGGCACATCCGCTTTTATTTCACAGTGAAATGTTTCAAATATTCAGATAAATTTAAGGGCATAACTCCATGAAAAAGCCGAGATGACTGCATGGATAGCTGCTGCAAAAGGGGCACTTCCGCACCGGTCCCCTCCACCTAGCTTCTCACAGCAACCTCCTCTTGCCCTGGCACTAGAGGTTTGTCTCACCACTTTGCTGATTTCATGCTAGCAGAAGTGTTTAGGTTGTCAGGGGATAAAGCTAGTGTGGGAACTGATCTGGTTAAAATAGTAAATTTAGAAAACAGATGTAATGTTCTAGCATTTTGAAATACAATGCAGTGAAACATAGCACAAAAGTGATCAGCCGTTTCAGTTTTTGAAGGGGTTTGAGTTTGTCCTTTAGTTTTAAAAGAGTAATCTTGTTTCTCTCATGCTTCTTTGCCATATACAAAATAGATGTAAATATACAAAATTCTAAGCAATTTATTCTGTAGTAGTTATTCCAGTGTAAATTACTGTTGTGGGCACAGGTGTTTTAAGAGTGAAAAAAAATGCTTTAGAAGAGGAAAGCTGCTTTTATTCCAAAGGGGTATTATAACAGTTGTTTTGGTAAATTCGCAATGTTGGACAAATCCTTTTGTGAACAAATACGTTTTTTGATTGCAAACTTTTTGTACGCAAAAGTGAGACAGATTCATTTGTACTGTGTTTCATACTTACGTCCACATGTCAGCAGAACAATAATAAACATCATATAAAAAAAGAGAAAAATCTCCATTTTCTTAGATTTCGAAACCTTAAGTGTGGAAGTTTTGGTACCTGACAGTTTTCATTGAAATGTTTTTACCGATGAGGAAAGAATGTGCGGGAAGATAGGAGTGATGAAAGACAATTTATGCCATAAGCTGAGCTTCTAGCTTTTAGTCTGGACAGTACTAAGGCAGACAGGGAAGTACAGCATATTCTGTATTAACAAGAAAAGGACAAAGCCTGTTTTTGTCTTCTCCCAGTGTGGTGGGTTGATCTTGGCTAGCTGCCAGATGCCCACCAGTCTGCTCTTTCACTCTTCCTCCTCAACAGGACAGGGAATAAGGCCAGAGATCTGCTGTGTTGAGATAAAGTTAGGGAGCTTACTTACAAATTACCCTCTTGGGTAGAACAGACCCAATGTGGGAAGAATTAATCTAATTTATTGCCAATTAAAATAGGTTTGGATGGTGAGAAGCGAAGAAAAAACCCTATATACCCTCCCCCCACCTCTCCCGTCTTTCCAGGCTTAACTTCACTCCTTTGTGCCTGACTCCTCTACACCTCCCTCTACACCCAGCCCTAATGGTGCAGGGGAATGGGAAACTGGGGTTGCAGTCAGTCTGTAACAGCTCTTCTTGGCCACTCTTTCCTCCTTTTAACCTGGTCCAGTGTGGATCTTTGTCACAGAGCGAAGTCCTCTGGGAAATATCCACCTTCTCCAGTGTGGAGATCTCCATGGGCTGCAGTGTATAGATCTGCTCTGGTGTGGTCCTCTCCACTGGCTGCAGGGAAAAACCTGCTCTGCTGTAGTCCTGGAGCGTCTCATCCATACCCTTCTGTGAACGTGGTTTTTGCAGGACTATTTCTCACACTTTTTTCCCCTCATTCTTCACTGTTTTGCCATTGCTTAAATATATTTTTCTAGAGGCATTACCATCTTGGCTGAGGGTCTCAGCTGTGCCCTGCAGTGGGTCTGCTGGAGCTAGGTGAAGCTGTGTCCAGCACTCTTACCCTGAGGCTGACCCTGTAGCCACCTTGACACTTACAGACCGTACACCCAGCATTACAGGATGTTCTTTCCTGTTAAGACTCCATCACTGAATACGCTATGGGGCTTTAACCCTTCCTTTAACAGGTAATGAAGAAGGAAATGAGACACTCTTCTTCCTCCCTCATGCTTCCTTCAAAATTACTGCATGAAGCTACATATATATCAGATATGTAAAGCATCGGAAATGTATTCTACAAGGAATTTCTCAAAGACTTGATATGGAACAGAGTCTTTAACAATTTCATTCAGTGCTTTGAACATGGTTTTCAAACATAGCTCTAAGGGTAAGGAGGTGTAAGGAGGATAAGATGTGTCAGCGGTTGCTTCAGCTGAGGTTTCGGGTGAGCTTAAATCATGGAGGTGTGAGTGAAATCTGTGTTAATGTAGGTAAACAGGTACTTGGCATCTGTGTGGGAAACTGTGGTTTAGTATTACAGGACCTAATTGTTAATTTCAAAACTTTTGACATAAAACTTTGCGTTTGCCTACTTTCATGTTGTGGTTGTAGGCTCCAAAACTGAATACTATCGTTCTCCTGGTCCGCACTCTCTTCCATTCCCTCCCCTCCCCCAGACAATAGAGAAATTGCAATTTTAGGACAGTAGTATGATGTATTTATTACCCTTGAAATTGGTTTGGGGTTTTCTCGCTGTATGAAAGGCAGTTTAAAGGAAGCTAAATAAGCACAGCTGCAAATTTAGCTACTCTCTTCTCCACTCCCATAAAAACTTTGTACCAGCTCTTGGTGTGAACATTCTCAACTTGTGCTGAGTGCCTTTGTGCATGGCAATTTATTGCACTGGCGGAGTTTAGTAATATGATGGCATTGCTAACTCCGGAGAATACTGCAGTGGTTGCCTAGTGTAGAAAGACTGTTAAATGAAACACATCTTGGAAGCTGCCATATTTTCCTGTGTAAAAGATGTGGATGGGCTGTTGAAGAGAGAATTCAGCTGTTTATATGTTGTCCATATTCAGGACTTTTTAGAAGAAGGCTAAAAGCTAACTTGTTTACTCTAAAATTTTGTTGACAGTGCCAAGAATAAAATCTAGTCATTTTTTCCTTGAACACTTAATAACAAAAAAGTTACTCAGTAATGACTTTCATGAGGGTAACAATCATTGGCAGAATTGGGATTAAAAATTTGCAGAAACACATGAAAAATAACATGAAAATTGATGTTACAATTAATGCTATTCTACCATTACAGGATCACAAAAATGTGTCTAATATAATGAATACAATTTTTATGCATATCCCTGACTTCAAATCAAAGAAATTGATTTCTATTAAAATTATATAAAAGATTGGCTCTTGGCTTACTCTTCAAGTTTAGTCAAGATTTTTTTTTTTAATTATTGATAATAAATGAAATATTCATGGTTTTGGACCTGTGTGTAGATTTGACAAATACTTCAAAGATCCGTTTTCATTTTGCATACATCCATTCAGAGTGTAAACTGCCTGTTTTAATTGCTCTCAGTCAGTGGTCAGGAGCTTCGATTCTGTGCAAACAATTCTCTGGGAATTTGGGTCAGGTTCTTCAGGTTCATTACTGAGCTTGTCATTAACTCCTGCCTGAGTGGAGTTCAAAAGCAAAACTCCTTTGGACATCAGTAGATGCTTCAGCTGCTCAGCTCTTAGGCTAAAACTCTTAATATGTTTGCTTATCTCCCAGTTGTGGTCTTAATCATGTTTGTAAGACACTTCGAAGCACTTGGATGAAAAGCTGCGCAATGGTTATCAGCATAAAATCTGTAGTTCTCTGTGGTTATTGCATTATTCTGTCTTGGAGACTGCTGTATCCCCTTGCTTCTAAAATAGGAAATTACTCTAGTATTTCAGAGGTTGTGGTTTTGGAACTGTCAATAAATCCCAATTAGGGGTATATGTGAGTCCAAAAGCTATGGACCTGGTTTTTAAGTGTTCCGTGTTCTGTTTTGGCTCGCTATTTGAGCACGAGTTTTTCAGATTTTACCTTCAGAATTTAAGCTGATGGAAAAAGTAATTTTCTTGAAGTATATGAAATTAAAACAAAAATTTGGCATACTGGTAGACCAACAGAAGAGATGAAGTTGTGTTCTCATGTAAAATAATGAAATCTTTATTTTTTGGGACTTAATTGTGAAAATGCAAGTCCAGTTTTGTACATGTAGTTTTGTGGTCTCAATTATGCCCCAAATCTGCTAAGTGAATTGTCAGCTGGGGAAAAACTGGGGGAGGAAAGGCTTCTGTTGAGTCCAAAAATGAGTTTGCAATTCTGAGTAAAGCATTGATGTGTCACTCTGGGAGGATGGGGTCCATCCACTTTGTTGCATAGACAGAGAGGAAGAATGATTCCACAATGGGTGGTATAGTCTAACAGTAGACAACTGTTGGCAGTAGTGCCACATTTGGCACCAGCAGAGTTTTGGTTTGGCTTGACGACAGTGAGCTACATTGCTTTTAAAAATAATTTTGGCACCCAGCACCAGAATCATACACCCTGTTGGTATAATCTGTAATTGAGTGTGATTCAGAACAGAAATAGAAAGTGTAGTTACAGGCAGGACAACACGTTTGGACACTCCTTATCTAGCAGTGGTGGAACGGCTGTTACAGTTTCTCTCGTCTTTGGCACTGAAGGGTGCTATATCGAAAGGCAGAATATATGAAAACATGAACAGAAAAACTCCAACAAATGCAAACGAAAAACCCAAACCACCCAGACTTGGAGTTTTAACTTTTTATTCTGTGCTAGTGCTTGATGTCCCCTTCTCTGCTCTTCTGCAGTTCAGAGGAGGGCTGTGCCAGGGTTGGTTTCTGCAGCGTTCCCTCCAAACACTGTTGTTGATGGAGCATCAACAAGACTAATTAATGATGTGAGCATGGACAAGTATCAGTCTGAAAATGGTACAGACTGCCCCCAAAAGACTAGGAGCTAGTTAGTCTGGAATAAAAGTTTCGTCAGAAGTGCCTGCTGAAGAGCATGGTCTCACTGGCATGAAAGAGAAGACTGAGGGCTGAGTCTGGTTTCTGGTGGACTGGTGTCTGTTTCATAAAAATGCACTGCTGAAATGGTTGATAATTTCAGCAGAGGAACCCAAGAATAAATAGACATGGTTAATTGAACAGTTAGTTGTTCCCCTCTCTGATGTGGTTCTTTCAGAAAATCATTAGGGCATATTGGTAGCTCAGCGAGAGAAAACTACTGCCTCTGTGCGTGATTTGCTCTGTAGCTGGGGTACTTCAGCCATTAACAGGACTGTTTTACATGCTACTTGTACTTGTGTGTTACAGCCCGCTCCCCAAGTGAATAAACTGAGTATGCAGTGCGTTTAGTCATTTTCTATTAAATCAAAACTGCCATAGGAGCCCTGAGGTATTGGAACCCCTATTGACAAGTTTCATGATGAATGGCTGCGAGGAAGTAAATGATAGCAGAACTGTCTCTGGTTCTTCACTTTCAGCACAGGGGCAAAGGCTGGATGGACCGATAAAGGAAAAGAAAGTTGTTTGGCGTTGGCCACACAAATGGGCTGGAGAATGAAACCTTTTCAGTGTAAACCATTTTAAATATCCAGAGTGTCACTTTAGAAATAATATATCCACATAAAGGAGGAGGAGAGCATTTATAAAATTAGGGGGAATTCTGTGGGCCACATTTATCAATAACAATTTAAAGAGTTTGTATGTAATCACAGGACTTTCTTCTTGGTTGTATTAGGTGGTTATTTTTTTTTTTCCTCCTGGTTGCATGTGAATACTATTGCTGATAACAATATCTGCAGCTACAACTGGTTTTGAGCAGGTTTGTGTGCTTTGATTTTTTTTCGTTTCCTGCTTTGTCGCACAAAATGTCATGTAAGAACTTTTTTGATCAGACACCTTTGTGCCTTCAGATATGATCTTGAATTCATTGGCTTATCTCTTTAATGCCATTGGAGGTGAAAAAAAGGCTGTTTCCCACTTGCTAATTATGGTGAAGTGACACGTTATGTTGTATTGTAGTTAACAACTTCAGGGGCGCAGGGAGCCTTTAGTTTTGCCTCTTGGGAGTGGGACTTTTCCTCTTTAGCTCAGCTCCAGGAAACTTGAACATTTGTGCTTTCAAGACCACATACCATTGGGAAGGAAGCAGGGGTGGAGATGTGTGCAGAGATTAAGTGGATATGAGAAGCAGTGTGCTTTGTAAAGATCTAGGAACCGCATAATTTTGAGAAAGACATGCTCTCTCTGGCATGTCCTTTGGCATTTTTAAGAGTTCAATGACAATGTTGCTAAATCTAGAAACCTGTCAGAAGATTGCATGTAGAACTGCTTTTCAGTTTCTGACTTTTTTTGTATACCATTCCCTTCTTGCACTTTAGCATACATAACGTGTATGTGTTTGTGTGCGGGTGGACTGTAGCTGTGTTTTTCTGGAGTACATGTTTATTATTCATTATAGTAAAGGAATTCCATAACTGTGGGAACTTGTTATTAAAAAATAACGTTAAAAATATTTTGACCAGTTTAGCATTAACTCTTCCCACTCTGATGTTACCATCTGCAAGTAATAGCCTGGTTTTAAGTTTGGACTCATGAATTCTGTGCCTCTACTTACTTTAATTTCTGATGAGATGGTATTTTAAGAAAAATAGAACACTCAGATGAAATACAGATTTATAGGTATTTTGTAACCTGATGGTACCACTCAAACTTTTGTTATGCACAGTGTTAAAAATTCTATTAACAGTGTACCAGTTACGAACAAATTTTCCTTTCCTTTTCTGTTAGAAACCCTTAAATATATTAGCTCAAGGCCAGATTCAGTGTGTTTCACAGCTATGCTTAAAAGCTTCTTCAGGGCAACATGTCCTGCAGCAATATATACTCTGTGGGTTGTTACAGTAAAAACAGAAGCAGTACATTCCTGCCAATTGAATTATTCATGTCTATATCAGTCATTAAAAATTGTACATGTATAATTTTATCTTTTCATTAAGCAGTTCATTAGACTAAAATCAGTAAGAATCCTGAGTGTACCATGCTCTTCCTCGCTTTACTTCTTCACAGTTTTCCTGCCTTTTTTTTTTTTATATATGAAGGAGCAATATGTGCTTGTGGATGCGACAAGGCAGGAACAGGTTGCAGGGACCGCAGTGCAAACAGTTGTGTGGCAGGGAGTATGAGTGTAGCAGGGAGGAGCACACTCATTTTTTTCTGTTTATAGACCTAATCCTGCTGTGAAGGAAGCCATAGGCTTCAATATCAACACATCAAGTCCCCAGTGAAAAGGATTTCTCAAAAAGTAGAGCTTTTGAGAAGACTGAATTAGAATAATCTTTCCAGACATATAAATCTGTGCAGAACAGCCTGCCTGTGTGATTAATATATTTCCTGTTTCTGCTTTATTCAGGTTCTGCAACATTGACACATTCAATTGATAGTAATTTATTTTCTAGGATGCATCTCAGTCTTCTTATTTGGCAAAAGTGAAGCTGGGACTGCCTTTTTAACATTTTCTTTCGCTTTATGTCTCTCAACTTTGGGCTAAATGAAAAAGCTGAATAAATCAACAAAAATCTTTTGAGTAGGAAAAATATATAATTGAAGTAAAAACAAAAGCTGGTAGGTAAAATGAGGTTACAACATGGTTTTCTCAATAATTAGCATAGATATTACCTAAAAAATATGAAGAGGTTAGGCAACCAGTATCGTCTTGTCTGAAAGTTAATTCTGCAGCATTTTTTTCAGTAGAAATAACGCTGGAGGTCTTTATTTGCAAAGGGTGGTGGTTGCTGCTAACACAGTGAAAAATATGCAACAGTGGGAGAAATGGTGTAGGTGAAGCTGACCTGTAACAAGTAATAGCACATCTGCTTTTTGGGTTGTGCTTTGTGGCTTACTTTTCAGTTCCTCTAACTGATAAAAAAAAGTATTTGCAGAGACATTTCTCGAAGGTGGACTCCTGGTAGCAGCGAAGTTACTAAGCTATTCTGTGTGCTGTTCTGGAGGAAGTGCCGTTGACAAGGAATGAGTTGGAACTAATGCAAGACAAACACTTTTCCAACATTTATGTATTTAGTGTCTGAAATTTTTTATTCACAAATTCATTTTTTATTCACTAAACACAATACATGAATGTATTAATGGTTTGTTTAGCTATCACTTAATTTTGATAATAAGAAGGTCTTGGAATTATTTAAAATGAATTAGCCATCAACGGCACTTTACATTTAAGAATCACTTTTGAGAGTGAAGTACACAGTGAGGTGCAGGGCTGTGTCTTTTACAGCGAAAAAGTTGTCATTCTTTACAGAAAAGTGTTACAGTTGACAGAAAATGCATACTTTTGTATATGAATCCCAGAGAACTTTGAAAGTGTAACAAATGAATGCATGATTTAACCTTTTTAGTTGAATTCATACTTGTGATTGAAAGAAAGAAAACATCATCTACATGAATTGTGGCATAATAATCCAGTATCTTCCATAATCAGATTAGTAGGCAACATCTGAATATGGAGTGTGGCAATACTTTATCCTTTATGGTCTGAACTTAGTGGAATCTGTGTTGCAGGTATTTTACATTTTGAAATTTTTATTCCTTTTGCTATTTGCCAGAGAATTTGGCATAGACTTTAGACTTTTTTTCCATGGTATTTTCCTTACCTTAGTCCTTTTTAAGTGTGCTCCAGTCTGAAAACCTATTTTAGCTAAAGATATGCATGTTACATTTGGAGTAATAGAACTGACATTAAGGGGAGATGATATGTGCACTTCTCACACCAGGTTGTTATGGAATCATATGGAAACAGGATTTCTCACAAAAGAGAATGCCGATTTACAGTCCTGCTGTGAAGATCACGGTGTTAATATGTTTTTCTTCTCCTTTTCTTCACAAAGCCCATACAGAGGTGTAGAGATGTGTTCTACAGGGAAGTTTTACCCACTCCTAGCTTATTTTCTTTAGTTTCTGCCTTTGGGAAGTTAATGATGCACATTTTTAATAACTGAAAAGTGGAGGGCTAGATATTTTTATTCTGGACCTTTTTGCCGTATGTTTCCCTCCCCGAATGCAGAGTGTGTTTATTTCTACATGTGACAAGTCTGCAGTCATGTGTTCTTTCTGGGTTATAATGACTCAGATGTCATAATTAATTTGATGAGCAGGTGGGGGTTATTAGCCTTGTGCTTCACTTGTTAATAGCTGCACAGCTTTTCTAAAGTACTCTTTCAACTAAGGAGGCATTTCTTCACATAGAATAAACAGTGCAGCACAAAAGCCTCAGTTAGATAACTATCCATGGGTTTGAAAAGCTGCCAAGCAGATGTTGTTATTGGAGCGGTCCCAGACGAGATTGGGCAAACCAGATGCGAGATGGGGGAGGAGGTTACACACAACCCAGGCGCATTTGCTGCTGTGGCTGAAGAATGGAAGGCTGGGAGGTGTCTTCCCATAAACCAGATCCATCCTTCACTGGCCTCATGCTCATTCTTCAAGACCCACCCTGTAACTGTAAATAAACGAGGAGGAAGCCCCCTCCCCCTGCTTTGTCTTAATATCCATTTGGGAATGAAACCGAATGTTCATCCAGCAGTCAGTGACTTCTGGTTTGCATTAAATCGGCTCTGTGCAATTTTTGAAGGGCCTACAGAGACTTTGCTTCATACCTATCAACATATGTAATGAACATGACTGCACTGACATTTACCAGAAATCTTAGGTTCTGCTTTATTACTATAAATTAGGTTGTGCAAATTTAAGACAAAATGCTGTTTTGTTTCCTGTCACCTCTCAATATAGTTTTGTGGGGTTTTTTGTGAAATATTTTCCTTCTTTATTAAAAGATTACAAATACCAGTCTTCCTTTTTTTTTTTTTTTTTTTTTTTTTTTTTCCCCGTAAGAAAACATTTGGAAATCCAGTGGATTTGTATGTGAAAGACAAGTAGATTGGATTGAAAGTGGAGCTTATCTGTCTTTTACCCTCTCTGGATTTTTCCCCCCTCTGTGATTCTAGGCTCTTTAGAATGTGTATCTCCCTCTCTCTCATTCTCTCTCTCCTGAATTGTGTAATCCCATTTCTTTTTTAACTTGATCTCAAGCCACTGGTCTGGGCTTTTGTTGCCAAGGCATGATTTTTGATAATAAGCTATTAAAACACTTGGAGCTTCTATCTTATCTTTCAAATCTGTATATGCATAGATTGTCTTTCTGTAGAGAAAGAAAATCCCTTGGTTGGCAGAAATCAATGGATAGTATGTATGTGTGGTATAAATGACTTTAAAGAAATAGATGCTTGTTAAACTAAATACAGGATAAAATATCACAAGACTCAAGTGACTGTACTTCATAAAATATGTTATATGACTCTTGTCTCTACGTTTTATTTGTTACCTGCAATGATAGTTTGTCAGTTCTTTTGCAGACTGATACGGTATATACAGATGATAGGTTGATCTATAGTCTCCTTAACACTGGAAATTTACCAGTTGGTACATGGCAAGACGTACAAACCATTTGACCTCTCACTGCCATTAAAAATGTAGTTAATGCTAGTTTTAAAGGGATGGAGAGTTTAAAGTACATCTATATATTCTATGCAAATATGCACACTTAAGTATTTAATATATTTGACTTATGAACTTTGTTAGTCTTCTTCAGTAAGGATTATTGTAAGAGTCATGAGAGCTCAAAGCAAAAGTTTATTTGCCAGGATGTTCTTGCTACCAACTTAGATTTGATTTACCAGATTGAACACAGTAGGCTTACATGCTTCGCAAGATAGGAAAGTGTTAGTGACTTTGCAAATTCAAGCATTCTTTTTTAATTTCGTGAATGAAATGAAGCTCCAGGCTGCAGTGGTCTAATGTATTTTCTCAACAGCGTTGTATTTCATTGTGTTCCTTCAGCAAGTCCAAGGAAGTTTCCTGACCTGCTAGAAACGATACCCCTTTAAAATTTGTATAGCTAGGTTTGGGTGTAATACAATTAAATAAAAAAAGAAACCAGAATAGAGAGATGTTTCAAAATTCAAGCAATCACATACTTTTAGAAGAGAACAGAAAGGCACAGCTTCTATACATCTTCACGTGGCAAACAGGCTGACCCAAGAACATTTGTTTTGTCACCCTTCTTGTTGCTCGAGGAAGCTGAGGTTGTAAGACTCTCCATACATCAGTTCTTACCTCCAGACATTACTTCTATTTTGTCCCACTTATTTTGCTCCCTTGACTGGCAAGCATCAGATGTTAACATTGAGATGCTGGTCCTTCAACTGTGTTCGAACATAGTGCTACTTTCATGTCTCATTCAGATGCATGCATAGGATTAAGACCTGTCTTGTGTCCAAGTGTTATTAAAAAAAACTCAACAGAAAAAACCCCAAACCCTAACTAAAACCATGTATCTACCAATAGACAAATGTGGTGGCAAACCAAGCAATTAATATTTTTTCTGAAAAAAAAAAGTTATTCTCAGTTTATCTGCTAGGAAAAAAAGGTCAGCCTGAAAAGGATATTTACTAAAAATTTTACTGCTACGGGCCTTGCACAGTTTCTTTCTGGCCTTTTTGCCATCTTATCTGTTTTGAAGTTGATGACAATTTTATTGGGAAAGGATCCAAATGAGAAATTAAAAATTAGTTGGTTAGTTTATATTTAACATTTTTAAAATACTGAATGATTGGCTATGTATTTGCAGCATGGTTCGTTGTTTTTCTGATGGTCTTTCAATTTCTTTGCTGCACAGTATGTCCTAATTATGGAAAACAATTAAGTCATAAGAGCTTTAATGTACATTAGAATAATTTTAACAGTCCCTAGGTCACCAATCTGATGGCTCAGTACCCTTCTAAAGAAAAAAAAAGAGGGGTTAAATTGAATGTGAAATAAAAAGTTCCTTTGCATGTAAAAGTCCAACTTATTTTCATTATATTTTATATATTTATTCAAGATGGCTGTAACCACCCCTGTAATAGATTTTAACAGTGCAAATAATAACATATGGAGCTGATGATCAAAGGAAACACTTCTCTGACATAATAATCCTTTTCTCTTTTAACAGTTTCTGATATATTTCACACAAGACCTAAAACCTTTGCTGTTAAAAAAATTGTGGGTACAAGAAGAGATGACACATAATAACAACAACAACAACAACAACAAAATCACTGACATTGAGCAGTCTGGACTGGTTCATGTGCTTGTTCCTTTATGTCTTCTAACTTGTCCAAATATAAAACTGCATGGAGAAAAGAATAATAATCACACTTACAAGCATGAGAACCATGCTTGAGAAGTAACTGGTAATAGACAACGAGAATAAGAAGTGGCAACAAGTGTGAATGAGTTATATGTAAATAGGAAAATTCTAAACAAGAGGCTGGTGGCATTTTGGTTGTCTGGTCCAGAAGCCGTCACTGATACGAGGCTTTGTTCTACCATATGTGCTTTGAGATGGAAAATTAACAAATGGGTTAATGAACACTGCTTGTGGTAACTGTCTAGAGCTAGTTAAAGCCAATCTTGAATCAGAAGCATTTTAGAGGTGGCAAAATAGTTAACTGGATTTTCATCAACATTTTTTTTTTTTTCTGGCATCATTTTCTTGTGCATATTTCCATCTGGGACCAGAAATACTGAAAATACCACAAGTCAGTCAATTTTTACACTATTTCTGCTCCAGTTGGAGAAAGAAAGTGTTGGCTTGATCTCGTAAGATTCTTAGTCCAACATTTCCTGAAATATCTTCTTATGAGGCAAGGGCCAGATCTACAATAAACACTTCTGCCAATTGAATAATGCTGGGTAGAGGCTATGACTTTTTGCAGCAAAACTGTAGCCTGTGCTTAGTTCAGCTGCAGAAATGTTTGTGTTGGAGTCATCTGTTTTTCTGTTGCACTCCTAAGATTAGGTTGGGCTTCAGATAAGTTACTGCTCCTCACTGGCTTTTCTTAAGTAAGTTCTGAAAATCAGGTACTTTCCCCGTTCCATATATTTTTTTAGCAAAGAAAAATTAATATGTAATCAACAGAAATAATAGCTTGCAAAAATACAGAATACGATTAGAGCAAAACCACTGATAATCTTTGATAGCCACAACACAGTGTAAAGTCATAAGAATCTGTGTACCAGTTTTATTTCAAAGGAATGAACAACTGTTTTCTCAGTGCCTACAGCACTATCTACAGCAAAAACTTTGCATTTTTCAATTTCTTTATTTCAATTTATTTCTGTTTATAGTATTACACAAGTATTGAGATTTTAATTTCATTAACTTCTTGAAATGTGTGCTTTGGCAAATAGGAGATATCGAGATATTTCAAAATGCCTATGTGTTTTTGAAAATCCTAGCCTCAGTGCTTCCCCATAATGTTTTTCCAACAGCCATCCTATGCTATGTAACTTGACTAAAAGTGACTCCTATGTTTGAGTATACATAAAGTTGGAAGAAGTGCAAAGATTCTCTGTTACCCCAGCCAGGGTGGACCACTTCACAGAGTTCAGGAATCCAGAGATACAAAGCTGTCCAGAACCCCAATGTAGAAGTACTGATAGGAGCTAGAATGTCTGTGGTCCTCAGTCTCTCCAAGAAGCAGGGTTCCCTGAGACAGGCTACAACACGCAGTTCCCTCAAAGTCATAAAAATCCCCCAAAAGAGGTAGTACTTTCATAGTTTAATTTGATTCTATGTCTTTATGATATAGGACCTCAATGCATAACATCTATATTTTATATTTGCTAAAGAAACATCTGCTTTTTGCGTGTACTGTTGGCTTGTGTAATTTATCTATTTTTTTACTGTACATTGTTCCATTTACACCTATTTTATATTGTGTTATTATATAGTTAAGTTTCTTGCCAGTGTTCTCAAAAGCATGTTTACAGAGGCAAATCACCTTATGGTGAGTCAAGTGTGCTACCTGCCACTGAAGGTTTGATGGGCAATATGAGAACAAGATTCCTGCATGGCCTTTTTTACTTGGTGTCATACTGGGCAGAGTTTGTTGGAGGAAGATGTTTTCCTAGTTGCAGCACTGGAAGGAGCTGCAAAGGAGCCTTCTTTCTTAAGGAGCAGAAGTTATGGTATGTGTCTCTATTATAGGCCTTAGAATGCATCTAAAGTGAGAAGAAAAGCCTCTGTTGATCAAGGAAATCTTAAAAATTTGACCTTACCTTTTCCACACTGCTGTGGAAGAGGTAAGCAGAAAGCTAGGCGGAGAGACAGATACACAGCCATAAGTCAGCTGAGTACTGTTCTGAGCCCCAAACACTTCTTAGAAAACAGTGAATATGAGGTGTCTCACAGGATAAGAAGAGTGGATTAGGCTTTTTCTTCAAGCAGCTGGAGAGAAAATAAAACTGCTCAACTTCTTTTGGGCCCAGAAGTTTGTCAGCCAGAATTGTTTCAAAGACAAATCCCTTAAGAGGCTAAACGCTGTCACTGTACCGTGTGAAGACCCATATTGGATATCAAGCTTGGCTACTATTCGTTGTCTGTTTGGCAGCGATCTGGAGAGATATTTTCAGCTCTTGTCCCAAATAAATGCTTTTGCTGTGTTCATATTACTACAGCTCTAAAATGTCTGAATTAAAGGTGCAGTTGCTTCCTTTTTTTTCTGTAAAAGGTTTATTCTTTTTATTCTAAGAGGAGATGGTAACACTGTTAAGAGTTGATGCAGCCAAGATCTTTCTATTACATGTATGCTTCCATTGCTTATCACTTGATCTCCTTTGAGCTGTGACTTCTCTATGCAGTGTCATCTGGAGCTGAATTTTATAATACAGTTTCAGCAGAACTGTGCTTGATGTTCCTAAAAATGAGATTAAACAAAAATATGTTAATTGTAATAAATATTTCTTACAACTGTTTCATTGAGAAGCACCTCCATGCTTTTGAGCAAAATCTTGAAATTTAATAGAGAGGTCATTCTCATGTCAGCAGATGCCTGTTGCTATTCTTGTGAAAAAATACATGAATGTGGCCAAGTTACAAGCCTTTGTGAAGGCTTGGTTTGCACATAACTTATGGTCATATCAGACTTCAGCAGACAAATTCCTTGGAAGGTGCTGTCTGCTTCGAGCATGTTCCAGTCCAGGAACAGTGCTGGACTTTCTGCAGTTTTTGATACCAACTCTCTTTGCAGTTAAAAAGAAGAATGCATTCTCTTTTCTCAGTTCTTCTTCAAATAGGCGAGCGAGAAGGAAAGCTGTTGGATTTTAATATAGTGGGGACAAAGGGTTACTTCAGAGGAGTAGAAGAATGGCAGTAAACTAGGATAAAGAAGAATGGGTTACTTGTAAACATGCTGTTGAAACATTATACTGGATTTATTAATTGATATGATACAGCTTTAGAAGATGAGTGGGTTTTTTTAGGATTATTTTAAGTGAGAGAAGAAGAAACCATTTTTGGCTTGCTGAATGGCAGTAGTGAATGGAGGAAAGTAACGAGTGGTGCCCCTCAGGGATCGGTGTTGAGACTGGTCTTGTTCAACATCTCTGTCGGTAACATGGACAGTGGGATTGAGTGTGCCCTCAGCAAGTTTGCCGATGACACCAAGCTGTGTGGTTTGGCTGATCGCTGGAGGGAAGGAATGCCATCCAGAGGGACCTTGACACGCTTGTGAGGTGGGCTGATGCCAACCTCATGAAGTTCAACCATGCCAAGTGCAAGGTCCTACACCTGGGTCAGAGCAATCCCAGGCACAGCTACAGGTTGGGCAGAGAAGAGATTCAGAGCGGCCCTGCGGAGAAGGACTTCGGGGTGTTGGCTGATGAGAAAATGAACATGAGCCGGCTTCAGTGTGCGCTCGCAGCCCAGAAAGCCAACCGTATCCTGGGCTGCATCAAAAGGAGCGTGACCAGCAGGTCAAAAGACATGATCCTGCCCCTCTACTCTGCTCTTGTGAGACCTCACCTGGAGTATTGTGTGCAGTTCTGGTGTCCTCAACATAAACAGGACATGGAACTGTTGGAACAAGTCCAGAAGAGGGCCACGAGGATGATCAGGGGACTGGAGCACTTCCCGTATGAAGACAGGCTGAGAAAGTTGGGGCTGTTCAGCCTGGAGAAGAGAAGGCTTCATGGAGACCTCATAGCAGCCTTCCAGTATCTGAAGGGGGGCTATAGGGGTGCTGGGGAGGGACTCTTCATTAGGGATTATAGTGACAGGACAGGGGGTAACGGGTTAAAACTTAAACAGGGGAAGTTTAGATTGGATATAAAGAGGAAGTTCTTTACTGTGAGGGTGGTGAGGCACTGGAATGGGTTGCCCAGGGAAGTTGTGAATGCTCCATCCCTGGCAGTGTTCAAGGCCAGGTTGGACAGAGCCTTGGGTGACATGGTTTAGTGTGAGGTGTCCCTCTCCATGGCAGGGGGGTTGGAACTGGATGATCTTGAGGTCCTTTCCAACCCTAACTGTTCTGTGATTCTGTGGAATGAACAAACTTCAGCTATTCTTCTTGCCTGTCGTAGGCATTGTTTTTTTCTTCTTTGAAATAAAAATGATAATGAAGCCATGAAGCCAGAGAACTATTAAGTATTTTTTAGACCTGATATTGGTGTGGTCAGCAGCCATTATTCATTAGACAATCAGTTATTTTTCTTTGCTGGCTCTTTTCTGTGGCCAGTGCCTTTTTATGGTAAAGGTATGAAGAAAGATAAGCTCCCTAGTAACACAAAATCAGACTTTGATTTCTTCAAAGTATTTTGATTGCATCATACAAGCTGAGTTAGTTCAGATTATCTTCAGAAACCTGCTTTGAATTGCAGCATTAATGGGCATGCAAAGGTTGGTATAACAGTGTGCTGTAATTCTAAAAATCAGCCAGTCTGAAAAAGGAGAGTTCTCTGTTTGTGTCTGAGCAACACAGTGTAAAATATCTTTGTCTGGTTTCCACGCTATCAACTTGCAAACTTAGCCCGAGCTGTTATAGCTGCACAGGGCTTGTTCCTTCTCATCTGTTACCAGTAACAAATATCCTACAGGCCAACTATGTCCTTAACTGCACTTTTGCCTTGAGTCAATCTGCACAGGTGTGCAACTTTAATAAACAAATGTAGCTGTAATAGACGGGCTAGACTCTATTTCTCATGCGCCCTTAACTATATAAGCTATTCAAAGCTAATCAAAGTAAAAGTCTCTTTTATTTTTCAGAATGAGTAGGCTGGCTACTAGATAAGCATGTTGCTGGTGTTTTAATAATGAACTTACCTTTCTTTTTTTTGCAGATTTTCATAGTAGTCTTTTCAAACTTTTTGTGTTTACTTTTTTTTTTGTCCCTTTTTGAAGGTGAAATCCCCACACCAATATTCATCATGCGCCTATATATTTGGAAAGGCATATTAAAGACTAATAAAAGTGTGTGCATGAAAACTACTAAATATATGCATTTACATAAATTTGGGCACATTTTTGCAGTTATTCATATTTATTCAGACTATCACTCAGTCTTTATATTTGGATTACACAGGAAAAACATTCTGGTCAATTCTAGCATCTAAGGAAGAGATTGCTTTCATAAACACGTCACATGAATGAGAATAACAGATTTGGGTCTTTGACCTTTTTCCTTTAATCACTATGTAGCATACGTATATCCCCAAAGATTTAGTATATCTGCATGAGTTTATCTTACATAGACTATCACTGAGATCTTAGTTATTGGTTGAACTACAGTCTAATTGACTAAACTGGCATTGTTAGTTTTAGTCATTAATGATTTTTCTTAGGAGAGCTGTAGACTCCTGTTATGTTTTCATACAGAATTTGAGGATGAAGCTGCTGTTGTGTACATACTTGCATAGCAATCAATGCCAAACTCAAACTTTTACATGAAAGACTATTACAATTTTAGTCAAAGATATTTTTTAATTTGTGTTTCTGAAAAGGCTAAAAGCTTCTGCCATAAATACAGTTGAAGCCTCTAGCAGTAATGCTACACAAAGCAGCAGTAGTAGTCGTGGTGCACAAAATTACTTGGATAAAAATCGGGATTTTTCACAGACGACAATAAGATGAAGTTGACAAAGACTTCCCCCCCCCCTTCTTTTTTTTTTTTCTTATTTTCTCTGATATTAGAGCATTATTTCATGCATTGCATATTTTTGACAGAAAAAGCAAAATGTGTGAAAAAAATTTTAAGGGCAGAGTTTTCTTGCTTATTTGGCACTTTGTGGAAGACTCTGCTTCATATGGGGCATATAAGTAGTTTAGTGGTACCAAGTAGAAGTGAGACCTGATCCATCATGGTAAAAAATCCACATCAGCTGTAGAGTCTGAATGTTCAAATACTTTTACAGGCTCCATACAATAAGTATGTAAATGAGATATTTAACAGAAAATACGTAAGATTTTTCCTCTAAGTTTTCTTCTTGGAAAACCAAAAATAAAATCTATTTCAAAGACGCTTGATAGATGTTTAAATAATACAGCCAAATTCCTATATATGGTAGTTGTGAAAGAACTTTGGAAAAACCATACGTTTGAACCCTTACTGAGTGGCAGTTTGAGACCCTTCACATAGAAACATCTTTAATGGATGTTTAGTTTGAGGTTTCCACATTGACACTGTAGTATCTTGAAAGTACATTTCTTGGAAATGGGAAATAGCGGTTTTGAAAAGAGTTTTTCTTTTACTCTTTCCTAGACTAACCAGTAAAAGGATGAGGGGTGAAATTACAGCTTCAGTTGTGCTTCTTATTTTGATTTGTGAAATTCACTGCCGCCTGTGGCACATAATATGCAAGGGGCTTGTCTTTCCATAACCCTCGACTATACAGGGTGGGTTGTGGATAACTGTCATAATTTGTCTTGCACAGCAGCATGAGCCTGGTTGCACAGATTGCCCAGCAGAGTACACAGGGAGTGTGTACTTGCACCGAATCGGCATTTACCCTCTGAGTATTCGAGGTTATTTTTCACTGCGCTATTCTGAGCCCTGATCTTCCCCCACCCGTCCTGCCACCCATCCTCCACTCTGTCCTTACCATCTTTGATCCTGGCAACAAAAGTTCATTCCATAGCTCAGGTCAGACAGAAATGATGCATTGCATCACAGCTGCTTTTATGAAAGTGTTTATTTCATATCTGAAATGTTTTTATATACATTTGCTCTGCTATGACTTGCAGGAGGAGAAAGAAAGCAGTTTTACTGGAGGCAAAACAGCCACCTGTGAAAACTAATTGCGTAGGTTGTGTTGTGCTGGTATCTCTGGGAATGATCCATCAGGAAGAAAGTAAATATCCTTAATCTGCTAGGAGATCACCTGTATGCCAAAATGATCTCCTTTATCAAAGTGGTGATTGAAATATCCCTTCAGATTTGCAGTGGTATGTGTATGGGGGGAAGGAAGGAAGCATGACTCCTGTAGGGACAGGTGCCTCATCCAGCAAAGAGTATAGACAAATGAAAAATGATGAACTTGAGAGGCTCTAGCTAAATTGTCTCATTAAAGACTGTAATTTAATATGCTTGGTATCCAGTTACTTTCAAAGAAGAATTTTAAGAGATCAGGCTGCTGTTCAGCTTTGCCTTTTTTTCCTCAGTAGCGCAAGGCTTGTAGTGTCAGTTTATGCCTCTCTTCTCCCTCCTGCCACAGTGTTCTGCTCTCCATCACTTCCCCAAACATCTCTCAGAGCTCTAAGTTGCCTGCCATCTCTGGGTGTGCTGTTCATGCAGTGCTGTGAAAGCGTGCCACAGAACTGTTAAAAAATTCATTGGGGCATTTCTGCAAGGCATGGACAGGAACAACTGCTTTGTTTCTGCTACATAGCTGCAGGCTCGCTGCTCCTGGTCTCCCCACTCCCCAGAGTGCAAGGGCTTTGGGGCAGTGCCTGAGCACCCTGGGCTTGGTTATGTGTGCCTGTGTCGCAAGGCATGGTGGCGAGCGGACTGCCTGTGAGCTTTGGAGCACTGAGAGGACCTGCCCCTGGGATGCTGCTTGGCTTCCTGAAGCATCAAAGGCCAGGGTGTCCAATGGACAGGATTATGTCAGTCTTGTGGTCTGGCTGCCTCTTCATGCCAAGATTAGAACACGTTTATCCCCTTGCTTCCCTCATTGCTTCAGTTTCGTTGTGCTTTAGAGACTGACTAGTCCAAGAAATGACCATTTCTCAACAGCAACATGGAAACTTTCTACTGACTCCATTCCTATGGTTCATGACCGCTGTGCAGGGTTTTCGGATGCCCTTCACGCTTTGTTTTTCCATCCCTATCACTTACCTGTTTTTAGAAAATTGGAAAGAGAGGTTCTATGGATCCCAAGGGATAAATGGTAATTAATTGCTTTTGTGACCTGCTTGTATGAATGGGATATTTGACTGACATTTCACTACAGCTTAATCGTTGCTATATGGACTCAGCAAAAGGAAAATACCTTACAGCAACTTATAAATGTAAAAACATTTTGCAGCTCTGTGTTCTAAGCAAAATAGAAAAACATGTTTCCCCACCCCTTTCTTCAATCTTAACCTCAACATAGTTAAAAGTTGGAATTTGAGGGAAAAAATATCAGCTGATAAAGAAACAACTGAATCAAAGGTCTAGGCTTGTCCTGTGGCATGTATTGTGGTTTCCAGTATTCAAAAATCAAGAGTAATGGAGTCTTTAGTAACAGCAGACAGCGTCTGTATGAAATTCATATATTCAACACTATTCTGTTGGGAACTTGAGGATTCAAAACTAAAATGACCTTGAAATCTGAAATTGATTTTTAGTGTTATACCACTAATTAAATTAATATTAACTTTGGGATTGACAACAGTGGATATAAGTAGCAAGAGGGAGATGTCGAAATGACAGATTGTATACAGTATTGAGGGATTTTGTAGCATATGGGACCAGGCGAAGTCATGGAACAAGTTGTTAATGGCAATGAAGATCACATTTTGTTAAAAATGTACTTTTTTTTCAGTAAATGGATGTGGCTGCCTTGTGTAATTACTAGGCTTATATGGGGCAAACTGAGTCACAACAATTAGCTTACATGGAATTTGAGAGAATGCTGAAACCAGCTCCATGCTTCTTGCATCCTGGTTGTTCAGATTTCCCCAGATATTTGCCCAAAGTGTTTAGATATAATTTGTCAGTCATAAGTCATGGTTTTACTAGTTTGTATATAGTGTAGCCATTGTACTGTACCTTTCCTAAGAATAAGTGACATTACTCTGGAAAACATGCATCTTCAATTTGTCTCTGATGCTGTGTGATATGGTATACGTTTTAAACAGGATTTAGAAGAACATACACTACAAGCTTAGTTGCCATAAGGTAGAGGGTAGTGAACCTGAATAACAAAAAGAATGTCTCCTGTCCCCATCAGACAAACCATGTGTTGATTTTGTTCTTGTGTCTTTCAAATTAAGTAAGTGAGTTTTTACCTCTCTTGGTTAGTATTGGTCTTCTACATTTTTTAACTTCTGGAACGTGACATATTATTTTGCTTTTACAGTCATAGCTGCTTTTTCAAGTTAATAGCTACGTTTGTCATAGGTTCAATCTTATACCCTTTCTGCTTACACTAGGGAGAAGACAGAAGAGCTGCTTGTCAAAAGATTCAAATGTTGGAGGGGAGGAGGATGTTGCTGATGCCAAAGAAATCTGAGAAACACACACCTGTTGTTATTTCAGTGTGCTGTACTTCTGCTGATAATTGGCTGAGGTTTAAAGTTATATGTGATTTAACTGTAATTCATAATTCCACAGGAGAGTTACACACTAGGGTGAACAAGGACAAGTCAAAAGCTAAGATGTTACTGCCTGTTACACTGACTTCAGAAACTGGCAGTGGTCCTCCAAATGAAAAGGAGTCCCTGCATTTTTACGGGAAGACACTGGCACACATCTACAGGGAGAGGCATTTGAGCCAAAGGGGCTTGAGGCTGCATTTCAACCCCATTTTGTCACCCATCCATCCTGACATGCTTACTTTGTCAGCCAGAGATTTTTTTTTTTTTTTTTTTTTTTTTTCCTAGCTCTGTGTTTGTGTTGTGAGAATTTCTGGCTTCCTAAACTGTTCTGGGCAGCTGTGTTGGGCCTGAGGCTCTAGCTCTGTTTTTAAAGCCAATTTTTCTACTATACTCATGCTGGTTTGTATCTTGCATCACTGCCTCTTTTGCATCTGACTCTGAGATACTAGCTAATAGTGGTCAGGGGCAGTAGAACTAGGCTTTGTAAAAATTACTCTGGTACCAGAAGACTGACCATTAAATCAACCATTTCTCTATGTGTTTCTTCTGTGTTAAAGTATCTGACCTGCCCTGCCCCGCAGCTAGTGTGAAACAATGGACCTTTACAACTGAAGGTGGAGGGCAGTGGTAACTCCATCAGTTTTTCTTTTGCTATAAGGGTACGGGAGATACTCTTCAGCCTCTCTTCCTAACCTCATATTTTCCCTTCTTCTTACTGGTTATTTTCTGTGGCGCCCAGAGGACTCTTCTAAACATTCCCCTGTATCCTGCAGGAAAAGAGTTGCCTGGTTTAGCTCCATTTAGACAGAGTTCAGAACCTCAACTGCCCCAGCGCAGCTGCCTTTTCAGGGGAGATATTGACAAACCTGCAAACTTATGAAGTAGATAAAAAAACTGGTTCTTTTTTTCATCATCACTGTATTTCACTTTGCAGATGTTTTGCATATCTACAGTATGTTGTGTGCTTTTGAGTATATCAGATGAAGGTGGAAGTTCTGTGTGTCGAGTTGGGTGCAATTTGCAGGGAGAGACATCTTTTATGAAAAACATACCACTTGGAGGTTGGTTTATTTCTTCTCAGTTCTGAATTTCATTAGATGTTAAGTGAACATAAATTCACTTCTAACACATTTTAGGAGTTTCATTGCCATTCTATACAAGTAGCTGTAAATATCAACCTTGTTTCTGTTCAGTTCTACCAGACCCAGTGGTCTGGTGTCATCTATTTCTCTAAAAATACTTACAAACATACTTTCCAGAGTGGTATTTGGTTAGTGCAACTCCTGTAGCAGTGTTGTGTAGTTACAGCCAGAGGCCTGAACTGACACCCCTCCGCACCCCTTGGACCACAGAAACGGGTTGCAGAGGTGAGTTGTACCTTCCTGTGTCTGTAACCCCTGGAAGTTAATGAATGCACAAGCCTTACTGAGCTGATGCCATTTGTTTGCATACCATTTGCAGCAACCTGAATGACTGGTTATTCTGGTCAGGAGAAAACAGCACTGACATCATGTGATTCTGGCAAAGTGAGCCACACTAGATCCTGGCCTTTGAATACCCAAGGGGCTGGCAGCAGTCTCAGGGGTTGGCCGGCAGCCCCATTGAGCTAGCTAGTAATCAGTTGACTGCCGGGCTGGACAAGCTGCCCTACTTTCTCTGACAAGCTCTGTCTAAAAGAATGATGGGCAGCCTGCCACTAGTGCTCTTTAGTGGAGTTACTGAAGATTAACTGTTTCGCAGCTCAGCACTGGCAGTGCTTTCCTTTGAGTAATGGGTGTCGGAGAGGCCATTGTTGAGTAGTGAAGCCACTTCTTTGCCTCACTTGTTGCATATTTTAATCTTAAGAAACAAAACTTTTTTTTTTTTTTTAATTCCCCAATGCCCTTCTTGCCAAATTTCAGAGAAGTGCCATTAATTTGTTTTCCTTTGAAGATTCTAAACTTTGTTTTATTTTTTAATGAAATCCGACATTCTGCTAATTACTCAAACCCTAAGATCCTACACTGCAGAAATCCCTGGAGGAAAGACAGACAAAAGAAAAGTCGACTCTTTGAAAGACTCAGAACATTTGGTATTTATTTATTATGACAGATGTACTCATGTATATTTCTCCCAAAAAAACTTTTGATGTGCCCTCTATGAAAGACAAAAAGGGATACTCAAAGTAGAGGGAGAGTTACATTTGTGAATAGTTTTGAAAACCTAATTGTCATAAACATGAGACTGACTTGCCCACCTGAAGTGTAATGAATAAGTCATAATTATAAAGAAGAAAGATTATATTAATGAAAAGTCTGTTTATTGAGTGAGTTGGTGGAAATACAGTTATTGTGCTGTCCCACAAAAGCAAAGAAGTGCTGAAATAGAGACTGTAAGATAGGTATTTTTTCAGCAGGTATTTTGTGTAATATTTTGGTTGATAGTGAGATTGTTTCCAAGATAAATTTTTCTTTGAGTCATTAATAATTTAAAACATACCACCAGCTTTTTTAGATAGAATTCTGAAAAAGAGAGTTTGCTGTATTAGTATCATGAGAATGAGACTAATCTGAATCCTTATGAAGTCAGTGGAAGTCTTTATGGACATGAGAAACATGAAAGCTTATTATTCTGGAAAGTCTTTGTGTTCCATCTCTTACACGTGTAAACACAATGTCAAATCTGTATGTACTGTAACTCGGCACACTTTTGCATTAGTTACAATGCAAGTTAACTGGTTCTGTCATATTTGCTGCATTTGAAAATTATTTTCCTGTCTGTTAAGAAAATGGAAGGCAGAGAAATGCGAAGATAAAAAATTACATCCTTGAGGACGCCCTTAGTTGTTAACAGATTCTTTTGACACATGCATGTAAAAGGTTTCCGTTTAAATATTTTGAAAAATCACTTATGTATATGTTCTAACATCCTGCCTTCTGCTATAAATGTAATAGTTGGTCTTCGGTGATTTGTAGGACAATACCCTGAACAGCTCAGCTAGTTAGTGGCAATTTGGAAATACTTTTTCTGCTTTGAGACCACATAAACTCATTTATTTGGTTTTGCTTTCAGAATTCTTTCTTCTCATGTGTTCTAAAACTTGAGAGTGATTTTATTCTTAGGCCTGTTTGTTTTAGGTCATAAGTTCAAATGGCTGCCTGGCAGATAATGGTTGATTGGTGGACTGACTAGTCATTGTAGCTAACTTCCATCAGCTATCTTTCTGCTAAGAAACGAGACCTTCCAAAACCCTGAGGTAACTCGCGCTTATTGCTGTGAGGAGGAGCCTTAGCTCTTTCACCTGGAAAGCACGATTTTCATCACACCCAGCGTGCCAGTGAGATACAATTTCTTTGTTCATGAGTGAAAATATGGTAAGAATGTGAAACTGTTTAAAACCCATAAATATTGTAGTGAGTCTTGTGAGGATCATTCATTATGAATGAAAAACCAGACTGTTCATACAGAGGTAAGGTATATTTATAGTATTTGAGGTATATTTCAAGTATATTAATTTACTCCAGTCTTAATCATAGCACCATTTTCAATATACTTCTAGGGGGTATCAGTACATTCTTTACTCAGATACTCTTTCCTGTGTGATATAACTTTATGGAGAAAGAGAGTATTGTAGAAACTCATGAAGAGTTACTGTATTCTAATTGGTATGCTCCTAGAGTGCATTCATCCATAACTCAAAGAAGAGAAATTGATTGTATATTGCAACATAAGTACTGATTTATGATTCCTATTTTAGTTGTACATTTCTAATTCTTAATAGATAGCTTTACTTAATTAAAGAAAAAGCCTACAAGTTAATTTCTTTGCCAGTGTAATTTTGAAGAATTGTCATTTGAATTCTCTCAGAACCGTTCTTTTGTGATTATGATGTAGGTGCCTGTATAACATGGCAGAAACATGCCTTTTATGTCTGCCTTTCCCAACCTCTGTTTATAGACAAATTACAGTAGATCATTACAGTAAGATTGCTTCACCCATTTAAATGATTGTACCCATTTCTTCCTTTTCTTTTAGACCGTTAAGCAAGTAAAATGCAGTGTTTAGTGGGCTGCTGCTAAATGTGAGCATTCAGAATGGGTGGGAAAGAAAAAGCATTGAAACTGGGAAGTTATATTTCATTTTGCTTATGGACAAGTTAATTATTTTATAAGTATGTATGTTCATAAGTGTGATAATATTAAAAACTGCTGCCATGGACTGTAGATGTGCAAATACTTTACATTTTGCAGGGAGGGGGGCGGTTACTAGACTAGTTTGTGAAGGAATCATCCAAAGTAACTAATTTTATTTAAAATTCCAGGACTGTGCGTATTTGCAGATATTGTAGATATTCTGCAGTGATTTACAAAGCATCAGCGGGTTTCTGAACGTGGCAGTTTATAAAGCTTTCAGTTGCTTTATCTCAGTACTTCAGTGTGAATGACGATTTCAGACATAATTTAAACATTTTCTTGAAAGTTTTTTCTCTATTTTTTATTGAACAGTGAACTGTATAGAATAAATTCCCATGCAGTAGAAGTATGTTGTAAGGTCTTTGACTGATACAGAATAATTGCTTTGTCGATTGTATATCCATGCATGATAAGATATGCATAAGAAGAAATCTGGTACAGAAGTATAAATAATACTTATCTTTAAGCCAGCATCTGTCATCTGCTTCAGCAGACAGTGTTTTTTTTCATTCCTGCACAAAAAGAGCTAAGAGATTTATGGAGCAGCTTTGTTTGTGCTCTGTGATGCTTAATCAATTTTTATTAAGTTCTAAATTAAAACTTGGCATTCATCATAGTCCTTTTTTTTTTTTTTCTCCCAGTAGACATCTGATGTATAGACCAGGAGGATGGCTCATGACAGCTACAAAGTTTATGCAAAGGTGGGAGGGCTTCAATCCTGAACTCCTGAGCACTTTGTTTTTGTGAGGGGCTGCTCTCAGTAATTTTTCAGAGGCTACACTGGTATTTTTGTGTTCAGACTGTGACATTCATGACTACAACTAAGCCAGAACAAACTTGAAGGTATTAAAATTTTTAGACTCCCTTTTCTGTATAATTGTCATTGATCTTTGTAAGAAATCTCTGAAATAATTTTACTCTTATGAATTTGTAGATAGTATGTATGGTTCTGTTAATGAAGCTGTGTTTAAAGATGACTTTTCAACTTCATGGCACTTCAAAACATTAGCTAATCCACATTATACACTGAGATAGGTAAATAAGTAGCATTATCTCAGTTTTACAGGTGAAGAAGCTAAGGCAGAAGCACTAAGTTACTTGGCCAGGTTTACATCTCTTAAAAGAGGCAGAATATAGACAACAGGAGTGCTTGAGTTCTCTGCTCAAATCACATCTCTTTAAGTACAATAATAAATAATAGACACCATACACAAAATCTTACTTTCAGAGTTTAGATACATGAAACAAATGAGTCATCTGAGATACAGAAACATGCCTTAAAATTTGTTACTGTGAGAGAAGCTGATCAGAGCATTGGGGAATTCAGTTTAGATGATGTGAATTTTTTATCATAGAATCACAGAATAGGGTTGAAAAGGACCTTAAGCTCATCTAGTTCCAACCCCCCTGCCGTGGCAGGGACACCTCACACTAAACCATGTCACCCAAGGCTCTGTCCAACCTGGCCTTGAACACTGCCAGGGATGGAGCATTCACAACTTCCCTGGGCAACCCATTCCAGTGCCTCACCACCCTTACAGTAAATTTTTTCCTTATGTCCACTCTAAACTTCCCCTGTTTAAGTTTTAACCCATTACCCCTTGTCCTGTCACCACTTGTCATGATCATCCTCGTGGTCCTCCTCTGGACTTGTTCCAGCAGTTCCATGTCCTTTTTATGTTGAGGACACCAGAACTGCACACAATACTCCAGGTGAAGTCTCACAAGAGCAGAGTAGAGGGGCAGGATCACCTCCTTCGACCTGCTGGTCACGCTCCTTTTGATGCAGCCCAGGATACGGTTGGCTTTCTGGGCTGCAAGCGCACAGTGAAGCCAGCTCATGTTCATTTTCTCATCGACCAGCACCCCGAAGTCCTTCTCCACAGGGCTGCTCTGAATCTCTTCTTGGCCCAACCTGTAGCTGTGCCTGGGATTGCCCTGACCCAGGTGTAGACCTTGCACTTGGCATGGTTGAACTTCCTAAGGTTGGCATCAGCCCACCTCACAAGCGTGTCAAGGTCCCTCTGGATGGCATTCGTTCCCTCCAGCATATCAACGGGACCACACAGCTTGGTGTCATCAGCAAACTTGCTGAGGGCACGCTCAATCCCACTGTCCATGTCAGCGACGAAGATGTTGAAAAAGACTGGTCCCAACACTGGTCTTTTTGCTTAGTCAGGCCAATGTTCATCCTCATCTCACACAAGAAGGGTTCTGTATGAACAATGCTAACAGCCAAGCACAAATCAAAGGTAAGAAGACAGAATTAAAATTATATGTGCATTTATTTCTTCTAAAAAAGAAATCCCCTAGACTGCTTTAAAAAAAAGGAAAACAAACGTGGAGCCTGAGGTCAGAATGGACACTTGATCTGGTAGTTTGATCTCAGTGTAACCAAGTAGCAGTTCTTCTTGTCCTTTGCAACTTACATTTGATTAAGCTCATTTCCGAAAACTATCCAGCCCAAGTATCCATTGCTTCCCTTAGTAGTTTGTTCCAAACTCTGCTTGGTGTTGTTAAATTGAGGTTCTTTAGCTTCCCTGTATAGTTCTTGTTATGCCATTCATGATAAAATTGACAAGCTCTTTAGGCCCTATTGTTTTCTCTTTGTGAAGGTACTTACGCACTCAGGACAGTTTTTCCTTTTTTTTTTTCTGAAGAAGTGTCTTATTGTAGGACTTCTGTGGTCTCTGAGTAATGTTTATGTCTCAATGTTTCGATAAAATATGAAGACAGAATGGTGCTTCTGCTGCTTTCCTTGTCATAAGGCTAAAACTGGTTTTGTCCTATATTGTTGTTGGTAGAGCTTGTATTGAGTTTTCAATCCTTAAAGCCTTTCAGAGTTACAGATTTTGGGTGTATAGCCCTCCATTCTTCTTTGTCTTTTCTAACAACTTGAGGGGAACAAAAACTGAAGAGAAATAATCCTCTCAGTACACAAATACACAAAGGGATCTTGATAGGTAGTAAAGAAATTTCTGTGTAGGTGTCTTCAAGGAAATTTGAAAAATAGCTGTGCAAAAGGAAATACTTTTGTTGAACGTAAGACCTCTGCTTTCAGATACACACAGTCCCTGGTACGCACCAGGCTGACTTTGAGACTGTTTATTATGCTCAGTCTGCTGAGTAGTTAAACACTAACTACAAGGTTTGCTAAAAAGCAAATCTGTCAGTCTCCAAAGCTGCTTGAAAAGACTCCTTCCAAATTATGCATGTGCCTTTTAAGAAATGTAGCAGGCAGTAAATTCTAATCAATGTGCCTGAATTAATTATTTTAATTTGGCGGGATGTGGTAAAAAATCTGAGAAATAATTTTGGTGATAACTAAGGAAAGTGGAATACAGACTCCAGAGTTTTTATAGCTCAACTCCTAATCACAGAGATGTCAGTTAGTTCTCTTTGAGTCTTTTTGCTTCCTTTATTCACACAGAACACTGCTTGTTATCTGTCCTGAGCACATTACTTCAGTGTCCAGTGTAGCGGCAGCAGCAGCATGGAAAAAAATCATGAAGCTGAGAAACTGGAAGAGCTTAGAAAGGAAGACAAATAAAGAAAAGTGTCACTGAAATTTCAAAATGAAATCAGGATGTGGACATGATATACAAGTGTGCTTCCGTGATCCAGTGCAACTGTCTTTGTAGCTGCCTAGCTATCTGCTGTAACTGCTGTTGCCAATGTTCCTTTTTTCCCTGCACAGAACACAATGCACATCTAGTAAATTTGTGTCCATTTCATGTGGAGTAAATTTAGAGTAGATGAGCTGAGTCTTTGGAACCATTGCCAAATGAGGTGGTGATGATGGTTAGAGGGGTTTGGAGTTGGGGAGTGCTTCTGATGGGAACACAACACATACTGTATCACGCCTTTGACCACAGTGCCATGTGTTTTTAACAAGACAGTGCTGTTACTGCACTTTACTTTTAACTTTCCTGTTGCACAGAGTATGCTTCCTTTTTTGTTTTATAAACTGTGCTCTCCATAGTTTTTGTACCTCTGTAAACAGTTTTGACTACTGATACGTTGGCAAAGTATGATATAGGTTCTTTTTATGCGCCTTTATATGCTCCATACTCAGTTTTGGTAATGTGGCGGGTTCAGTTCCCTAAAATATGGTAAAGCCTTGAATGATAAATAGCATTTTACTGGTAGATATTAGGAAAAAAAAAAAAAAGGGGGAGGGGGGAGGGGACGGGGATGACGGGACATTGCTTGTATATTTCAAATGAGAAAGAAGTCAATGATCAATATGATAGTCAATAGTATATGTAAGGATGTACCTTGATGATAGATCATCTAGTACTAAGAAAAACAAGAATTTAATCTTGCTGTTTATTGTAAGAAGAAACTGAGTCTTCTTTTTCATACAATGCAAAACCTGATGATTTTAAAATCTAGTAAATGTAACTGAATTCTAAAATGGAATACTAATTTTAATTCATGATTTATTCACACATATATATATACACACACATATATATATGTATATACCAAAACATCATCTTTTCAAAAGGAGCACAGTGACATTATTTTTACAGTTGGCAATGGTCATATAAAGCTGAACTGTCACCATTGAGTCTATGCTACAAAATAACTTCTGAAGATGTAAAAACTACAGTAATACCTTTCAGTATTATTAAAGATAGTATAGCATATTTCAGCCCAACTCTTTCCTTCCTCTTTTAGTCTATTACTATCCACACTACAGTAACTTGTAACTGAGGTCTTCATTTGAAACAAAAGTCGGCCCTGCCTGGAAGAGGTAGCTGACCTGTATCTGATGGTGGTATCTAGTGATTGTGCAGGATTTTTGGTTTGAGCCTGGTGTTTGCCAGTCACCACAAGTACCTTTGGGAAGGTAATATCATATTAACTAGGAATGCTCATAACCACAGAGGCTTGTTAGACTCCAGCCTGAGACAATTCTGAGACTCTGAGCTTCTGAAATACTGAGTATCTCTAACTTCAGTATTAAATCTCTTCCTACATTCGCCTTAAAGGCAGCTGCATACCTATGGTGAAGAAAATGATTTCTAGTGGTATGGAACTAGATGATCTTAAGGTCCTTTCCAACCCTAACTATTATATGATTCTATGATTCTATAAACCTATAGCAAACTTTTCAATACCTTTATTTGTAAAGGGTTTTTAAATGCTATGGTGTTTGCCCAGTAGCACACCATATCAGCACACAATAGTGCAGCTCTTGCAACTTTAATTTGGTTGTCCACATCATAAATAGTATTGTAGGCTAGTCCGAAAAGCAGGGCCAGAGCTCTGTGATGTGGTTTTGGCAACTCTTCTGCTGTTTCTTCATGCTTATGCTTTTTGTGAAAAGGTATCTATTAACCCTAAAAAAAAAGAAAGCTAACCGATAAGTGAAAATGTACTTGTTGTGGCTTGGCTACCTTAGTTACTACTGTGAATAACCTTCCTACATTTGTGTTCGCAAGAGTGGTTTTCCACTCAGGAGTGTTACTGAGTCACCTTCTCAGCCTGCACACATTTTCTCTTTCTTCCTACGCAACAACCATGGCTTTGAAACAGCAGCTCAGTGCTGGGCCATCGTAGCAGTAGAAAAACTGATCACCACAAGTGATTTCCTGCTGGTGAGTAAATGTTATTGCAGAGCTGGAGATTAGGAAATAAAAAATTAAGGACCAGGAGATCTCTCTTGAGCAAAGCATTTATCTGAACAGCCTGCAGTGTTTATCTGCTGCTTTTCTTTTCTTTTCTTTTTTTTTTTTTTTTTTTTTTTTTTTTTTTAACTTCTTCTGGTAAAAGAGTGTAGAATAGGTACTGAGTTCCAAAGTACTGACTCATAGGGCCACAATGAAGCATTAGGATACAGCCATTTCCTACCTTTGTTTGAAATCAACCGAGTAGGCTTGGCGGATGCGGGCCCTGGGTTGCAGGACTTGGTGGAAGGAAATGCTTCTCCTCTTTATGGAGTATGGAGTGCTGTTTAGCAATCACATTGTACATAGCATGGGACACGCTTGTGTAAAAGGCTTTGCTGTTATGCTGTAGCCCCCTCAGCTACTTCCAAACTTATTAATGTGCACTTCAGGAAAAGTACTTGCCATGTAGTTAGAAGAGTGTGGTGCGTTGTAAGAGCACTGTCTACTTGCACAGTATCTTTCTGAGCCTGTTTTACAGGTGTAAATGTCACCAACACTTCTTTCAGTCAAAGAAATATTATTATGGCAAGATGAAATTAAGTACAGGAAAAACGTATTTGTCCTGCTTGAAGTGATGTCACAGATTCTGTGGCTGAATTGAAAATAGGTAGTACAAGCTCGGTCTTCTATTTTCCTACTCTGATCACACAACTCCATTTAAATTTGGGTGTCATAATCTCAGGAAATACATCATATTTGCATTTAGTGAGAGTGAATGTCTTAAAAAAGAACAACTCCCAGGGTAAGTAAAGCAATGAAGCACTAAAAGAAGTAGTAGGAGGACTAAAAGAAAAACAGTGACAATTGAAAACTTATGTGGTTGTTGTGTATTTGTTTTTAGCCTTGAAATTCACAGAGACTCTTTACAGTATTTTTTCCTGGGTTCTTCTATAAATGCCTCTTACAACCTTTCATTTATCAACAGTAGATAGAATTTTTTTAATTTTTTTTTTTTAACTTCCTTTAATCTGTATGGTTTTTCTATGGTGACTCCATGTACATCTCAGAGGCAAATTGTTTATTTGTTCCTCGTCTTTCTCTTCTTAAATAGTGCCTTATTGGCATCTACAATCAGTGTTAGTGAACACATTAGTAAAACAAATAAAACAACAAAGGAAAAAAGTATAATCCTGGAAACTCTCCAAAGAAGGGTTAGGAAATGATGTACGGACAAATGCTCCTGCTTGGAACAAAATTGAAAATGGTCCCCAGTTCAT
This sequence comes from Lathamus discolor, assembly GCF_037157495.1. Taxonomy (NCBI): domain Eukaryota; kingdom Metazoa; phylum Chordata; class Aves; order Psittaciformes; family Psittacidae; genus Lathamus; species Lathamus discolor. Next base: position 77,732,293 of record NC_088909.1, read on the forward strand.
GTGTTTGTCTGTGTGTGTGTTTTTAGTTTTTGTTAAGCCAAAATTAAATACAGTAGAGTTCACTGTTTGCTAATCACCATGTGTTTACTTTCCCTTCCAAAACTGAAGTTGCCAACCAATACATTTCCTACCCAGTGCTATGAATCTGTCCAAATAAACATGGGAAGTAGTAAAACAATGACACTATATGAAAATACATCCTCATTCATTAAACAGAGTCCAAAAATTTTTGTGGAATTTAGCAGTAACAGAGAAATGTGCATCTTATGGGCTCTCCAGCATATGAAAAAATAATAACATTACATGAATTATGTTCTCAAGAAAAATACTTACCCTGTTGACTTACAGAGATGAACATTGATTCTTCTGTATTATGTTCCCTCTGTAATCCCTGTGGACCGGTGCATTTTGGGAATCTCATAGCTTTATGTTAATTAGCAATGTAAGCATCTCCCAGAGAACAAATAATCAATTCTAACTACCATCTCAATCATTAAAGATTAACACTGTGTCCTTCAAAGCGAATTTTAAAAGAAACAGCTCCTCTCTCAGATCAGAGAAGCAACAGCAGAAATGTTAGGTGCAAAATTAGGTCATGTCTTTTGTTTGTATGGCTAACTAATGTTGGAAGAAACAGTCTTATGTGTCTGACAGAAAAGTAGCTGTAATAATAGCTCTGTCTCTTCCCACCTGCCAAATTAATTTACAATATTTTTGGTCTGTGGTAGAACTTACGCTGATGTCAACAGATGGTTCACAAGAAAGTCAAAAGTAGCATTAAGCCTCTATATTGGTAATGGCTGAGCTGGAGGATGGGAGATGACTTTTCAACACATCATGCAGTGATACACACATAGGGCAGAAAATAAAGAGCTATGCAAAATGCATGGAAGTATACTGTGATATGAAGATCGACAACCCTAGCTCCTCAAGAGCATACTGGTTGATACATTTTAGGTCTCATCCAAAGGAAGAGGCTTTTAGGGAGTGCATCAGTCTTTGATGCTTGTGGTTTAGAGGAAAGTTGGTTTCTGTATGAGTCATCTACACTGCTGACTGTTGTGGTTCCCTGTCCAGAGGGTGGTATGGAACTACATACAGACAGCAGTAAACCTCAGGGGAAAGTACTGTGTGTGTAAAACTTCAAGGGGACAGATGATTTTAAAGACCCATGTTCTTGAGATGAAGTCCCAAAATGGCAGGACATTCCGCCCTGGGGATTCTCCTTGGTTGTCCTTGGCAGTAAGTCAAACAACTGACTCTTCCAGCAAAGTACTTATTCTCTGTAGCTGTGATTTTCTTAACCCTGTCCAAAGCATGATACGTTTAAATGTCCATGCTTAAACTTTAAGACTTGCCATACAAGCTGATTGCCTGGGACTCTCTGGTGGAGCATTGTAACAACTACATCATTCCCACTCTGCATCTGTGGTCTTTTTTTAAGTGCCTGTTTCAGCGGCAATTACCCCTTTCATTGATATTTCCTTTGCTCTTTTAATTTTATTTGTTAGTGTTTATGAGCTTGAATGCTATGCAAAATGCTTCTGTTACATTTGGGAGCAGATCCTTTACAGTGTCGCATGGTGCACAAGCGTCCTGTTAGTCTGCTGCTATGCAAGCTGAAACAAAACCAGCAAGAGATTTGAAGTTCTTACAGTCCTTTGTGACTGGGAGGCTCTGGCTTTAAAGTAAGTTGGTCAATTACTCCTGGTATGCCTAGGAGTTAACCAGTTCACTGTTAATCATAAAGGACAGGGCCAGCAGAAACACTGGCCTGAGCCATGCTTAGGGCCTATTTACCTTCATCTGGCTGATAACATTCCTTTGGAAAGTGAACTGTGTTTGACTGAGGTTTCAGATTTGAATAATTAGGTTGGTACACAAAACGCAACTTGCTGAATATTATTTTGATCTTATAATTTAGAAAACAAGGTAAACAGAGTACTAATGTCAGCTGGAAAGCACTGGGCTTTATCGCATGGTCAACAATCTCACATCCTGCAAGACAATTTTAAGATAATCAAAAAAGGTTAGGTATGGCTTCCCTGCCCACCCCCAAAACAAGGCATACTTAAATCAGCCGAACAATGAAAAGAATGTGCCATTTCCATCTCTGCTGAATGAGCTGTGTGGGCAGGGGATGTCTGTGAGTGTGTGAGGACAGCAAAGGCGTCAGGACAGTGCATGATTTTTCTTGAAGATATACTACAGATTTAAAACACTTTTTATTCCTATTATAAATCACAATTTTCCATTACATGAAGCGAAATTCTGATGTCGAGAGAAATGTGAACAAAATATTAAAGACATTTGATGAAAACCAAGTTCAAGTTCCCCAAAGCTGCTCCTTAGCCAGCCTACTTCCATTGTATTTGAAAAACCTGTAGAAATGACACTTGGGGTCAAAATTTAATTGTATTGGGCTCTGTGCAAAACCAGCACAGACATAATATCTGCCCTAAGGAGTTTATGCTTTACTTAAAGGCTTGATGCCAGGAGAGGGTGTAGCAAGCAGTGAGAACAAGGAAGAGGTAGTAGTTCTAGGAACTTGTGACTATCCTGTGTTGCTCGATAAACACAGCTCAGTGTCAGCATCATTCAGTAAGGTTAAGATGCAAACAAAAACACCAGTGCATTTGGTAATCTTGGCTAGTCATCTGTCTTGTGACAGGCTTGGTGAATTTATGAGATAGATCTACTGGCAGCATTATTTCTCAGATCTTATTATACTGGCTTGTGGGCAGGAAGGTTTGGGCCTTGACTTACTCACATCTTGTTTGACAGCCGGCTGTTGATGTGCCCACTCTTACAAAGAGGCAACGCTGATATGTATCTTTAGAACATTCATTTCCAAAACAAGTTTGTTTTGTCTAAAGTCAGTAGTAGTTCAGAGTTTTCTTCTTCCCTTGCATTTCTGGTAAGCTGAGAAATACTTTCTCTATGTGAACTTTTCAGTCTGGGAGTCTGGAGAACTGCGATTCAACTAAGAAGTGACTGTGCAGTTTGTCTGTACAGTTTGTCTGAAGCAGATAAATCACTTTTGTGGGTACAGGATGCTGCACTCTTTACTTGTTTTGACTAACTCTCCTTTTCTTTGGCTTATTTGTCTGGTGAAGGAGGCAGGCTGCTGGAAAAGCAGTCACCATTTCAGGAGCGCATTCTCAAATGCATTCTCAGAGCTCAAAGAACCTGAATTGAACACCTGCTTAAATGCCCTGAGCAGGGAGGAATGTAATCAGAGGAGCCCTTGAACAGAGGCCACAATTTATATATGGAAGTGTGTAAAATGGTAAGATAGAGTTATACTATGACCACTGGAATTTTATCATATTGGATGGGATCAGTGGTCCAGGATCTTAGTGCTTGGTGCAGCTCCCTGTGTTTGATAGCAGTTGGTGGAATGTGCAAGAAAACCATTAATTGACAGTTACAGAATAACCTGCCCATAGGGGAAGTTGCTTTCTAAGCTCAAGCAATTAGTGGTTTTCTTTTGCCTTTTAGTAGGAGTTTGTATACTTTGTCTTCAGTGAGCAAGCAGTTTAGTTTGCTGAATAAGAGTTTTCACTTGGCTGCAGGAAGCTGTGTAATCTTGTGCTGCTACTTTCAGAGCTTGCACTTTGCTGGTCTTTCTGCCACTTACAGGTACGGTTTAAATGGAAAACAGCAAGCTGGGAAAGCACCCGGCAGAAAGGCAAGGTGTATTTCAGTGAGACATCAACAGTAAAATCTGTATAATTTACCCTTTTTTTGAGCCACTTTTTAAATCTTTAGAGAAAAATATGCTTCTTCTTGTTGATGCAGTGATAGATGTGTATTACAAAGCAACACAGCATGTGTTTTATTGAAGGATATCATGTTTTTCATGCAATATATTTTAGGGATGTATAAGATACATTCTGTACACGTTCTAATCCTTGGGTTTGTAATGCTAATCAGTAAATGAGACTAACACCTTTAATACCTAACGCTCTTCTCATCAGATGTCTCGCTAAAACGCACATCTCAAATATGCCTGCTTCCACAGACATACTCTGGTTCAGCAGAGGGAGTGTTACGTCACTCCTTTGGGAAAACATGCAGCAGCGCAAAGTGTCTCCTGAATGCAAAGTTTTTCCTGAAATTTAGACTAAATATTAAATTTTTAGGTTTTTTTTCTTAGACTTTTAGATTGTTTATACCATGTTGTGTGATGTGCCCCATGTTTTCACTATTTGAACACTTTAAATCTCTGCTGACCATCATCAACTGGCCTTTCAATTCCACAGCTGCAGTCCAGTTCCTGAGACTAAAACTTTGTTTGATTGTAATTGACATCAAAATTTATAGCGACATCAGTCTTAATGTAAAACATTTTTCAAGATCAAGAAGAAAATACATTTGTGGTTGTCTGCAGGATTCAAAAGCTGGTACTTGTTGAGTGTTTTGGACGGACAATGGTAAAATGCAGAGTTAAACAAGTGACCAGTTCTTATGTTGAACTGAACATTCAGTGTTGCTGGATCCTTAATCCCTAAACAGATGGTTTACCACAGTATCATTGTAGGCAAGAAGTACCTCTTGTATGAGAAAATGCAGTCATGCAGAAACAGTACAAACACTATTGACTTGCCTACTGCCTGTTCCTGCTCCTTCTTTTCTCTTTCTTCCTCCTTTTTTCTTTCTTTTAAATAGGGTGCAATGTTAGTTTAACTTTTATGCTCATAATACCTTTATACCTTTTGCCCTTTACCTAGGATTTCTGTTTTGCTTCTAAATTAAATTAATGTGGTGAATATGATGGACCTCAAAAGCCTTCATTACAAACTGCTTATGAACTCATTTTCAAATAGAACTGTTTTGTTATTACCAGAGGAGACTTCTTTTACTTCATATAGCTTTTCACATCATGGCATTTCAAATTCCTCAAGTCCTGTAACGCTATATTTTGTGAACAAGAGAGAGGATAAAATAGATTTCAGTTCCTGCTTTTGTTAAACCATTCTTGTTTTGGGTAGAGAAAGAAAGGGGTTTTGTTACTCAAAGCTAAAGGTCTGGCAGCTTGTAAAGTATTCCTTTTTATACAAAGGAGATTAAGTTGGCATTTTATGCAATTTCTCTAGTCTGCACCTTTGTGTCTTGTCATAAGTCATATAATTACTACATTTCACCATCAGCAATCATTCTTAAGTTAAAACCTACTATAAACCCCTCATTAACAAAAATAAGACAATGGAAGTAGGACATACACCTTCAAAAAGAGAACCAACTGTTAACGGAGTTAATCTTTTCATTGCACAATAGATAAAGAATAAATAATTTTCACTTAGGGCTTTTCTTTTACATGCAATCAAAATAGTTTGTGATAACAGATCTGGTGCCAAGGGTTTCATAAACATACGGTTTTTATTCAGATAGGGTTGATCTTTCTGTGCTGCATTCAAATAAGGTAATTTCTTTTTAAGTATGTGAGGCTGGGTCCCATCCTCCTTGCAGCCTTGCTGCACAATGTGGGCAGATTTTGATATTGCTTGTATTACAGAGGGTGGAGGGTCATCACAGGGAGCTCTGCATTACCTATTCACAAGCTCAGCCAGGATAAAGACTGTTTTCTGGGTAAGGAAAAGAGTGTGGCCAGACCACATCTTCTCAAAAATACTTTGGCCTGAAGGATAGGAGGCTGACGCTGGCCCTGACAGCGGTTGTTGGAAAGTGTGAGATTATTTTCTGCCAGGCGGACACCTGGTGTGTCTTCCAGTCTTACCTCCTATGTAAAAATTATATTCCCTTCCTATCCAGCTCCACCAAGCCAAAAGAGCCAACAAACTAGATTTTTTTCTCCTGCTTTCAAAGCTTTCCTGAGTTATCAGGGAAGCCTGAAAATTTTTCAGTGTTTCATCTTCCAGAGTGAGTTTCACTGAAGACGAAAATATACCTAAGATACCCTCCATGCAATGTCAGTATTTTAAGTGGCATTTTCCTGTGGAAGGCCTACTGTGGGATCATTGGCACTTGTGTTTGGTACCAGCATGTACTGGGCTGCTATGTTGATGAAATTGCAGTTTTAAAACTGTTGAACGTTTTAAAAGAAAGAAAAGAAGGTAAAAAAGGAAGGGAGGCAAGGAAAGATGGAGGGAGGGAGGGAGAAAGAGGTTGCAGATCCAGCACAGTGAAAAAGATATGTGATGACTGAGCTGTGTTAATGACTAGCACACCACTGCATGTAATAAAGACTGTGCCATGAAAATTTTGCTTATGGAGTCCCTGCATGAGATTTATCTCCAGAAAGTATTTTATCTTGCCGTTGGATTTCCCTCAAAATTTGTGTTCAGTGTATGCAAAGTGTAGGAAGGTCAGCTGAGTCTCTTGTCAGCGTGCTGGTATGGTAGTGTCAGCAGGAGAAAAAACTGATGAGTAGAATAAAAATAGGTTCAGGTGAGATTTTCAAAACTGGGTATTGATCTCAACAGTAAAACTATGGGAATGCAGCCAGGGCAGCAGAGAATGCTGGTCAGAACCCTGCTTTTGTGCCAGAAGATGAGCTGGCTAAGTATCCCTGAATATTCAGGAAGGAAGTTTTCTGAATGAGAAGACCCAGTGTTGCACAGCTGCTTTACGGGGTTTACATACATGGCTCACAGTAGAAGTACACAACCAAACAAGCTGCAGGTAACTTTTCAAAACTTTTTTAGTGCCAGAGACAGTTTGATACATATAAGCCCAATGCATTTCAAAATCACAATTAGCAGAAACGTAACGTTCTGCTGTTGGAGTAGGGTACCAAAAGTTTAGCCAGGCTGAATTCTTCCCCCAAAACAATTGAAAAAAATCTATTAAACAATTTTTTTTTTTTTTTTACATTGTTGCCAATAGGACTGAACCATGGCGAACTGATTTCTAAGAAACCTTCAGTTGTATAATATCAATTATAATAACAATGAAAGATTCTAAATAAATTAGTTCTTCCAGAAACTATCCACTAGAAATTAAAGTGAGAGCCAAACCACGAGCTCTTTTTTGCCTCCATGATTTAGTTGTCAGATGGAATGCTTTCCGAGACAAGGATGTGCTCGGGGGGGAAAAGAAGACAAGTAATCTTGTTAACCAAAATAAGTAGAATTCAAAATTACTTTTGGAGCTTTCCCTTTCCTATTAAGAAAAAACTAATAGGAGGGGAAATGCGCTTAAATTGAAATTCAGTTTAGGTGTAAAATACACTTGCCATTGCAGGATCCATTTCAGTTTTGGAGTGGGAATCTTCTCTGAATTCGCCTAATACTATTCTTCCAAGGGTAGGGTGACTTGCTATTTCTACAAGGGGTTTTAGAGAAAAGAGTGCACATAAGGTTAGTTCCTTCAGGTGTGTGTGGTACACATCACAGAGTCATGAAGCACTTTACACAGAGAAATATCAGATAAAACCAACGACATTCCACTACTGACTTTTCTTCAGGCTTTTTCATCCCAGTTACTGTAACCACTAGCACGTGCAAATATCACTTCAGCATAATGGGCCACCTTTGTTCTGAGGTCCAATTAGACTACAGCTTGTACAGAAATCAAATTGCACGGTCACCAGTTAAGTGGCTCACTGCTTTTCCAGGAGGTTTAAATCCCCAACTGTTACATAAACCAGCATCAACTTGCCTGCTAAATGTAGGCACTTATATTTGGGATTCATACAAAATCTGGAAAGCAGTTATTTCTTACACCATATTTATGAATAATGACAAGACGCTGCCAGCTGGTGTGTGTAAAGTTGTCTAGACCAATCTCAGAGCAGTATGTTTTTGCATCTATTCTTATGGCAGGTTTGAGGGCCAAGGAGGCAGACTGGATAATTTTCCAGTGACTGCTAAATGACCTCAAGCTCTAATAGAAGAAATGTCTGCAAACTCTGCAGCTTTGGCTGCTGTGAAAGAAATAAAAAAAAAAAGAAAAAAGGAAAAGTTGGAAGGGTATCAGCCCTTATGCTTTAGGACAAATGCTGTCTAAGAGAAAAAGGAAATTTTCTACCTAGGTATAATATTTTCATAATTTTGCAAAGTGGAAGTTTTGAATCATCATCAGAAGTACATAGTCCTGATCACTATTTGAAATACGATCATGAGTTAACATTTGGAGATGTGACCCAGTAGGGTAGGCAGTTTCTGCAGTGTGTTCTGCAGTGTTCCCAAGTAAAAGACTGCAAGTAGCCATTTGCTAAGTTTATTTTTCTTTATAAACCACATTTACTGACATCCTTTGACATGGATTTCTTTTGTATATTGTGTACAAACTAAATTGTAGACGGCTACACAGTTGTAGGACATCTCTTGTTCCTTTCCCCTGCCCCACCCCCCCCCCCCCGCCCCGCCCCTGTACTGTTTTGTTAGAACAGAGCTGTCCTGCAATAAATACCTAACATGCAAGCTCTTTGTAGCAAGGGTAAAAACTCTAACCAAACATACTGGATTCTGAAAGGGGTGATATGGGGGGATTAGAAAAGAAAGGAAAAAAAATGAGGGGTAGAATGAAGAATGTTTTTGGAAAGGGAAAGTTTTACACAGGAGAAAAAAATAAGAGAACAGCAGAGGAACCATAAAGAAAAGTTAGTTTTATTGGGAGAGACCTCATTTTTCCTGTAGGTAGTTAATGTTTTTACTTGGCATAGACAACAACGCCATCCCCAGAAGCAGAGACACCAGCTTACACCAGGACCACAATAAATTACTTATGACTCCTCAAGTCTTCTTAATAATAACGACTTGTAGATTTATTGGAACTATCTTTTTCTTTATGCATGACAACTACTAGTTTATGCTGAAAACTGTTACAGCTAATAGTTTGCCAGTTTGAGAACTCATCTATTACCATTTTTCATATTAAAATGTGCTCATACCTAACAAGTGCACTCATTTAAAGAAAATTGAGTTCATCCATGAGTAAGAAAAAGAAATAATTCTATTGATGTAATAAAGTCTCAAAAGAGGGATAAATTTGAAAATGTTGTCTGTTACAGTTGCCATCTATTGCTCCATTGTGCCACAGTATTGTAGAAAATGGAGATCAGAGCATGAGTTTGTTTACCATTTTGTTTTACACCTGGATACAGTGAGATGCTGTGGGGAAGATTGTAACTCTCAGAAGGCATCTAGACAAACTGACTCATTAAACATTCCTGAAGCATGGTGAAATGGAAAAGTCCATGGAGTACTGTAATATCTGGGTATAAGTTATGCAAGGACAGTTAAGAGTATAGTGTTGAGGGATTAACATTATGTGGTAGAAATTCCATTTAATTAACTACGTGATGCCATTCCTACTATAGTGGCATCTGTAGAGAAACAAATCCCGTATCAGCATGAACATTTACAACTATCAAGCCAGAAGCAAGGTTTACTAAGTAAGGAACTTGCATTTATTTTTGGAAATTAATGAACTTACATGTGACATTGCAGAATAGCCCCTTAGTAGTTATTATTTTGGAGTGAATACTTGCCCGCATCTCCAGGAGATGCACTCATCCATGCTTTGTGGAAGGAGAGTTGTTTAATCTCCTATTAAGACTCTGCATTTTTTGTTGAACTACTAGTGATTCTGTCACTGAATAGATAGAGGGAGCAGATTCCCTCCTGTGCCGGCTGTCAGCTGTTCTGTATCCCTGCCATGCCTGGTGCTCAGGCCTGCTTCACCTCTGACTTTTCACTGGGACCCTCAGCTTCATGGCCTTTTTTTCCATGGTGGACACTCCAGCATTCTTGGCTGGTCACTGGAATGGATAGGTCTTGCTACATCTTCTTTGTGTGCCAATCGACAAAATGTCATTTGCAGTTTTTACACTCTCTTCTCCCAGGAACAAGACAGAGAACACCAAATCCCTCCAATATGGGAGAGGGGTGGAAGGAGGTAGCTTCCAGCAGTCTTTGCTGTCCTCCTTCACCACCCACTGCAGCTAAGGAGAGGTACAGAAGAATGGAAAAGTTAGAGAAATGGCTGCTTACTTCAGCTGATTGGAGGAGGATAGGTATGCACAGGTGTACATGTCTATATTTTGGTTTGGTGTGGTTATTACCGGAGATGGTGCAAAGCCCTGGTTGAGTTTGCAGGGCTGTCATTCTAGGAAAAATAAAACCCTACCCCATTTTGCTTCTCAACTGACCTGAAGTCCTTTAACAGCAATCATACAACAGTGCTCCAAATTGCTTCATCACATGATTTTGGAGAGCCTTCTAACATGATTGGCTCTTGAGGAATAAACCAGACCTGTTACATTGTTGGTACAAGGTGCACTAGGGTGTCAGCTAGTGTCAAAGACTCTGGTAGCTATCCTGACTGACATCAGTCATGTCTTGGTCATGCAATGTTATCTTGTACAAGGCAGGACTGGCTATTAGAACTGGAAGTCATGGGTAGATTGAATTTTAGCGAAAAATTCATGTCTGTGGCTTGTGCCCAGGTCACACCTCAAGTAGTCTCATCTGTAAAAGAGATTATATTCAACTAGTGCAGACTGTTCTCAAATCATCTGAGAATTTCTCTTCATAGAGCTTACCTAGAAGTGGTAAAACAAGAGTTGACACCATCTTTCTATAATATAAAAAGCATTATAAAACAAAAGAGAAATATATTTTTCCTTTGTTAAGAAAACAAGTCTATACTATTTAATACAGGATCTTTTCCTACTACTATTTTGAATAGACTGGTTGTTATCCATGTTAAGACAAGAGCACTTGACCCACTAGTCACTCTCTTGTGCGACGATTCCAGCATTCCAAACTTCTGACAACAGTCACTAAAAAAAAGGTCATAATACAAAAAAAAGCCCCACAACTTTTTGAGGAAGGTGGTCTCCTTTGTTTTCAGCATAGTTGAAAAGCCTTCACTCTTTTTTTTTTTTGCCCAACACTGAAAAAGAAACCCAGGCAAATCAAGGCCAAATAGCAAAAAGCCCCAGCTGAACTTGTCTGAAACACCAAGGGACTGAGCCTCGGTGTAGTGTGAATGATTACTTGGAACTGTGTTGTGCTGGGAGCCATGACTGTTCAAAAGTGTCCCCTTTGTTAGTAGGAAGGAGAGAGATTACTAAGGATGCACTACCTGCATGTTCCATTTTGGAAAATGAATTGCTTATCTGAAATACGCAAAACCAGCCTGAGGTAATTTTCTGAGATCTCTATCCTCCGTTGCAGGTTTCTGTGCCTGTGAATTGTGAGGCTCAGTATCCTGTGGTGATTTTGGGAAGATGAACATGTCCTGTGGTATCAGATAATCTTTTCCAGAAGTTAAATAGGGTGGATTTTCAAAAATACTGTTCACAGGGAATCTCCTGGCAAATGCTGGCAGGAGAAATGAGTTTGTCAGTTGAGAATCAAAAGCAATTTGACTGCTCTTTCCTAACAGCCCAAACACTTGAAACAGTTCAACTTACATACATGTATCATGTCCAGCATACATTCTCAGCGCAGTTTCTGTCATACATGGTATTTTTTAATTTTTTTTTTTTTTTTTTTTTTACAATAGCAGGGTTGACAGATCTGCTGTTACGATTTGCAGATTGTTTTCTGTAAGAAAGTTAATTTTTTGGAAAGCTGGGGTGGAATATCTTACCTCCTGCTTAAATTATTCCATTGGGCTTCAATATGACTACTCACAAGTTAGATGTGTATTCAACAGTATGGATTTATTAGGTTAGGCTTATAAACTGTGGCGTCTGTGAGTCGTATGCAGCTAAAAAAGCGTATCTCAGAGATGGCTGACATTCAGTTGCGTGTGAAACGCAGTTCCTGGGCCAAACTTTACACTTGGCTACATAAATCTGCATTACCTCTAATGAAGTCTGTAGAGTTATTTCTAGTTTACTTTGGAGTCATTGGGAGATGCAATTCGGTGCATAGATTAATGGTTCTAAACATTTTTTGGGCCACAGCATTTATTAGCTGTTCTAACATCACTATGTCTTCTCTTATTTTCAATCCCCAGCCAATAGAAAGCCTTTAGATAACCAGGTTGCTTGACGTACGTTGGATCAGAAATGTGTGATACTAAGTAAACATGTTTCGTATCATGTAAACGAATTCAGTACCTTTCCAGGTGCCTACATGAGTATTTGAAAACTATCCTATGTATTGAAGTGGAAAGTGTTAGGCTGTCTTTACTACAGAAATATGTCATTGCTGTTTATGGATGAAATGGTTGGTGCCTAGTTGCAGCTAGATCAATAGGAATTTGACATAGTTGTGTCATTTATTTTGTAAGCTGCTTTTGTAGCGAGTGCTGTTGGGTTTCACCCTTGGCCTCAACAACCCGTCTGTTTCACTACTTGGCGTCCTCTGAAGACACTGCTAATTTTCACACATTTTGTGGTTTTGTAATGTGGCAAATTCCCACTAGGTGCTAGACAAACAACTTCTGCATTTGTGATTTAAGCCACACTTGAGCTGGAGCTGTCAGAGGTAAAATACATCATTCCAGCTGATTAGTTGGTTGTCCCTCTGAAATCCTTGAGGGATGTTTGCACACAAGAAAATTTATGTAACTTTTAAGTTTGCAATTTGAAATTTTCATCAAAATACCAAAAATTATTATTACAGCATCAGTGAAGTCTGTGGCATTTTAATTGTTTTGCTAAGGAGTGCACAGATTTTTGTTCCACAAGTGGTTTTCTGTTTACTGTTCCTTAAAAATTGCTCTTTAATATGCTGGTTTTTTTGGAATATGTTTTTAATCTTAAAGTACATGTTGATGCTTAATGATAAGGCAAGAGGAAAGACTAGCCACACCTTAAGAAAAATGTTCTAATCCTACAGCCTACTTTTTCCCTTGCTTGGAAAATCTTGGATGGTTCTCAGAATATTCAACACCATTTAAATTTGCCTTTTCCTCTAAAAAGGATGCAGAACACTAAATCCCTTCTCCAAAACGGAATGTTTGTAATTTCATGAAAAGGGAGAACAGATGGTATCATAAAGCTTAAGGGGAAAGTATAGCACTTTAATTCAAATTGTTTGACAGAGCTAAAGACAGCCACTTAGTTACCAATTGCTTAAGTTATTTATGCTCCTTTGTGTAAAAGAATAAAGCAAGAATATTAGAATGTTTTGTCATTTCAGAGAGAAAATGGTAAGATAAAGCAAAATGATACTCTGTTTGCTTATTTTATTTGTTAACATCAATACCCAAAATGCTATTGATCTTATTAAGCTGCCTTACAGGATCGTTAGAATAACTGAAAACTGATTATATAATTTTTGGTTTCACAGTGGGCAAATTTACCCTAATACAGTGTGACAGCCCACTAGAAAAACACACAGAGCTTCATAACTTGCAATCTTTTGGCATTTTCCCTCCACTTTTAAGTAAATTAGTTTTGCAGCGTATCAGGATTTAGATTGTGATTCAGTGCATTAACTTGTCCCCATACTGCTTTGATTGAGCAGCAAAGCATCCATTACCAATGCCATATCCAAAGTGACGTTTCCATACAGACTGCCTGCTGTTTCATTCATAACCACAAAGCAGCCTGAAATGACTTTACTTCTTTTTACAACTTGCAAGGAGTTAATGGACTGTGCTGGCCCCCTGCCAAAACCTTTAAGAAACTTTATTAATGTGTTATGAGGCTGGGACACCATAGTGTGGGATTTTATTGGTTATTCATTGTAATGAATAAAAATATGTATGTACAATTAAAACCATGTTTTCAAGCAATTGCCTTCTAGTAAATGTTAAGTCTTTGACAATGATATTCTTAATGTTCGCTAATCACATTTTTGTCTTTTCCTCTTTTTCATAATGTAAAACTTTGCAAGAATATTAAATCTGCGAATGTTCCCTTCAGCGCAGGCCCCACCTTTAGCCCAGAGAATACTCTTTCCTAATGCAGAAAAAGAATGAGTGCAAGCTTCTAGTTAGGCTCATAGTGTTGCTACAAATAAGCTATGGCAGAAGATTATGAGAAAGACTGTGAAGGCTATACTGCTGTGGAGATACAGGCTGCCTGCAAACAGAATATAACATATGAACAGCTAACATAATGTAACAAGCTTCAAAATTAATGCCAGAAGTTAGCTGCTGGTAGGCTGGTTGTTTGATGTGATTTCGGTGTTATTTTGCAAACATTTCTTCTCAGCAGGCAATGGAATTAGTTTCTGTTACACACTTAAAAAGTTTAGAATTTACTCAGACAACAAAGTAGATAAGACTAGATAAGATTCTCAACAGTTTCTAATGCTTTGGAACAAGAACAGAGATGGTTCATTGCATAAAGACATATGAACTCTTTTTTGAAAGAAGGTAGTTTCCTTACTATTCCTTCCACTATTCAGAAATAAAAATGGTCTCTTGGAGCTATCCCAATCTTCAGTCCCTGAATGCTTTTCTCTAAAACTAGTAAATATTATCAGAGAAAAAAATCCCCAAACCTGTAAAGAAGATAACAATAGAAAACAGAGAAATGTGAAAGTGAAGTTCAGTAGGTGATGGAATGAAGAGTTAGTAGAAAAGCAGAAAGCTTAAATGAAAGTGCCTCAGTCCATTTAAGTAAGTTACTGTATTACCACATGTTGACAACCATTAAGTTTGCATAAAAATTTCCATTCTGCTTTCAGACTTCTGGTTTGCACTTGAAATTTTCAAAGCTTGCTCCCTCGGAAGGCAGTTGTGCTTTGCATGCAATTTGAGCAAAAAAGATGATGATACTTTGCATGTATAAGGAGACTTGTGAAGTACTTTCTTTCTCGGTATAAAAATAAAAATGTCTTGTGATTTTCATTTATGCTGTTTTCCTGGGAAAAATACCTAGGGATAGAAAAGCTATTATTTCCTGGCAAAATGACCCTTACTGAAGAGTGCTGCCATGATTTTTTTTTTAGGTTTGGTGGTGGTGTATGCCGTATTTTTCTAGGAATAGTGATTCAGAATCCCAGGTATAGTTTGGCCTAGATCCCTCCTCCCTTTAACCTCTGATAGTCTACACAAGAATTTAGGAATTGCCTAGTGTCGATAGGCCTACACAGCTAAAGGTGGCCATGAGCATCTGAAGCTATTGAATAAAGATGAACAAAGCACCATGGAGGTGCTTTGTTTAGTAGATCATCTCCAATTGAAGATTTGGACTCAGGAATACAGTTTTCAAATAAAAATGGGGCATCCTTATGCTGATAGAGACCCTATTGGCAAAATAAAGAGTGTTGTGGTTTTTTTGCCTTTTTTTTTTTTTTTTTTTACACATCTTTACATGTGCATGTGCTGCATGGGTATCAGTACAGCCTGAATTTAGCTTCTTCCTAAGTATTTATATAAACTTCAGTGTATGAATATATAAGACAATAGCCTCATTTGATACAGAATATGATCAAAGGAATAGGAAAAGTTAAATTTCAATACAGCCCGGAGACCTAAGGAGAAAACTGTATTGCCAACGCTGATTGTGAGATCTTGACTTTCAAGTACCCACCTGTTCAACTTTGTATTTTGCATACAGCTTTTGTGTATTTCAGGAAGGATACATTAGAGGCCTCTAGATGTGCAGAATAAACAAATAAGAAGTAGACACAAAAAGCAGAATTCAACTGTGCAAATTTTTGCCTCCTTATTTTTCAGAATCAAGTACATTTCAGTGTTCTTTTCCAACAGATTTTCAAGGAACATAGACCTAGCCATTAACTAAGGAATGTGAGGAAAGAGGAGGTCTTACAACACTTCTGTAAAGCAGGAGCATCTGTAGTGATACTCCTAATAGAAGAAATCCTTTGATTTTTCCTTAAATAACAAAGAATTATACTTTTATCCTTTTCTCCTTTCAATACTTCAGAAACCCAAATGCCAGTGAAAATGTGATTGGCAGGGGCCCTTCTAAATACACAGCCGGAACTGCTATGATACACAAGGATGTTTTCTGTAGCATTAAAACTATAGCATGACTATCAGAATATCAACATATTTTTTAATCTGATAAATAGAATTTCAGTCATTTGAAACCTGGAAGGGTTAAAATTGGTTAACTATTTTTTTTATTTTTATTTTTATTTTTATTTTTATTTTTATTTTTAGCAAACTTGTTGGCAGTAGCACGCAGAAGCCAGACACTGGAGATGAGAACTTCTTAGTACTTACAGCATGCAAGTGCCGAGTTATGTGCAAATATACACTTGTCTGTATCACAGGTTGCTAGCCTGATATTAGACCAGTCAGATAAAGTGAGATACTGGAATTCGAGGTTTAGAAGGTTGTTCTTATGTGTATATTTTTTGTCTTTAACAAATTAAGAGAAATGTATTCTTGAGCACTCTTAATATTTCTTTCAATCCAACTAGGTTAAAAGGGAAAGTTTTGGGATTCCCAGTAAACTAAGTACTTGGTGCCTCCATAGGTGAAAATGGCCTGTAGCTGTTTAGTATTGTATCTGAAAGTGACATGTTAACCCAATGAGGAGGAGAAATGGAGAACAGGTAGATATTTATTTTTAAAATACACATGTGCATTTGAAAGGAAGAATATTGTGTAATTATATACGCAGAATGAAGCTTCATCTGCAGAGGCTGTAAGCAGCAGATAAGATAGAGAAAAACTACATAATTTTGTGAGCATAATGTAATGTTCTACATACAGGCGATTAGCCATGACAGATTCTTTGGAAAATAAAGGTGACAAAGATGTCCTTGTGCCTATCTGAACTATTTTGACCATAATCCATTGCTAGCTGTGTCTTGTCCTTCCCTTTCCTTTCTCCTTTCTCCTTTCTTTCTCCTTTCTCCTTTCCTTTCCTTTCCTTTCCTTTCCTTTCCTTTCCTTTCCTTTCCTTTCCTTTCCTTTCCTTTCCTTTCCTTTCCTTTCCTTTCCTTTCCTTTCCTTTCCTTTCCTTTCCTTTCCTTTCCTTTCCTTTCCTTTCCTTTCCTTTCCTTTTTCCTTTTTTTTTTTTTTTTACTTTTTCCTTTCCCTTTCCTTTCCCTTTTCTTTCCCTTTTCTTTTCCTTTCCTTTCCTTTCTTTTCTTTTTCTTTTTATCTTTTTTTTAAAAAACATTTTTTTTCCTGGTAGAAAGCAGTTTAAAGGTGCACTTATTAAATATTAATAGAAGAAAGACCAATTGAAATTGCATGCCGATGCAGTCCCCATGCTCTTTGGAACCTTAACCCTAGCTTACTGGTACTTTGCAAGGACATCAGCATTACACAGCTGTGTGACTTTGACCCTGATTACTAATTAAACAGAGGTGAAAGCAAGTTAATTCAGAAGCCTGTTCAGTGGACAGAACTATCACAGTGAATGTTCTTTGTATTTACAGGGGCAAAGATTTGCTTGATAGAGTAGAAAGGATTAGAACTGAAATAAGAGTTATATAAATAATTGACTGGGCTAGATCTGAAGTCTTCTGATGCAGCAGTGTGGCCATAGACAATAAGCAGTTCATGGATCAGCATTTTCATAAAAAGCTCCTGTTCAGATGTTATTATATAATGATAGTTGATAGGGAGGCTTAGGACAGTTGAGTAGACATGGACAGCACCCACAAGACAAGCTTTGTATTCACTTAGTGGCTGTAAAGTTGCCATTCTTTTACTGATGGACTGTTTTCTTCTGATGTGGACACTTTTTATTTTCTTTTTTAATTCCAAGTGATGATAAAAGAGCTGTGGTGTTCTGCCTTTTAAAGCAAATATCATAATACACTCAACTGTCGCCTGCCATTACTCAAACCACCAGGTCTACCTGGGACTCTGGAGAATGTTCCATGAGCGATATGAGAGCAGTGGTCTCAGTGAAGGATCAAAATGCCTCTGCCTCAGTCATGGTCAGTTATGATTACTGCACAGTAAGCAGGCATAAGAAATCTCTCAATTTATATTTGGTTTGACAGTGGACACAGTGAAGGAATACTCTCTCATCTTTATTTTTCAGGCCCAGGACAGCATAACTGAGGTTTCCTAGTTCTAGCCAAGGGTGGTGGGATATCCCTCTCAAATCAAAATCAGAGAGGCTGGCACAGCAAAGGCTTGAGATGTGTGGGATGGTTTTGTACATTTTGCTGGTTGCTTGGAAAAGAGAGAGATTTTCCTTAAAAGTAGGCAAATACAGTCGGTCTGAAGGAGATACCAGGCATGTGGAACTTCACTGGCGCCTTGCAACTGAGGGCAGAATAGCCGTGGTTTGCAAAGGTTCCACTGTCTGTGCTCCTGGGACAGGGGAAGCATATGATGATTTATGCATAATTTAAAACAATAAAATTAAGCTTCCCTTCAGAAACCCTTACTCCCTCTTTTTTTTCCCCCCAGATTTTGGATACTCAGAGCAGTCTGTATGCCTTTTTATCCACTGCCATGCACCATGTTCTGGTGAGCCTGGCGTGACCAACATGTGGTGCCAGGCTCCGCACTTGTCTGGAAATCCAGCTCCTTGCCTCATTTAAAACAATTAGACAGTTTTAAATCCAGCTTTGGCTTTTGCCCTTCACACAGGACGACACTAGGTCGACGACATTTCAGGATAACGGTTTGGCAGCCATTTTAGATACTGCCTGCACTGAGAGCTCTCTGGCTGCCAAAAATTGCAGACACTCCGTGCCAAAACAGTCTTGGCAGTAGAGATAAACTTTGCAGAGATACACAGTCCAGAAATATCTTATAATTACAAAGCACAGGGGGCAGAATGTTTTTACAATACAGCTGTGCTAATGTAAACATTTAATTTGGCAGCCTTCTCCACCCACTTTTCAATTAACTAGGTTTATGCAGATTCTTTAGGTCTGCAATAAACTTTATTGCTACCTCTCTTAGAGTACAGTTTATGAAACACAGATTTGAAGTATTCTAGGGGCTTTCTATCCTTTTAGCAAGGCACACTGAAAATGTCAGGCTGTCATAAAGGGAAGTGTCAATTCCTGTTTTAAAATGTCTTAGCCCTGGCTTCACTAAAAGCCTTTGCTTTAAAAGTATATATTAATTGAGGCCTGTCTCCTTTGGTTTCTCCCAAAGCAAGTAACAGGATATTAATAGAAAGAAATGAAATCACTTAAAGAGCTACAAAAGGACATTTGTGCTGGTGATCATTAGAAAAGACAAATGTTCCCAGCGTTGCAGAATGGTGCTACAGAGAACAGCTCTGAACAGCAGTTCTTATGGATATAATTGCAATAATTGTGTGATAGCTGCGGTAATTGTTCTTATAGAGTAAAAGAAAAATAATTTCCAATCACAAGCATTATTCAGCCTTAGATGGCAAAACCAGCCAAAGATCCTTTCCTGCAAACTTCAAAATGCTGGAGGGTACAGTATTTTATAATGAGATGAGTTGATTGACTTTGTGAAACTGGTTAATATTTTATAATATAAGAATACATATTAGATAATATCTTTCTACTCACTGTCAAACACATTAAAGTGACTCTAATTCCTTTTGCATTTTTGTGGGAATGAAAAGCTTCAGTGTGACTTTGAAAGGCTGAAATGTTGAGTTCTTCCTCACAGTGAGGAGCATCTCGATCCCATGAGGGATCACACCATGTCAGAGGGACTGCCCCTGGTATGGAGGCCTCTGTATTCAGGGTCTTGGAAAAACAGAGTTGGTGCAGTCACAGAATTACATTAGCGTGTTCTTTAGGGATAACAAATGATCATTTCAGTTTGGACAAGCTGAGGAGTAGGAAAGATTGTATTTTTTTTGAAAGAATGTTGGGACTTTGGCAATGAAGCTTGGACTAGCGTTCAAGGAACTGCTATCTTGTCTGCTTTCATATTGGCATTTGTATTTGCAGGCCAAGCCACTTGTCAATAGTTATGCAGCAGCAGCAACAGAAAGGCCGTTGGTTGTCCCACAGCACTCTAAGCAATGGTCTCTGCCCCACAGAGTGTCGAGCTTTGGCTTGCATGTGTGGGGGGCCAGGAGGTGGTGGCACAAGGCAGGTTGGTGACTGGTAAAGGGCACCAAAGTGTCTTCATGTGTTTCTTCAGCTGATGTGCAGAAAGTTGCTGGGGACTTGGTGAAGAATTTTTACTTTAAACTTAAAATGAGGGAAGACATGAAAGTAGATACAAGTGATGAAATTTGTGTGCATCGCTGAAGGCATAGTATTATGATCCAAAAGCAAATGAGTGAACATACTTCAGCTTTTAATGAATTCTAGGAAGTTTGATTCTAAAAGTGAGCAAAAGGCCATCACAAAACAAAGGCTTCTTCCAATTGATTTTCTCATTCCTAATTTTCATTGAACTAATGTTAAATTACTTTTTTAAAAAAGTAATTTACCTTTTTATAGTAGACATAAAAGTGATTAGGTAGTAAGTAATAAAACATAACAACAGTGATATATTAAAAAGCTAATTGAAGAAAGTCAGCAAAAGCATATGTTAAAACACTGACAACATAAGCTAGGGTCAGGCTGTAAGGATAATTCTGCCTCTGTAACCTGTTGGGTTATAAATATTAACTGAGAGGGAGAGAATATAGTTTACAGATGGGATCCCACACTATTGGTTGTTGGAGGAATTCAGAAAAATTTCTTGTCCCTTGTGACCACATATTTTTGGACTCCTATTGTAGGAAGTGATGATTACTTTTAACTGGTTGCCTCCTTACTCTTTCTACTAATTAATCAATAATTCAATCTTGCTGATAAATTGGGATTATCTGGCTGTTTTTCTGAAGTGCTATCCCCTTAATTAGGGGTCCAGTTATTCAACATTATTGCTGTGATTAAAATGTAAGAGGGAGCAGAGCGCTGAGAACAGAGTGCTCTGTTCTCAGCAGAGAACAGAGTGCTTTTAGGAGTGAAATGAAACTTCTTAATAGATTTTTGCCATTTAATGAGCAAGATCCTTATTCGCTCATCTGTTTGGCCACAGAAGTCTGTGAGAATGCTGATCACAGCCAATACGCAGAATCAGCATTTCAGAAAACTGATGCTGTGTAATTCATTGGTGTTCCTTAAAATAAAATAGGTTGTCAAGATAATAAAAGCCTGACCACAGGAATGAAAGTTGTGAAAGGCAGAAAGAGAGAAATGCATTCTATACCTATAAACAAATTATCAGCCACCTTAGACAACACTAATTTAATGGGAAATTCATAAAAAAGGTCTGTATAAATTGCAAAAGGCTTTACAGGAGCACAGGTGGTATTTGGAAAGGAAATAGCTCTTGTGTTTTGTCTATCAATAAGCCTCCTGAACAGCTGGGTTTGTGTACCGCTCTGGGAGATCTCCAGTTCCACCTGGGAGCCACACCTTCCTTGGGAGTGAAGCAACGTGTGCCATGCTTTGCCACATCCTCTTTGCAATTCATGATCCACTGTAAGTGCAAGGAGCTCTCACTAACTGATGTAAGAAACATCTGTACTGTTCCTCCACCTGGTCACACTGGCAATGCCAATGCCTGGGTGGTTCCCACCTCTGCCTTTGTATCCAGTAGTCACTGCTGCACTGCCCCAGGTAGCAGACTGCAGCAATCTGCAGAGCACAGTGCTGGCACTTACCTACCTGATCCCACAGCTGGGGTGGGAACGATACCCACCACAAAGCCTGAAACAGCATCTCTCCATTGAGAGGTCTGGGAGGATGCAGAGGTGGCTGATAGCCACTTTTGCTCAGAGCCATTCTCTCATCCCAGACCTTAGGCTGGAAGCTGGATCTTTGCCTAAAGTTTGGGCAAACACTGGAAGTTAAGTAGTCTTGCTCAACTGCTGTGGCAAGAATTAGAAAAATATTTTCAAGGAGGTAAATTCAGCTTGGGTCAGTTGGCTGTGTGCTGTGTATATTGGGGGTGCTCAAATGCTTGGATGCTCAGGAGTGGGAGTTGAGGGCAGATGAGTGTGTGTGATGGAGATCCCCTGCTGTAGCATTATCTTAGAAGATGTTTTAGAAAGATGCTGAAAGCTCATGCGCATATAGTAACAGCAAGCTTTTAACCTGCCAGCCCTAGATAGTAATAACAACACTGTGCCAGTTCCTTAGCAAAACACATAAACAAGGACAAATGAAGTATTCCCCTCTACAGCAAAAGACAGTTTAAATAGATTAGGCTCTGGCATAGCACTTAAGTTTATCAGGCATTTAGTGTTTAGGATGTACAATAGAGCTGTATGTGACTTGCCAACTATCTGGGCTTCCCCCACTGTTTCTGGTTTGGCAATGATGTGGTTTTTCACCCTGTTGCAATGCTGACTGCCAAGGAGACATGGCCAGCTTTCTGCTTCCTGTCTTCCTCTTTGTCCTGGCTTGGCCTGTACTCTGCCTGCCAAGTCACAGATGCCAAAAGCTTATACAAAAAGGTCAAACAACTAAGGCTTGAAATCACCTATGCCAACATTTGTATTTTTTTTTCTATTCTGCATCCAGCTAAGTGGAAAGTAGGCAGCACACATCTAAGACAGGAATACAGAGAAATATTTAACAGTACAAATGTATGGATTACAACTTTGTGAACTGCTTGAAGAGGCAATGAAAACTCAGCATTTTAAGATGAATTGTGAATAAAGCTCAGTGCAATGTGAAGCTCTAAATACATACAATGAAGTTTTCGGTTTTGTGGATTTATCCCTCTCCCCTCCACTACCCAATTTGTTTTTAGTTACTCCTGTAATTTTACTGTATTTGGAAGTCAAGTTCCTTCAGAGTTGAGTACTATTCCTACAACTTCTTTTTTAGCTGGATCTGCAGCTGCATTGATATCTGTGACTTTGTTTTATCTACTAAGAAAATAAAGCTTAAGGGAAATTATAATAATAAATATGTAGGTGTTCAGCACTTAAATTTCACCAGCATAAATCTGAAAACTCCTGAACTGAAAAGTTTTAAACATTTTTTCCCCAGACAAAATTTGTTCATCTGATTTTGGTTCAGCTTCTTTTTGACTTGTGAAGCTGAAGCTGGAAAATATATCTACCACTTCTATTTCTTTAATATTTCTTATTGTGACTATGGTATTCACCTAATGCTTTTATCTCCTGGTGTTTGACTAAACATTGTAGCCATAAATGCAACATGACTGTTTGCCATGAATTGTAAAAATGCATGATTGTAGGGGAAACCTGTTCAGATGATTCATCAAAGCCCAGGTTGCAAAGCACAGCTCCGTATTTCAGCCTTCAAAAGAGACTATTCACTTTGTTCATCATCTGCTCGGCCTCACCCCTGCCTCACAGAGGGGATGTTTCTTTAAAGTAACAAGAAATAAATAAAAAAAAAAAGTGATTCTTTCAGCAACAGGCCCCTTCATAATCTAAAATTGATTGCCTGTGTCGTCTTACTCAGTTGAGCAAGAAACCTGTACTGATCCTAGTGGCTTTAGTTGATTTAATTACACTATCTTCCTGGACACTGAGAAGGTTGCAGTGTTGAGGAGTATTCCCAGGCCTTTGGTGGTGGGGGGAGGAAGGTAGAGAGCGACTGCAAAGAGAAAGTAGGGAAAAGAATTTGGTGGTGATTGTTTTGTTCATTTATACAGGTGGTTGCAAGTTATCTTATAGTAAATCTTTAACAATTTCATATACAGTATTATTCCTAAAGTTAATTATAGACCTAGACCTTGGGTAAAAAGGCTGCCAATGTTGTTAATGGAATAACAGTGCGCTTCCTAGAGTCAAATATTGCTTGTGGTCAACCACTTCTAGCTCCACACACACAAACCCACATATTCTGAATTCATTGCATACCAGGGAGTAATTTACTCACATGTATGCCCTCTGCTCTTAGTAATGAAACAGAAGAATCCTCTGTAAATGTGGATGGCAATTGTTACCATTACTTGTCTATTCTGAAGGACAGAGGTTGTGTGCCTCTGTCCTTCCAGCTGTGCTTCACTGGGTTGTGGTTTACACATTGCTAACTGTATTTGCCCCTTAAGCAGAGAGCGTTAGTAATAGTGAAGGAGTGGACTAGTCATATAGCTTTGCTTTTTTGTTGGTGAATATTTTGGATGTTCTTTAATGTCAGAGTGGGGATAGTAATTTTCTCACATACCTGAAACAAACTTTGATGCAGAGGTTCCACAGAGTTTGGTTTTGTGGATTATTTCAGAAAGCTTACTGCTGAGAATGCCTGAAATTAGCAATATGATTTTAATTGCTGCTGTTTATCTTGTGATCTTAAAATTGAGAAATCTGCCCTGCAGAAGAAAGGACTATGGGAATGCTTATGTATGAACAAGAACAAAATTAAGTTTTATATATTGTCCCTTTCAGGTCATCAATCGTTAATTTTTTAGCAGGGACTGAATACAGGTAGCCATCTGATCCAAGGGTCTTCAGGCTGTAAATGTTGCTCAAATTGTTCTGCAGCCCCTGTAAGAAGGAGATTGTCTTTCCTAGGAGGCACAAACTTCTTCTTTATAGATTTCAAGACAGTAAGGAGTTTGTCATTTGGGCTAAGAATATATCTTGGCCTTCTAATGATTTAAACCATTCCAGTCTTCGTCGGAGAGTGCAAAAGATTTTGGAAGAATACATTTCAGCAGTCTGTGAGAACACTTGAATGAAGTATTAGAAACATAGGAAAAAGTATTTTTTAACACATAGTAGAGATAGGTTCTCTCTAATTAATCTCATGGAAATACACAGTCCAGGGAATTTGTTTTGCTTTGCCCCATAACCACTGCACATCTTTTTAATGACTTACTGCTTAATAAATTTTATTCCCTAACATGATTTTTATTATGTATGTTTGGCCTAGGATAGCTATTTTTTTCCCCTTAATGCTGCAACATACTGATTATATTGTTTGCGTCTGCTGATTATAAGGGATTTATGCTAATAAATTTAGGAAGGCAGCTATCATTTTGGTGCTGACATATGCCTTTGCTTAGAGATCCTCATGTGATTGACTGTAATCTACACGAACTGATGTTAGGCTGTGGCATATTGTTTGAAATGGTTTAGCTGTGCAGAGATACCCAACTGCTGCGCAAAGATACCCAACTTTCTGTGACTGAGCCAAGTTGTGTATGGGAAACAGTGTAGGCTTGAGAGCTCAACAGTCTTCCTGGATTCATGTTTTCTGGGCTGCCTCCTATATACATACACATACTGCCTAACAAACTGTGGTAACCTGTAGACTAAACTTTGTGTAAAGCTTTAGTTTTATTCTTACTGTTATGGCAATCTGTCTTCATGTGCTGTTTCCATCTCCTGAATGCTTACATCGTGCTGTTATCAATAGCTATGCATATGGAAGTGATTTGATTGTTCATTTGATTAAAATAGAAGAAAGGGGCCATACAGTAATGCTAGTGTTTCCTGGGGGGACATGGGACTTTAAACTTCCAGCAGACAAACTGGCTTGATAGGGGGCATGTTTTAACTTTGTTACACAAACTTAATTTTGAACAATTGTGTATATAGGAAGGCTAATGCCAGAATCACTTTGGAAAAATTGGCCAAAAACTGTGCTGAATTATTTGTTTCTGGTGACTGCTTTGCTGCTGGTACTCTCTATTGCCAGCCCTGATGTTGCCTTGCTCTGCTGTGGGCAGGTCACAAACCCCTGTTCTTCCACATGTGGACATGCATTGGTGCCAGTGAACAGAAGAGCATGTGAAAAGGGCACACTGGTAGGGAAAAGCTTCAGGTAGGAGGGGGACTGGGAAAACCTTGGGGCAGGTTGGTGAGCAGGCTTCTTAGTTTTGCTGCATCCTGGAATCAGTGGTAGGTTTTCTTGGTTTGTTTTCTGCAAGTGTGAGGTGTGACTAGTGGGCCCTCAGCAACGCTTGCCTGTCAGTCACACCCACTGGGTGGAGAAACACAGCCCTAGGCCAAGGTGAATTTCATGAGAGAACTGGATTTTCTCATGTTCTTGCCGTTACTGATATCATACCTCTGTCCTGAAAAGGCTCTATTGTTGTTCATGTTTCACTTTTAAGTAGGCATTAAAGGGATACTGTTTGTTATTCAGATATACAGCATCTTCTGGAAGACTGCTTGAAAACATAAAAGCATTTTGAGGCTTGGGAGATTTACTTGTAACTGTTCATAAGGGTAAAGATTATTGTCTAACTAGCCAATTGGTCTCATTTGCAAATCTTAGCAAGCGTGTGGAAACAGAATTACTGCAGCTGATCTCAATGAAGTCTAGTCTTGGCAGTGCACACTTTTCCAAATTCAAGCAGCACAGAAAGATTGACTTTACGCTGCTCTAAATTGTTGGCAGTAGCCACAATGGAAGGAGTCTGGGATAGAAAGGGAGCAGTAAGGATGTTTTTTTTTTCATAGTGCACAAGGTGTGCGTGTGTATTTGTGCAGGACAGAGACAGCCAGAAGGGGTGAAAGTAAGGCAAAAACTGAGAGGCTTGCAGGTTTGCACTAAAATATTGTCGTCTCCTCGAAATCACTCACCAAAGCGTCTGCTATAATTAAAACGCATACAACCAAACTCTTGTGCAGTATGCTATGTCTCAAATTAACTCTTTCAGGTCAAGCGAGTTTCAACTATTTGTTCAGGAAAAATATATTGCAAAGCTGTCAAAGTGATTGAATATACATAAGAAGATGTTAAACTGAATCTTCAGCCTGCTATGTGGATGCACAAGATGGAAAATGATTAGAATTTTTCCCAAAGAAGGACAGTGCAAGTAATAAGTTGCTATTTTTTGCTATAAAGTTTTTAGAAAAATCTGAAATATTACTGAAAAGGAATGCTGTTGTGCAGGTGCTGTTCAGATTTATTCCTGTTCTTTCTGTCGTGCACAAGAGAGTTAATCTGTTTAACTCATTTTAGACTTTCCTCTCTACAAAGCCCGAAATACTGGTCTATAAGTAGGATAAAGTGAAGCTAAATGCATTTATAATTTCACCACACACACACAAGTACAGACGCATGAATATACAAACTTATTAAAACGGAAAGGACTGTTTGGATTAAGTGTTATCTTACATCTTCAGCCAGCAGAAAGTTATTTTTTAAATAAAAAAGGGCCCTCAATAAGAATGTAATTCTTGCAGTCATAAATGTTGAATGTCTGAGGTTACTCATTTAGGCTTCATGTCTTGGATCTGATGGGTGGTGCAACCCCTTTTGCTCTCTGCCACAAACTGAAACTTGAGTTTCTGTTGTATTTTCAGAAAACTTGTAGAAAGTTTTTAACTTGCAGAAGGACATTTTTCCGTAGCTACAGACCAAACCAGACTTTCTCAGGGTCCTGCTGTGGTGGAGCAGTGGTAAGAAAACAAGCCTTAGAAGCTCTGGATGTTTAAATAATGTTCAAGGCACTGGCAAGTTACCAGGCTCAATAAGAATCTGAGTTAAGTTTTTTGTTGCTGGTGGTGTTCTTTTTTTTTTTTACTTAATTAACAGTTTTTACTCATGCAAAGAAAGCAACAACAAAAAAAAAAAAAAGTTGCAAGCAGTAAAAATAAAAGCCTTGGAATTTGAATCCATGCATCTGTTTGGTTTTTCTTCTTAGAAAAAAAAAGTAGTATCCTTTTTCCAAGTAGATAGTATCCTTAGGTACCCAAGAACGTGTACCAGCCTCAGTAAATAAATTGAAATACAGAGAGCAAAAGCAGTCTCTCCTGTATACTGAACCAGCAAGCATATTTTAAAATCTTGGTTGCAGAACTGAAGTTGGTACTGTATCTATGCCAGTGAATTTCACCTGTGTAGATGATTTTAATAGATTAGAAATTAGCAGAAGAGAGAGATATGCTGATGTGTAATATACAGTGAAAGTTGCAGAACTAACAGATGTGTAATATACAGTGACAGTTACAGAACTAACAGATGCTCCAGTGTGATATTAATGAAAGAATTATGTGGTGAAATAAGAAAGAATTATGAGCATGATCAGATAGGATTTAATATATACTTTAAAGCTTTTGACCAAATGATTGCAATGGCAGTACTATTGCTAATTGGGAGGTGGGGAATCTGTGGGACAAATTTTCTTTAAAATGGCTTTGTTTAAAATGGAAAGGCAAGTTTTAAACCAGGATACTCTTTGTTGTTGTTGGGGTGTTTTTTTGTTTGTTTTGTTTTAGTTACATGATTTAGAAAGAATTTGATGTGTAAAACATCCTTGCCCAAAACCAAATCTGGGTTAGTTAAATATTTCTTTGGGTTAGTCAGTTCTATATTTGAAGTTTTCCTGTGGCACATCATGTATTAAGGTACTTCAAACTTTTACCTTTTGTAAAAGGTCACAGTGGGCAGAAAATCAGTGCAGCGATCAGATTTTATCTCTTTTTTTTTTATCACTGTTTTTTCAGTACTCTAGGCATTATTTCTTGTCATTACTCATTTATTACCAACTTGCTTATGCTGGGCAATAAACATGGTGGCTGTAAACACACGTGTAGTTTCTGTCAACTATATGAACCACCTGTATGAAAAAGCAGGGTGATTTTTCTCAGCCAGTTCTTGTACATTACCTGCTTAGTGACTTAGTACCCACTGATAGATTTAATCTTTCATCACTGTTAGTTCATTTTAATAGTATGTGTGTGGGAATCTGGACATGCAAAGTGGTGCATATTTTATATCTGAATTTTTAGGTTACAGCAGATGGAATGAAATCCACTTTGTAAAGAATACAGTAACATAACCTAAAATTTATGTGTGTATACTGCCTTTTGAAGCATAGCTTTCATAAGCATGAGCTATGTTAAAAACATATGTTACTTAAGGATACACATAACTATGGCATTCCTTATGCCCCATATCTGTTAGATGTAAATTAATATCCCAGTTTTTAAAAATTGCATCAACTGGCGATCTCAAGAAATGCTCAGAAGTGCATGGGCAGCAGTTGAAAAAAACCAAAACCAACCAACCAAAACCAAACATCACTTTGTGGGTCTTGGTGTATGCCAGATTCTTTAAGTCATGTTTTACCACCAGTCATAAAGTTGAAATTAATTGAAATGAAAACATAGTTGTGGTAGCATTGTGGATAATAGATCAAA
Organism: Lathamus discolor; assembly: GCF_037157495.1. Taxonomy (NCBI): domain Eukaryota; kingdom Metazoa; phylum Chordata; class Aves; order Psittaciformes; family Psittacidae; genus Lathamus; species Lathamus discolor. The sequence goes on from NC_088909.1 coordinate 77,761,130, forward strand.
ATTAGGATATTCTTTGGTAAATGTTATAGTATTTAGAAAAACTGCAGTGATGCTTAGGTTGTCAAATCGTTAAGCCTTTCCCCTCCTATTTCAGAGAAAATCCTAATTTTGTTTTGGGCTACTAGACACAGTTGCAGTTGATGGCAGAGGTGTTCCTCATGCTGCCCTTAGATGCCTTGAAAAAATTCTAAACACTGCAGTGCTCTAGTCTGATTTTGGAATTTCCATGGTATATAAACCCTCAACATTTTAGTTTAATTGCCATTAATTTGCCTCAATTAGTGTATAGTGTGGTGGCATACTTAGTGTTTTAGGAGATCTCTGTCTACAGACTAATAGAGAGGCCTCATGAGCCTCTACTAATAGTTGTAAACTACTTTGTGGGTTCTTTGTCAGGTGATGCTTTAGACTTACAGAGTAGCATGAGTGTGTAACTTTCTGAAAGACACAAGAATCTGGCTTTTCTTACTGTATATTTTAGTGGAGAATGCAGTGCACTTTGAAGAAAAAAGTGCAGTTCTACCCTATAGTATTTGTTGAACTATGCTTTTTTTTGGTACTTTTAAACTGTAATCTACCATGAAGTGCCTCATCCAAAGCTCGCTGGAGCAACTTTCCATTGATTTTAACAACCTTTGGCTGAGACCCATGTTGAACAAAACTGATTTTTTTTTTTTTTTTTGTAGTCATGTCATCATTATCCCATGCCTAAAAGTGCTGCCTTATCTAGTGGAAATGTGTATTTTATCTTCCTGAAATATTTTTGCTTTACTGCCTTAAAATACAACAGAAAATGAAATCCTGAGTGCATGGGTAAAATTCATGTTGACTTCCATGAAACCAGGATCTGCGCAGAAGTTCTTAGTAATACTCATTTGCATGAAAGGTGAGCATCAGCCTTTGTCTTTCAACAAATTAGCCAATGAAGTGGCCAGTTTATTAGTTGGCTGAAGGTATACTCAAGGAAATTCCTATTCCTTACATGCAAATGTGAACTTTTTCATTAATATGGTCTATCATACAATTTCTTTCTCTAAACACTCAAATAAGTCTTTCACTGTGTTTTACCTTTTGCTTTTCATTTTCTGAAGAATCTGTAATAAAAGCCTTTTATGCTACATACCTTCATGTAAAAAGGTATTCGGTCTCCAAGAACAACTTCTGAATGTTTCTGACTACAACTAGTATCCACAGTATCTTCCAGATGGATAAAATTAAGTGTTCATATCTCATCCTTTCCTACTGAATCCAGCAAGTTTTGGAAAGAAACTTCATTGTTTCACATTCATCCACATGTGGCAAGATACCTATGTAAGTCTTTTCTTAACATACATGTCAAAAAGGAGCTTAGCTAATATTATGAAGTATGTGAAACATTTGTATCAGGCTATGAAAAATATAACCCTTTTCTTAACTTAAAAAGGTGTGCGTGTGCACGCATTTGTGTGCATACATATATATATAGAAAACGTATATATTTCATGTACGACTTATAACACAGCTGGAGAAAGTTGTTCGGTTTTCAAAATGAGAAACATATGGCTTTATAAATTGCATAAGAAATATTTTGGATAACTAAGTGTTGTGATTTATTTTACATAAACAAATAAGAGAATTTAAATTAAAAAGATAGCTGTGTGCATGGGACATAAAGCTGAAAAGCTGACTATGCTTATTGCTATTTTGGTTCTGGTAAGTGCTTCTAGGTCCTTGAATTTCTTTCAACTATATAAAAACTGGATTTACTCCAGAGCTCCACTTCTTAACTAGGACAGTTTAAAAACTAAACAAGGACTGAGTCAGTTAATTAATTTAAATGAGATTACAAATCAGAAACACATTACGTAATGTTGATTTAATTACCATTTTTTATTTACCTAATTAAAGCACTCTGAAGAACAGTTCACAGTCTTGACAATGGCTGGTTCGGTGACTTGGCAGCTGCAGATCAGAGTGCTGGTGAAAGGGGAGGTGAAGCGAAGCCTGTCGTGACCTGTGCTGCCCCAAACCATCATGTGCTCTCCCTGCCAGCCCACGTGGCAGGCACTGCAGTGGCATGGCCTTAGCCAGCCAGAGCGTGGTGATGCTTCCCAGCCACAGACCCCGCTGCTGGGCTGGGAAGTGTGCCCCATGGGTGGGATGGATGGGCTCTCAGCTAAAAGGTGTGGCTTTGCCCTGTTGTGCCAGCCGCAAGTGAGCTTGTCTGTTGTGGAAGGGTACACGGAGCATGGTGAAAGGGGATGGCCAATGGACGAGTAGCTCTTGCTGTCTCCACTCCAGAGCAAACAGGTTCAAACCAAAATGAAAACAGAGCCCAGCTTCTGCCTGCTGGGTTGTCTGTCTCCCAGAGACATGAAGGCTTTCCTGAAATGGCAGGTCTGCTTAGGCTAAAACTTATCTGACAAAGCTATGGGCAGCACAGACCAATATCCTAGCTTTCTGGCATCAGCAGCTCTGATACTTGCTGTCTTTTTCAGTTAGGTATACCCTTTCGTTGCAGAAACTTTTCCTAGTAACCAGTGTAAACCTCACCTGGCACAACCTCAGGTGTTTCCTCTCATCCTGTCTCTTGTTACCTGGGAGAAGAGACCAACCCCCACTTCACTATAGCCTCCTTTCAGGTAGTTGTAGAGAGCGATTAGGTCCCCTCTGAGCCTTCTCCAGGGTAAACAACCCCAGTTTCCTCAGTTGCTCCTCACAGGACTTGTTCTTTAGCAAAGAAAGTGATAGGTTTTGGTATTTCATTATATGAAATCAGTTAGCCAAAATTTTCAGGGAAAGTATTTCTGTTAAATGTAGTGATCTGTGAAAATGTGGAAAATAAAAACCCCTACTTCAAGTTAACATAAGGTGAAAACAAGAGTCACACCAATTCCATTTCCATGTTTATAGCATCGCTTCAATGAATATTTAATAAAATAAAACACTTTCAGCTCATTTACATTGTAAACAAACTGTCGTATCGCTGGAGTTAGGGTGAATAATGGTCATAAAATTGTATAATAATTCAGGGTCGTCAGCTATAGAAAGGGTAGACGGTGAAAGACATTACTTTTGCAAAATGAAATCATTAAACTTATTTGGTAAGTTTATCAATCCAATCAGTTGTTTTGTCAGGGTAAAATAATGTAAGTAGTAGAAGGTAAGTGTAGTAAAATTAGAAAAATAATAATTAATGGTGATGGTTTAACATACACAGATTAAATTATTTATTTGCTTTATGGGCTTTTGCTGGTCACGTTATTTACTTTGTAAGAGAGGGAGATATCTTGGAGTTTTGTTGCCATGTTGCTTTCCTATCATGATGATGTTCTGAAAGTCTTTGAAAGATGAAGAGTTGATTTGGAAAGTCTTTTCCCTGTGGGGACAGCCCAGCAGTGGAGTTGGGCCATCTCCATCCTTGCAGGGTTTCATGCCCTGACTTCGTAAGGCCCTGAACAGCCAAATGTGATTTGGAACTGAGTGCACCCTCAGCAAGTTTGCTGATGACACAAAACTGGGAGGAGTGGCTGACACACCAGAAGGCTGTGCTGCCATTCAGCGAGACCTGGACAGGCTGGAGAGTTGGGCGGGGAGAAACTTGATGAAATTTAACAAGGGCAAGTGTAGAGTCTTGCATCTGGGGAAGAACAACCCCATGTACCAGTACAGGTTGGGGGTTGACCTGCTGGAAAGTAGTGAAGGGGAAAGGGACCTGGGGGTCCTGGTGGATAGGAGGATGACCATGAGCCAGCAATGTGCTCTTGCGGCCAAGAAGGCAAATGGCATCTTAGGGTGCATTAGAAAGGGAGTGGTTAGTAGGTCAAGAGAGGTTCTCCTCCCCCTCTACTCAGCCTTGGTGAGGCCGCATCTGGAATATTGCGTCCAGTTCTGGGCCCCTCTGTTCAAGAAGGACAGGGAATTGCTTGAAGGAGTCCAGCGCAGAGCCACAAAGATGATTAAAGGGAGTGGAACATCTCCCTTATGAGGAGAGGCTGAGGGAGATGGGTCTCTTTAGCTTGGAGAAGAGGAGACTGAGGGGTGACCTCATCAATGTTTACAAATATGTAAAGGGTGGGTGTCAGGATGATGGAGCTAGGCTTTTTTCAGTGATATCCAGTGATAGGACAAGGGGCAATGGGTGTAAACTGGAGCATAGGAAGTTCCACGTTAACATCAGGAAGAACTTCTTTACTGTAAGAGTGACAGAGCACTGGAACAGGTTGCCCAGGGGGGTTGTGGAGTCTCCTACACTGGAGATATTCAAGGCCCACCTGGACAAGTTCCTGTGTGATGTACTGTAGGTTACCCTGCTCTTGCAGGGGGGTTGGACTAGATGATCTTTTTAGGTCCCTTCCAACCCTTGGGATTCTGTGATTCTGTGATTCTGTGTGGAATCACAGCTGAGCTTTCTCTTGGAAGGCATTGGGACTGGAAACCCAGGTCCCCACCAGACCAACCCCAGTCCTGGAATCCCGTGATTTTCAGGGGTACAACCACTTGACTCAAGTTTGTGGTGTCAGATCATGTAATCCTGACGGATGGCAGTCTGGGAGGTAGTTGTGATTCTTGTTCGTGGTAGTGACTCTGTCAGTAGTCAAGTCAGATGCTGTATAGGTATGTGAAGGCTGGAACAGCAGCAAACTGATACATGGTACCACAAGTCTCTGGTCTTTTATCCTCCCCCATACCCAAATCATGGGCTATCAAAGAACAAGAATGTATTTACATGCTAGTGAATGATTAAATTAGTGTCTGTCAGCTGAGATTAACTGAGTGCAAAGGCTGTTGCCTAGCTTGTAGCAAATGAAGAGTGAATTGTGTTCAGTGAAACCATGGAGAAAGTTTATTTGGTTGGTAAAAAACCTATGGGGAATCCGCTTATTTCTAAGACATGGCTTAAGAAAGTTTTTTTGTTTTTTTGTGTTTTTTTAGATTCTGCCTCTATTTATATTTCAAGGCCTTTAACATTAAGCTAATGCAGAGAGCATTAAGATCAAAATTCCTTATAGAGTGTGGGGCATAAGGGAGGTATAGCATAACTTACTTTTTAAAAACAGTATCCTCTTTTATGAGCTGAAAAATGACTACAGAGGTGAGCAATACTAAAAATCCCTCAGTAAGCTGGTGAATAGCAGTGCAACTTTCTTGGCTCTTTTGGGGTGTGTGTTCTTCCTGCTCCTGCTTGTCAAAGCCAAGGTGGTGCCAAGAGAGCATCTTGACATTCACTGGATGGCAAACAGTCGGCTTTTTTCCCTCTTCTCTACCTTATGAAGCCGAGTGATGTACCACGGCAGCACCTTTCTTCTAGTGTACAGCAGGGGAAATGGATGTTTTATTTCTTACCAGTAGCAGGCCACAGTAGTCAGTTTTACTTAACTGGCTGCAGTGAGGACTGACTGAACTCAGATATTCACTGGGATTGACCCCAGAAATGAAAATATGTGAAACAATTCAATATAAAATATACCAGCTTTCTGGCTCGTCCTTTTATAGGATTTTCTGAAACAAAGAGCCATTTGAGATGAAGAATTTGAAAATCCTGGTGGGAGCCATGTTGAATCATAATAAATTACACATAAACTATACCAGAGTTACATGAATATCTACCAGATAGATTGGTATGTTCATCGTATGTTCAACAGAAAGGCTGTTCATCCATGGGACGATAACTTATCAAGCCACTGACTGTTGGAGCAGTCAGCACCAAAAAGAACAGAGCAGAAGATATGCACACTGTAGTTGTGAGGTGTACATGAAAGCCATTCCGTGGAAGTAGTACGTGCAGGTGAGCTTTTGCTCTGTAGCAAATAAGTACTTCTCAGATCTGTGTGGAAGAATTTTTTCAAGAAAAACACATTGACAGTAAAGTTTGGGAGGCAGGTTTCTGAAGGGGACTTATATTTGAGAGCTACATAAATGACAATGTTGAAAATTTAATGTTTATATCACATTTACATTATGGGGTTTTATTTGCTGCAGAGCAAAAGTTCACCTGTACAGCTTTGCTACAACTTCCAGCTTAGGAAGTGTATATGTACTTTTTTTAATGTGCACAGAATTATTTGGTGGGAAAATTGAATGCAAAGACAGCTAGACAGACAATGAGTCTGGCTTATGTCTTTCCTCACCATGCTGGAAGAAAAGCCTGCAATTTTTAAGCTCAGGACTCATGCTGTTAATTAATGATCTTGTGCAGATGAGGACAAAGAAAGATTTAAAGTGTCTTAGCATGTCTTTTGGTTCCTTAGTTTCTGTGGCTTTCCAAAAATGTGTCTTACTTCCTCTTTAGAAGAACATTGCTTCGATGTCTCTTTTAATTCAATGTTCTGCTTATAAATTAATTAATATAATTTATTCCTATAATTATCATGGTTCTCTTGCACTTTGCAAGGCTATTTGCATCCAATCGAATCAGGAGAATGCTTAATGATTACTGACACTGGTAAGAGAATCGCATGGTCACAGGCCATTCTCAGGTTTGTGTCTTTCATCCTGAGAATGAGATGCTACTCTGTGCTTGAAGTGCAGATTTACATAGGCTGATAATTCTCATGCAGAATATGACTTTTTTGCTTTCTTAACTGCTTTAAGTGAAGAGTTAGGTAAATTGCTTCTCATATTCAGCTTTCAATGATTCTTTGCTTTCTCAAGATCATTGAGAACCCGCTGAATATATTAGTAGCATCTACTGCTTAAAACACTTTGTGAGAATCAATTTGTAGAAATTGTGATTGATAGGTGGTAAACATAAAGCTAAGTCTGACTTTCAAATTATAGTAATTAGTGAACTGCTTATCTCTATAACTGGACATTTGTTTACTGAGTTTCTTACTATGATGTAAAAAAGAAATATTTAAAGCACTGTCAATCTTTAAATCCTGTATTCAGAAAGTGACCACATTGAAAATGAGAAAGCAGTAGTAAAGGCAAATTGCTGTGCAAGAGCTGAAAAATATTCTTCACTTCATGAATCTTTTTAGTAAATTTTAACACAAGAAAATGTCAAAGGCTATCTTCTGGTAGGCCTCAGTAATCCTGATTCAAATTTCTGTGTTCCCCAAGCTAAACTGTCCAAGCTTTGTTTGGTGCAGCTGCTACCAATTTGACACTTCATTTAGCCACATGTCCGCAGTATTTTTACACTAGGACAATTGCTGTGTAAAATTAATCCTCTCTGATAATCTTAATTTCAATAATGATATGTATAGTTTGCAGAAGCAGAGAATGCCTGTTGGAACAATATTAAAGTTCACCCCCTGCAGGGTGAACCTTCCCATTGCAGCTCCGGAAGGACATGCAGATGAAGGTCCATATACAGAGCAGCATTGTATTTTTAGCATTTCTTATAGCTGATAGACTTTTCAAATTAATATGATTTGATTTTTTAAAGGGATGTTCTGTGTCTTACCATGAAAAGAAACAAGCATGCTGGATGGCTACATACTGTGCCATACAGTGAGATTCTTTCAAGAGTACCAAGGGCCTAAACCATGGGATATGCAGAATCTGACTGGAAGCCTGCCCTTCATTCTTCCTACCCAGAGTAGAGGAAGACAGAGGAAATTTCATGTGAAATTCGCCATCCAGTGTGTATTTTGTTGTGTGAAAGAGTGATTTCGTTCAGGATTGGAAAACTTAGTTGCATTTTTAGTATCATCAGGACTGGTTTTCATATGTGCTTTGATCTTCCAGTACTCTGGTAGATCCCCTGGTGCTTGTCTTCTGTGACAGATGAATTCAGTAGAACTTGCACTGTGAAATGGATTTCCATCATAGATAAAATATTCTGTAGAATCGAGCTTGTGTTAATTTAAACTGTTTGAGAGATATGTGTGTCAAGCTATGCTTGCTAAGCTACATAATAGATGGTAACAGAACTTCTTGTAGCAGGTGGAGGGAATCTTTCATTCTAGGTTGAGGGCTACACTGGCTTTAAGAAGTGATGAGGATTGAAGGACAAATATGTATTGATATGTACATTTCTCCTTTTTTAATATTTTTTTCTTTAATTTAGACACTGTAAGCAGCAATGCATTCAGGAACTTTGACTTCCCTCTGGGGCCCTTTTGGTAGGAGCAATTTCTGCATTGCTAAAATGCAATCTTTTGGTGGTCGTATGTTACTAAAAATGGTATTTAAAATTTAGACTATAAAACTGCTCCAGTTTTAGATACCTGTATACAGAACGAATGGCTGTGTTTCATTTAATTTCCTATTCTCTTGGAGTACAAGAGTGTCTGTCATGTTTTACTTTGCTAATAATTTCTTGCAGTAAAGCAGGTTTTTGTTATATTATTTTATTATTGGTGTACGAATGAAGCAAAAAGTAGATAATTTTCAAAGCAAGTGCATTTATGAATAACAAGTTATTATTTAGTGTGTTTGTTTACATCAAATTGCGTTCTCCTCTTGATTTATTAAGTGCATATCATGCATGTATCACTCTTAGAAGTCTACAGGTTTTGGATTTTGTTAGTTTTTAGGTTACATAATCTTCATTTCACAACGGCAGTTCTCACAGACTAGGAACACAAAGCCTATATTGTAAAATTGACAGTCCTACCTTCAGTGCAGTCCTGAGTCTGTGGAAGCAATGTAAGCCTTTCTGCTTAAAGGAAAGTGTAAAGAAACAGGACTTATCACTGCAAGCGCCATTAGTTGCCTGATCCAGTACATCTTTCTGGTCAATGCTTCAGAAGAAACTACTTCTGCTTTGCTGATTGTGCAATATTATGTTTGGGGGATGGAAGGAAAAGGAATTAAAAGGTACCCTTGTAGATGTGTTTACAACTTGAGTGTTTACCTGAATGTCTCTCTTGTCCTTATTCAGTCATCTATGAGTTCCTGTTATTAGGATCATTGCATCCTTCACAATGTTTCTGCTTCTGCACAAAATGGGTTACATACAGTGTTTCTTCAATAATGCCTTCATGTAGAAAATCAGGGAAATGACCTTTAAAGAACAAAGTTAAGTATTAATCTAATACTGAAGGAGCATATTAAAGGTTGTGAGATACTTTCAAAACAAATTAGTGAAACATTTCTTTCATTTCTTTATAGATTCTGGACAACCAGGAAGTCCAAGCCACAATGATCCTGCCAAGAATCCACCAGGTAAATATAAGTTCCAGAACATGTGCATCTAACATTGTTTGAGAACAAAGATACTACTGTTAATAGTTAAAAAGAGCATACTGGTCAGCAACCTATTTTGCACGCATAAGTACATATAATCAGGACAAGCTGTGATTACTTTAGTACTTTCAAGCTGGCAATGACTCAATTGCGGTTTCATCAACATTTGTTTAATCTGAGGAATTCTTTTTTTGCTTCATGGTTTTTACAATTTTTAAGTAAGAATGGGCAGAGGAGTAAGGAGACAATATCCCAAATTACTTTTATAAAAGCCTTCAAATGCTTTTTAAATAAAAAATAATTTTTATTTTATCTTGGACAAAACACAACTGACTTACCTCTAAAGTCTGAGATGTTAAGTTCTTTATATGTGCACTGTAAAATGCAATTATGTTCATTTATTATATTTCTCATATCAGCTTAGAACAGTTTTTGAACACATTGTTAATGGGTCATGCTAGTGACATTTGGAACTTTTGGGGAGAGATGTCAGTGTAAACAGGCCTTTCAATGATTCTCTAGAAATAAAAATTAAAGAGAAAATAAAAACGTGCCACACTGTTTAGACCAAAGATTCTTTGTATTTCATGGAGCTGTCCTTCTAATCAATTGGGCTGTGCTAGTAAATCTTGTAAATCTTTGTTGTTTCAAGAAGTGTTGTCGGGGTAAGATAAACAAGTCTGACAGCCATACTATCACTTCTTAATGAGGAAGGTGTGACTCCTGCCATCACCGTCATACTGCATCTTCTGATTTAATTTCTCAGAAGTGGTTCTCTTGAAATAAGCTGCAACTAACTCAGTTTGCTCTTTTCCTAAATGCAAAATGAACCCCACTCTGACCACAAAATAATTGTGTAATGCTGGGCTGATACATAAATATTTATACTTTCTGGATCTGTCAAAAAATTAAGGGAAACAGCCTGCATTGTGGCTGTACAGTTTTGTACTATGCAGATGATCAAGTGCCATCATACTTTGTATCGTCAAACATCATGTGTGTTGCATGTGAATACATGAAAGTGGGAGAACCATCTTAGATCATTATACAAAAAGCTGTATTTCTGTAATATAAAAACCAGAAACATATAATGGAAGATGCAGATATGTTTTTGGCTATAGGCTTCCATGCTCTTTCTTTCCAAACCGTGTGGGATGTTATGAGTAGGCTTTTATTTCTCTATTAAATTTGTGACATATATTGTTTAGGATAGAGGTTTAAAAATGCACAATGGTAAATTTACACCTAAACCAAGCCTGCAAAATTTCCTCACAGATAATCACAGTTTTGTAAAATTTGGAGCATTTAGCTATAGAGCATTTATTTTTGTTTTAGAATATCTCTATTTGTGAGTGCAAGGAAATCCAAATACATTACCCCCTTATAATTTTGAAGGATCCTTTGTATCCTCTGGGTTTGGGAAGCTGAAGGCATGTTTTAAAATTCTGTTTCTAAAGTACCAATTAGCATTTGGAGGATAATGGTGGAAGTACATATTTCACTGCTGAGGATCACATTCTCTAATGAGTCCAATCTTAACCCCAAGCTACTCGAGTGAGGTGCAGTATTACTGCCAGAAACAGAGCTTTCTTTTGGCAGTCCTGTGGGGCAAGGCAAGATTGCCTTATGTTTAACAAACTCCAGTGTCCCATAAGATAGAGGGATATAAAGGGCAGAGAAAGCCGTTTGCTGGTTTCATCATGAAACTTTCTACTTGAAATTTGAGCATAACACTTTCTCATGCTTTGGAGTTTCTGCTGGCAGTAGTACTCCTTCATCTGCTGCCAAGTAGGGACAGAAAATGGAAGCCGTGCTTTGCTTCCCTTGAAACCCTTCATTTAAGCAGAGACATAATTGAATGTCATCTGTATATTTGAGGATACATGAACTTCTAGCATCATTTAGCTTTCCTGTGTAGTACTGTCTTGGAGTTAGACTGGCAGGGAGAAAGTGTTGAGGTTTGTGGGACTGCAGAATACAGGACTTCTAGGCTGTGCAGGAGAATGAGTTGCACTCCATTCAGCTTGTCTGGGAAAAGGACTGCTGTCCTGTTCTTTCTCATTAAACTTCACATGAGTCTTATTATTAGAACCAGGCAGTCGCTTGTGTCAGAGCCTCAGAGGATATCCACTCTGAGGTTTGTTTTCAGTCCCAGTCCAGGAGCACTTTGACTGGCAGTGCCAGGAGGGTTTGTTCTATCCTGTTTTGGTCTCATGCCTGTATGTCAAGGAGCCAGGGCATTGGCAAGGGATAGGTGCTGTTAGCTTTGTGTGCCACTACCTTCTCAAAGACATTGCCAAGGAAGAGGGCTTTGGAAACTGAGTTGGCAAAGTTGCTGGTGTTAAAAGTGGGTTTTTCTAGGTTTGGCTAGACTGTTGCATTCTTTAGGGTGTCTGGTAATTTGCTGTCTTAACCATGGAGAGAGGGTAATGTCACTTGCCAAACAAAAGAACATTAAGAGTACTTGCTGGAATTCTTTACAATATGTTCCTAAAAATACACTGAATACTTTGATAGCATAATACAGTACTAAGATGGTGCAGCTTGTGGAGAAAGCGGTGTGTAGTTTTTGTATCAAGATCCAGGGATATCCTCCTCTAAGTTTTATTTTTCTATAACTTTCATCTGGTATATTTCTAAAGAATGAAACTTGCTTTTGTGAGAGATGGGTTGTAAAAGTCACTTCTCTGCAGGGATAGCTATGTAAATTCCAGACAGACAGATGAGCTGAACTGAACCGAACCGAACTGAACTTACACGAGTTCGAACACTGCTGTTGTCTTCATCACTCATTAAGTTCCTGGAATCTAAACGTTTATGTTATGCTAGCACAGTGTTATTTATTAAAAGTTTACATGGTTTCAAAGAGAGAATGGATGTGTTTGTGGATCCATTGAGGTTGAACAGATAGAGGCTCACCTGCATGGTAAGCTCTGAAAATGAAAATACTTGCAGCCTTGCACATTACCAGTCAAAAACCCAACCAACGAACACTTCTGGCCTGCTCTGCTTCTTACTAATCTGCTGGGCATCTGCTCAGGGTTACTGCTGAAGTTAGGCTTTTGAAGTGTGGTGGTTTCAGTGTAATGTTGCATTATTTGCTTCCTGCAAGTCCTGTAGGTCTTTTATGTAGCTAAAGAAAATGTAAAAAATAAGCCTACCTGAACATGTGTGTCTTGGAATACCTGCAAAGGTGGGGGAGGATATGTACTGAAGAGAAAATGAGTGATCTTTCAGTAAGTTCCTCTGTTAGGCATAAGAAAATTATGAGGGTGAGTAGAAAAAAATCTAGACCCACTAGTAAGCTAATGATACTGACACCAGCCATAACAATTTGTTCTCCAGTGATACAACTGTTACAAGCCAGTTCTTCTAGTAGAGGATTTTCTAGGTTTTGTTCTGCTTTATTTTTCCCCCCCTTACTTACTGCCTGCTGGCCACAACTGTTTGATATTAATAAAGTTAGTTGCTATCTGCTGTTGGTGTGAGGTTGCTGCTTGGCAGACTTTATTTATTTATGTTAACAATATGCATTAACAGCATTAACAATGCTAAACAACTGTTTAACACCAGTTGTTTAGCTGGTCAAAGGAATATTTTCATATAATTTTGCAAACTATAACATCAGTCAAAGCTGAATGAGCAAGGAAGATGACTTTGTTTTGAGCCTTTGTGCTGACAAATATTCCATTATTTCTATGGGATGACACACTTTTAGACAGCGAGGCTGAGAAACTATTTCTTCACCTCTCATTCCTTCTCACTGTTTTCTCTTTTCTTTCCCCCACAGTAACCTGTGATATGTTGTCAGGGAATCCATCTAGTGAGAAAATCGTTAATCTGAATGAGGCATACGTGTGTGAATCCCCATCCCCAGACACACTGCTCTGGAATTGGTTTTACCCTTCTGTTATAATGAGAAATTTTATTCTGGGAACCATTTCCAAAGAAGGCTTGAGTGAAATCACCATCTATTAATTTTTATTTTTTTTTCCTAATTAAAGAAGGTGTTGCCAAGAAGCTTGCAACCAGCCTCACCTGTCTCTAAATATGCAAATCTTTCTTGCAGCTGTAGAGCCCCAAAGGCTTTTTTGTGCTTTCATATGGGCTAGCAGCCATAAGGAGAACATTCTTTTTGGATCAAACTCTAAGTAATGTGCAATAAATTTGCCTGTATATGACTGATTTAGACAGAAGTATTTCAGTTTGCAGAATGTATAGTTTCAGAAATAATCTCTGAAGAGTAACGTGTTCTCAACCTTTGCTCTCTTTTGGAAATGCATTAAGCAAATGACTAAGTTTTGAATGACTCAGAACACAGATGGTTTCATTATTTTACTGTATTGCCAGTTATCCTCTTGTGGATGGGGAATTAGCCCCCTAATTAATAGGAATTGAAGAGATACTTCCTGTCCTTGTCATCGTAAGTGGCTTTTCTTGTGGAAGCAATGACGCCATACCCGCAGTTTGGGTATTCAGACAGAATTGTGTTTGAACAAATGTATATTCACATCACCTTACCAGCATGGGAGTGAATATTCTGAAATGCTTGCTGTTTCCCGTATACCTGTACCCATGCCATCTCAGATAGTGATCTTCAAATAAAACAGGGTTGGGTTTGGTCAGGGCTTGATTTTCTGTGGAGCTCTCCCTTTCCCAAATGCTCTATGAATTAGTAATGCACTGATTGAGAGGTGATGCTCTTCCTTGTCAGCCTCTCAGCCCTCAGCCAGGTGGGGCATTCTGAGGGCAGTGTGCAGCTGTGCTATCTCAACAATCAGAAGCCTGTACAGATCATACAGCCTCTTTTTCCAAGAGGAAGAGTTTTTGGCCTCGTGTACTGGTTTGAAATCTGGTGTGGGTAATTGCTACTGTCTACTGGCTTAGCATTACCCCTGAATTTTCATTTGCATTGACTATCCTTCTATATGAACTTACAGTATAAATAAATTATTCTGTGATTACTTCTGATGTCATGTTTTCTTCTGATGCCATTGTGTTCAATGGTGAGTGCAATTCTTTTTTTTTTTTTCTTCAAAACATGCACAAGAATTTCCTAAACCCCTTATATTACCAGAAATCTACTTTGGCACCAGAAAATTCCTCTTTGGTACCTGCTCGTCCTATAGCAGCTTAAAAATATAGAGCTTCCCCAACCTGTTTTTAAATCTTGGCTGTAGTTTGTATATAACCTGGGACCCTCTGAAGTGGAAGGCAGTAAGCATTCATGTTTACTTTCTGTTTCTTGCTAGGTTTTGGGTGACTGTTTGGATTCCTGTATGTGTATTCCATAGTCTATTAAACCAGGTGTTTACTTCTATAAATTGCTCCAGCATTGAAGGATATTATAGTTCTGGTTATTACATTGAGTTTATTGAAAATCTCCTTTGTTTTTGAAAATGGCACAGACAGCTTCTTAGTTCCTTATTGTGTTAAAAAGTTCAGTGGAGCCAGGGGATCTTTTTGCAACATATTTTTTTCATGTCCCACTTACAACATGATTGCAACTTTCAAGAAAAAAAAAAACCCAAACAAACTGGGTATGCAACAAGGCCAGAGACAATTGTGCAGCAGCCAAACTAGCCTCATTCTCTGGACAGATCTTAGTTCAGCTGTTTTAAATGACATCACTGCTGAAATCTTTGTCATTGCTTGGCTCATCTTATCCACCTTCAACTGCCTATAATAATTCTGGTTTAGTGGGAACCTGTTTCTGGTAGTCTTTTTAAGATAGTGGCTTCAAATGCATGCAATAAGGAAACAAACTGCAAGTATGATAACTATATGTATGGCAGTGTGAGACTAAGTTCTCACTACTGGTTCTGACTGTGAGTAGTAGCTGTATGCCGCTAGGATTCCTGCTGGTATTAAAGAGCTTCCTGTAGAAGTCAGGTATTGCAGAGAGCAGCAAGAGCTGATCCTTAAAAACTCAATTTTCAAAGACTCAAATGAAAGAAGCTATACAGTGAAATGATTTAGTGTTTAACTGTAGCAGTTTCAGAAGTCAAACCAACCTGTTGGAGTGAGCACCAAGAACATTAAGTTGCATAACTAGCTCACTGCTAGTATTTTGTACAGAAGCTTCCAGCCCCTCTTCTCACAGTAGCTTAGACAGATGTTGAACCTGTCTCACTTGCAAAAGTAAGTAGACTTAATATCCAAAATAAATATCCAAATATACACAAATAAAAGTACAGTAATGCGAATTGTTTCCTGCACTAATTGGATCCTTACTCCTGTTTTGCAAGTTGCTCAAAATCGAGGCTGTATCAGTGAAAAAACTAGATGTTTAATGATGCCAGGAAGCAATTTTATGTTTTGGCACTAGTCAATATGCAACAGAATGTAAACAGACGTTCTATTCATAAAAATACAATGAAATCAGAAGACATAAAAAAGCCTGGTTAAAGATTTGTCAAGCCAGACGTCACTGGTAAGCTTTTAAGTAATGTGAGAACAAGCCCTTTACGGTACATGTTAGTGCAAACTGAAAATATTTTTCAGTAGGTTCAAACAACTTTCCCTCTCCCCTCCATTTTAAGTCCTAGCATGATTAAAAGCTATACTTGAAGCTCTTGAAGTTATAGCATAGGAGCAGAGTGGAAAATACATATAAGGACTCAGACAGAATAACTTCTGCTGCAGTTGAAGGCATTACTGAAGGTTTGTCCTGTTACTGACTGTATGAGGGGAAGCTTGATCAGAATTGCTGTTAGGCTTAACCTGTTTGCATTTAAATCTTGATGGCACTGGTCTGGTCATTGTAGTATTGTTTGGAAAATGTATTTTTTCAGAACGGAGTCTGTATAAATGTAAGGACAGAAGGCAGATTTTTCTGCTGATCCTGTACAAAACCTAAAAGGCAGTACGGAAAAAACCCCACTCTTATTTCTGGGTTTTGGAAGTTGCTGACTGTTCATACAGAATTGCACTATAGTGTTTCTGGCAGAAGTGATCTTTTGTTTTAGAACTCAGATTTTTAAGTGTAATGACAGTTAGTGAAATGTATTTCAGAGAGTGTCGTAAGATGGTTTTAGAACATGATGGTACTCAGTGCTTGCATTAGGTTTGAACAGTAAAGACAGAAAAGTGTTATCATGACCATCAAAAGATACAGTAAATCCCCTATAAGGAATACAACAATAGACTGTTATCAAGTGCTTTAGTTTCTGTACTGAACAGATTAGAATCACACAGTAAGAACACTAATTTGAGGCTCTTTAACATATAAATGCAGGCAGTGCATTAGGGAATAATTATTAAAAAAAACAACAGTAAGAGCTACACTGTATGGAATATCGCCACGTATTTTTTTCTTGCATGCAATGTGATAATGCGAATATGAATTTAACTCTTACTCAGTAGGGAGATCAGCTTCTCAAGTTAAAAGCCAGTTTCTCACACCATAAAGTCAGAATGTCCTATACTGTTGTCCTGCTGTATACTGTCTTGCTGTTTATACTGCATCATTTGTAGAGTGCATATTTCTGCAACAAATTACAGTGGTTTAATGGCACAGAGCATTTTCTTATTGCACAGCTGGGAGCCAAGAACAGTTCTGTAACACCCTCACCATGGATTTTCTTCCTAACCATTTGAGGTTCACTGGTGCTGGAACTGAACATACTGGATTTATTTTTCTGCACTCAGAAGCACCACTGGAATCCACCTTCCCTGTTAGGACCATCCAAGGCAGGGTAAAACCTGGGTGAAGGACTATGAATCATCAGTAAACAGTGCATCCTTTTCTGGGAGGCTGTAGTGGTACTGCTCAAGGCAGAATTTTTTCCCTGCTTCCATTTTGTTATTACAAGAAGACAAATGCATTAGAACAGATTGATTTTTGTGTTATGTGGGTATTCTCAGTATTGCCAGTGACAAAAGCCTGACAATTCATAAGAGAAGGCCGAAGATTAAACATCTGTGTCTGTGTGCACATATACATGTATACGTATGTGCTCTTACATGTAAAATCATACATGGAAACTTTCTTCGAATATGAGCCTTGGGGCTTTTTCTCATTGTAATTATAGCTTGACCAATCTACACCTGGTTGTATCTCTGAAGTTAGCCTAACTTGAATGAGGGAAGTTGTGCTTCAAAGTAGTGGTATTTGGATAATCAGAAGAGAAGTTCTGTCTTGTCTCATTACCAGCTCGAGAGCTGGCTGCATGTTTGTATGCTGGCTTCAAGCCACACATTGCTTGCAGGCCAACTAAAATCAAGAAAACAAATTTTTCTTGGGAAATCTTCCTTCATGTACTACTGCAGATTTCTCCTGCTGGAGGAAATAGGCAGAGAAGGGAAAGATTGCTGTTGTCAGAGAAATTATTAGTGTTCATCCAGTTTGCCCATTCTTAGGTTAAAAAACGAAAACTGGGAAAGAATGGAAAAGAAACATTAACTCTTCACAATTTTTTATGGTGTCGGTATGCCAAGTTATGTTAAATAAAGAAGTAAATATTTGAGAAGCGATGTCATGTTTTCATCCACACAAATACATGGAGAAAAGGTGCAGGAGAATGCAGAAGATGAAAGAGAAAGGCTGTTACTACTTACAAACTGCAGAAGAGTAAGATTGCAGAGATGCTGGCAAAATCCAGGTGAAGGACTATGAGAGGAGAAAGTAATGGACATGGAAAGAAGTTGTTGAAAATTAGATGGAGAGTAATGTGAAAGGAAGTAAAGAAATAAGAGAGGGAGATCTGCAGAGCTCCTAGTGGTAATGAACACATGCAGAGATGTCCTGTGAAGTGATTTTGACTGGAAGATGAGAAGATTGTGGCATTGGCATAACATTCAGGATGATTCCACAGGCATGTGGTGCTCTGCATGCCCACTGCACTTCCTCCTGGGCTGGCTTTTCAGCTGGGAAAGGCTGACATTCATGTATAGGTGTCACAGAATAACCCTTATAACAGAGATGTCAGGAAGTGTGCTCAGATCCATGCACTCACATTGTTTCAGTTTTAAGTTGTTAGGTGCTGTGTTTATACCTGCACTGGTAAATAAGATCACAGGTGCTGGGCAAGGTGGCTCTGTGGGCCTAGTAAAATTGTTAGTAAGCAGTGAAAACTGCGCTTTTTACCTCTGCCCTTACTGACCCTGAAAAATAAGTAGAGATTTCTCCAGATGTACCAAGGACAGATCTCTCAAGTGAAGTGTACTGGTTTTACAGTCACTTTTCTGATTATAATGGCAGTGTTTTCTTAAATTACTTGAAGATGAAAGCAGTAATTGCCTAAAGAAACCTAAAGAGAATAATACTGAACCATTCTTTTCCAAATCAGTAAATATTCCAGAAGGTGCATTTTTTATTTATTTGGTTTTTTAGACATTTAGAGTGCTTTTACTCAGTCAAGCATTTGAAACAGAAAATTGTCAGTATATTTCCAAACAAACAAAAAAGCTGTGTTAATTCAGAAAAGAGACCAGAGAAAACACAGTAAGAAATTCATAGTGCATCATCTCACATAAAAGCAAATAAGAAAGTAATACTGTTGGAGTAGAAATGTGTATTAAGTATAGGTCTAAGTATTTCTGTTGGTAAATTGTTCGTGTTCCTACCTGGAAGGACTGTGATGTCATGAAATCCCAAATTGTCAGGTCAGCTTATGCAGTGATTATTGACATAAGACTTCCACAGAAACCTGGCTTTCTCAGTTCCCTTTTTATAACCTTATCTAGTTACACTGATGAGGTAAGTCTTGATTATTGTCTGTTGTTCACTGCAGTACTTCATTTTGTGCCTGAATTTCATGGCAGGAAAAGTGTATCATATACATTTATCTTAGAATAAGCAAACAATACAAAACCAATAATAGATGGTTTCTTTAACATAGGTTTCTAGATATATAATTCAGCATTTATAAAAAAAAAAAACCCAAAAAAACCAACCACTGAAGAGCTCAGCTGTTTTGCCCAGTTCCTACTTTTGTGGGAAATAATAGTAAACTCCTCATCTGCCTCAGACATGATGATTCGGTAATGGAGTGGTAAAGTCACTACCAGCAGGGTAAGAGTTAAGTAAATTCTGTTAAACAGAAATGTGTGCAAGGACAGGACTGTTCTGTGGTGCAATTAGTCCCGCTGATACTGTCCTTAGTTCAATACTAACGTAACAATTAAAGATACTGATAAAAGGAACTTGACTTTAGATTTCCGCATGGTTAGCTAGGGCCTCAGTATATTGCCTGTTAGTTTTCATACACACAGGAAAATTTTGCCTTTTCACATCTCTTCAAGATTTTTTGCTCCTCTGCCTGAATTTCAGCTCTCATTAGATCCTGTGATTGCATTTCAGTGTACTTTGGGCTGTGTATTATAGTTCTGGGACTCTTGATAATGTTGTTACCTGGTGTGTAAACTTGTCTGTAGTTATTTATTAATCTTCTTATTACACTGATTATGATATTGTGATTTTTTCCAGTGTACCTTGAGGACAGTTTTGTAAAATCTGGAGTCTTCAATGTGTCAGAACTTGTGAGGGTGTCCAGAAGTAAGTTATCATTTTCATTTAATCATTTACAAAGCCTGCTATAATCAAGAAAAGTTGTTTGGTTTTTTTTCTGGAAGTTTGTTTTTCTTTCCAAGATTTGGGATGCATAGAAAATGTCTATAACCGCACAGATTCATATCTTTGACCACACTATTACAGTTCATCTTGCGCATGCTTTTAATAAAATAAACAGAAATCTTCTTTTGTCTTTTCAATATTTAAAGATCGAATCAATTTGTTATGTGTCCCACTGCACTGCACACTTAATGGACTAGTATGTCAATAAAATTACCATAAGTAGTAAAACCTTCTATTTGTTCAACTTGCTGCTTTTTAAGGTTCTCTTACACATCCTTGGATTTTGCCAAGTTATCTGATAATTTTTTTAGTCTGTTTTTGAATTTGTAGCTCTTAAAAAGAAAAATCACAGCATGGATATAAAGGACAACTGGCTTAATTTATAATACACTAGTGTTTCTTTTACTCATAGTACTGGCTGTAATTGAGTTTTTAATTACATTTGCTTGTTTTGGCATCAGAAGTGTTATGCACATAAACTCACACACAAAAAGGTAAAATACAAAAATAAAAGGTCAGGTGAAGCTTTTATTGCAAAAAGAAAACCCAGAATGAACGTAAATAAGATCTGTTTTGTTGACACCTAAGAGTTTGCTGTAATAGGACGTAAAGCCAGCACATATTTTCATTTGACACTGCTTTCTGAACACCTCTTTTCTCCATATCAACACTATTAAAGTATTTCTCTCAAGACTCATTAGGAAGTGAAGAAAAACCCAACCCCAAACTTAAAAATTATAGTTAGAAGTATCTGCAGTGGTGATACCATCATTATAACGACTGAAAGAACCAGGAAAAATGTCCCTTTCCTGATGAGGTGAGGAAAAAAACCCAGTAAGGCACAAGTTTCCGAAACCGTCTGTCCAGATTTTGTACAGGAATTAATTCATGCCAGGTCAGGATGCTTGAATAATTTAATTAACATAGTGAGGATTAACGTGAATGCGTGATTTAATTTGCTGTGATCAGAAATTAATATTCAACAACATTAAAATTATATTAAGTCCTTCAACAAAATTGCTATCCTGCAGTGTTAGGACATACTCAATTTTGTACTTGTTGAAGATACAGCTTTTCTGATGTAGGAGGCTAAGGATTTATGAAATACAGCTTTCTTTTAGTTGTCAGGTGGTTAAATACATTTTAAAGTATCAGGACATTCAGATTAAAAAAAAGAATCAATATTGTAGTTATGTTATGAAATTGTACCTTCTGCAACTATTATACACAATATACTTGTAATAATAAGCTTTAAAGCATGTGGTTTCTGTGGGATTTCTCACCATGCATTTGTTTAACCTCAAGCCGCAACAGAGTTGTATTTTAACTGTCAGGAAAAATACAAGCCTTCAGATACATTACACAACATGCAATTATTCTTTTAAGTGCCAAAGGTAGTTAAAATGCACAATACACAGACAGTGAACAAAGGTAAATACACCACAATGTGTAACATACAATTTATTCTTGAAATGCCAAGGTGTATGGTACACAGACTCTGTAAGGAGGTGAAGATAACATTGAGTGTATGTGTTTGTGTGTAGAAATACATATGCAGAGCAGTGCCTGTGGCACTGGGTGAAAGAAAAAGCAGACAGCAAAACATATTGGTAGCACAGAAGACTATTGTTAATATAAAAGAGTTAACATTAAGGGAAAATGAGTTTATGTGTCCCTAAGTTTGTTCTTTCCATTTGTTTCGGTTCTTTAATGAATATTGTTAGCTATCCTTACAAACCCTGCCTCACTGATTACAACACTCCTTCCACAGGAGGCTGGACATTGTGCTGATGTTTGTGTTGCCTTTTTTATATTGCTGATTCCAGGTTACCTATTATACAAAAAAAAAATATTATTGTCTGCATAATTGCTGAGGAATTTCTAGGACTGGGGGAGATACTTCATTTTTTTAGATATATAAACATAGATAGAACTTGTCTGTACTTGGTTTCTGCAAGAGGAAGGAAATTAGATACATGTAGTAACATCTTGATGTTTTTCCTATTGTTAAAAATAAAAAGATGGCTAAAAAGATAGAATAATGTATTCGACTTGTTATGATGATGTGTTTTTCAGCACCCATAACCCAAGGAACTGGCGTGAATTTCCCAATTGGAGAGCTTCCGAGCCAGCCATATTACCATGATATGAATTCGGGTGTAAATCTGCAGAGATCCTTGTCCTCTCCACCAAGCAGGTAAAAATTTGAAATAAATCTTAAAGTGAAACCAGGTTTAATAGTCTAGGACAAGCAGTTCACAAATACTGTCAACAACTAACTGGTTTATAATTTTCCTCTGATTTTGTGAGTTAGGCTGCCTAAGTATGTTACCATAGCCTAAATACAAATACCTATGTTTCAGATTTTGAAGCAGTGTCATTACTGCCTGCCATTGCTGTTGATATTGAAGATGATAATAACATTTGTCAGGGTTTGAAGTGCTCACAGAATCATCTGCCAAGATAACAGCTACTCGTCCTGAAACTGCTGCAGGAAGGTCGAGCAGCTGGGAACCTGCTGGCAGGGCTCAATGACACAGGGCAGTTGCACACACAGAGGCTGTCTTAGAGGGCTACCTCTTGGACCTCCATTTTGAAAGATATGTTGGACAGATACTGTTTCCTATAGAAAAAGCATTGGAACATGTATATAAAGAAAAGATGTCTTCATCCATAGCGTCACCCTAGCTCATGAAAGTATGTTTCCTGCCTCATCCTTACAAGGGGCATTTCCTAGCACAGTCGGAACAATGAGGAGCATGTGAGGTAGTCACAGGCTCTCTATTTTTTCTCAAGGGTCTCCATGTGCCTGTTACAGGCAGTTTGATCTGAGGAACCTCCTTCCTTGCTTTGACATGCTCCCTTCTCCCAACTCTAAAAGAGACAACGTTCCCTCCCTCAGAAGCAGTTGGTGGGCCACAGAGATGGAGAACCTGCTGTGCCTTCTGAGTCCCAGATCATGTACAGTCATGCCCCTAGGGCCCCTTGGTTTTCTGAAACCGTCCGATGTACCATGATGTACCATCATAAGCACTGCAGGACCTCACATTAACCCATGTTTCTGCAGCCCAGGGAGTCAGGAAATATCTGCACAGTGGTATAGGGTTTAACAGGACTGCTAGGGACTGGGTTTTTTTCTGCTAGTGTCTGGTGCTTCTGAGTTATTTTGCTCATGTTCCCTATTTGATTCCACTGTATTTTCAACTTGGCATTTCACCTGCTACATTTTAGAAATGGATGAGTTAATTCTCACAGCGTTGTCCTAACAACAATAATAA
Source organism: Lathamus discolor (assembly GCF_037157495.1). Lineage (NCBI taxonomy): Eukaryota > Metazoa > Chordata > Aves > Psittaciformes > Psittacidae > Lathamus > Lathamus discolor. The sequence continues at coordinate 77,784,101 of NC_088909.1, forward strand.
CAATAATACCATTAAAACCTTCACACTGTTTTTCTGTGGCAGCCAGCATAACAGCTTCAGTACGTATTGTTACAAAGAAGCTTCCACTCCCTCCACTGTGTTGAAGTGTCCACTGATTTCATATAGTGGACTTGAAATATGGGCCTTTTGGTTTTTTTTTTAATTAAAGTAGTCTGAAATGAAAAGTCTTCGAAAAGCTTAGAATTTTGACCTGGTGAAATACAGTAAACTACATTTTTTCATTATTAACACATTCAGAAAAGTTCCTGGTTTACCTTTATCAGTCATGGTTTTCCAGTGCTTTGTTTTTCTTTTGTGGTTTCTGCATAGTGTTTAACGCTCTCATGGCACAACCTTTCACTGGTACATTACAGGAACCGGTTTCTTATTTGTTCAGCCAAATGCTGGTAGACTTTTATGTTACCCATTCATGCCATCTTTGAAATACTAAATCACGTGGAAAATGCAAGCACATGCCTGCATTACATATTATTAAATAACATCATCTAAGTTAGTGTAAGCTTTAATATCCACTTTTTGTGCTTTGCATGCTTGAATTACTTTCTATTTTACTTTCTATTGAAATATTTCTTGTAATCAAAGCAGTCTATATTCCATTAGTAGCTGTGTTTCATATTCATTGCCAAATCTCACATTACTTCAACAGCAAAAGACCCAAAACTATCTCCATAGATGAAAATATGGAGCCAAGCCCGACAGGAGACTTTTATCCTTCTCCAAATTCACCAGCTGCGGGGAGTCGGACATGGCATGAAAGAGATCAAGGTGAGTAACATGGGACTATTTTGCCTCCAACTATATTATTCAAATATACAATACATCACTGCATCTGTGCTTTCATTACCACAATAAAATGATGGCATTTTAGAGGAATCATTTTTCCGTCTCAAATATGTATTTGCTGGTTTCATAAATGTAGTTATAACCAGCAGTCAACAGGACATGGTATAAACAACCATATAATAATTTTTTCATCTGGTCACTGCCTTATCAATAGTTTGTAAAGATGTGTGCATGATCTTTTCAATCATCAGATAATGAGATGTGATGATCTCAGCGGGATTTTGAGTACAGTGGTTTCAAGTAAAAAGCCAAACATCTCTATGGTGGTTGGGTCAACATGAGTTTACTCAGTTCTTGTTTTTCCATGACAGAATGCTGTATGTGCGTTTAGTCCAGACGTTGTGGCACAGAAAGGTCCAATAGGCTTTTTTCTGAAGAGCCCATGTGTAGCTCTGTGGGACTACATCCACATGCTAAAGGGTGGTCTTGTGGTTTGGGTTATCGCCTTTGTGATGTGAATACGTGCTTGAACTCACATGTATTTGAACACTGTTGGTTAATGGGTCCTGTGGCTGACGTGCTGCAGCTATTTGGAGAGTTTGGGAAATGTAAAGCAAAGTATGTAGAAGCAAAACAGAGAAAAAGACATGCCGTTGCTTCCTTTGCTAATCATCCAGTGTTTGCACTCCTTTTCACTGTCCACTGCTCATCGTTGCTTTCAGTTCTTCAGTGACCAACTGACTCTTTGGCCTTAACTCATATTTAGACTGGTTTAGTCTTTTTTTTTTTCTTTCTTTTTCCTTTGCCTGATGATTTTTTCTTTCATCCATGTGTGCAAGGTAGCATGTGATGGGTATTTAATTTAACTGCCTTTTATTTTCAATTTCTTATACAGTTGGTTTCCTTTTAATCTGCTTCTGCTTACCGTCGGTTTGTGTTCTCATCATTAGGCTATCCTCTCACACAATGTTACTAGTCTTTCCTTCACCATTTCTTTTGTACTTTTTGTTACGGAGGCTCTGATATTTTTTTTGTTTTGTCTGTTTGCATTGACTGTTGAATTTAAAATAAAAAAACCAAACTTGCCTGTGGCTTTGCATACCCAAACTTATGAACAGCAAAATAGCAGTTCTAACAGCCAGAATCTTCCCGCTTGTGTGAAATATTTCACTCCGTGACTGTTACCTCACACTTTATTAGGACTTCTCCTAAAAGACAGGCTTGTACCTCAATTTTTGTGTTTTTCAAGCAAGTATTTTTTGCAGCTGTGGGAAAAACAGCTCATAGTTCCTCTGTAAAGCAGTCACCACATATCCCCACTTGTGAAATGAAGTCCCTTTCTTCTACTGAGTGAACTGTAGGAGCTGCAAAACCCTGGCAGAGAGGGGTTATCTTTATGACACTATGAGGGATCTCATTTTTTCTGTTCTTAAGATATTCTTCCATTTCTGCAGAGAGACAGATACACCGTTGTATGGTCTGAAAATCGTTACACTGGGGGAAGCATAAGCTTTCTGCCCCTCACCATTTATGTTTGGCAGCATTCACTTTCTAAGGTTACCCTGCTGCTGTGGAAACAGTGAGGTAGTGGGCACAATGCTTGTCCTTCATACCTGGGCTCACTGGGAAGGGGTATTTGGCAGCTCCTGACATATTTGTTCTGCTGCTAGTTTGTTAGATACTTATCTTCATATTAGCATATATCTGTGGAAAGCTTGTTTTGGATACAGAAGTCTTACCAAGATGGGGCATTTGTGAAAACCTATGTTCTGTTTCCCTATGCCTGCAAGCACAAAGATAATAGAAATGGAAGTTTAGAGGTGGTTTTCTATGCCAGGGAGCTCGCTGGTACTACTTCCCTCTCAAGCATGGAGATTTGTTTGTCATATTAGGTTAGGCATAAATGAAAAAAAAGAAGCCATTTGGGTTCACATTTGTGTTCATCCAGTGTCGCCAGGGGATGTTCATGTAGTCCCAATAGACACTATTTTTCAAGGCAGTCTCCAAAGGTCATCAGCACCAGAAACACGAATCATTTCACAGTACCCTCAAATGAGAATATGCAGAGGTATCATGTTTATTGTTAAGTAAACACTCACTTTCACTTTCACTCTGATGCAATTTTAACTTTTCTAAGAGAAAGAAAATCAGAAATAGGGTTAATATTAAGATATAGCAATATTGATTTCAGTTTCATTGTTTTGAACCTGACAGAAAAGTTTCTAGCTTCTGACCTGTACTAGATCTAGTTTCTTCGTCTGCATACATAAGTTTAATGTATTTTTATACTTAAATTCTAATGTATTTTCATGGAAAGAGAAATTACATGGGTTTGAAAGATTCTTTTGTCATGAAGTCTTATCTATTTCGGTACATTTCTCAAGTAGCAAAAACAGGATGACTTGTAGTTTGGAACTGGTGATAGTCACAGTAAAACAATGATAGCTGAAACAGGTTGGAATAAAGTAGTTAAGAGTTTCATATATGTCTAGGGGGTATCTAACCATTTTGATAGAAAGATACAAATTAATGGGTAACACAGAATCGTTTGGGTTGGAAGTGTCCTTAGATCCAGCCCCACTGCAATAGGCAGGCACACCTTCCACTAGACAGATTGCTCAAAGTGCTGCCCAACCCAGCCTTGGACACTGCCAGGGGTGGGGCATCCACAACTTCTCTGGGCAGCCTGTTCCAGTGCCTCACCACCCTCACAGTGAAGAACTTCTTCCTCATGTCTAATCTAAATCTTCCTTCTTTCAGTTTAAAGTCATTCTCCCCCCTGTCCTATCACTACATGCCCTTGTAAAATGTTGTTCTCCAGATTTCTCATCATCCCTCATTAGGCACTAGAAGCTGCTCTGAGGTCTCCCCTGAGCCTTCACTTCTCCAGGCTGAACAAGCCCAACTCTTTCAGCCTGTCTTCAGGCTCTCACAGGGGAGGTGTTCCATCCTTCTGAGCATCTTTGTGGTCCTCCTCTGGACTCACTCTAGCAGGTCCTTCTTATGTTTGGGACTCCAGCACCGAACACAGTATTCCAGGTGGTGTCTCACAAAAAATAGATTAAAAATGTGAGAACTAAAAATTTGCGATGGGGTGATACAGGTTAGATCAAACTTTCGTTGCTGTGGAAAATAAATATCATGTACTTTAGTAGGTATGTGGACATCAGGAAAGGAGTGATTTTGTATGAGTGACTGTATTGTAATCCTCATAGATTCTACAGCTTCTCTACTTTGCAAGCATGCATTATGAGGGGCAGGAACATGACTACAGGAGTACTTGTAGTTTAGCCAGGATCTGCATTTGTGAAACTAAGGAAAAGAAATCTAGCCCTGTTCTAACAAAATCTGCACACCACACTTTACTTTCAGTTCTAAACCTCCAGGCTTTGTCCTTGTGCTGTTATCTACCTTCTTCCTCTTGTACCACTTCCAAAACTTGACAAAATTTCCAGATGTTGTGTTTTATAGTCTATTTTAGTGGAGTTGGAAGATGTATGTAGTGAAGTTGGAAGATGTTTAAATATATAATTCTGGGCAGAAATAAGTAAGCATATCTGAAAAGTAGGAACTTCAGGTGGCATAAAGTTGGTCAAACCCAATCTATAAAGGGTTATAATCAGTGGGTTCATTATCCAGTGCTGTAGTATTGTTATGCATGTTACTGTTCTCATAGAAAAATATAACCCCCCTTCTAATTAACCAAAATTAGTATTATAAATAATTTTTTATTTGTAATTATTGAAGTCAGATGATAAATCCTTATGGAAGAAAAGCCTGTAAACTAGGATGCTGCACTGAAGGTTTACTTCATTGACTTGCAAAAGTTTGTGACTATTCTAAAAATATATGTAAAAAAGAGTATGTATAATAACTTCAAAAACAGATTTAAAAAATAATACTGTGGATTTGCAGTGTTGTTTTTGAGTTTACATATATTCAGTCACTGTGGGAAGATTCTGTAGTTTGTGCCATTACTTTTGCTATGTTAAAATACTTAAACTCTATTTGCATAACCAAACTAAAACTCTATTTGCATGGTATTTTGAAGCAGGTGTGAGGTCTTCCTGCAGAGCAAATAGGCAGGTTTATAATGGCAAAGATGACTCCCAAACCTTCTTTCAACCATTAGCTTTCCAAGTAAGTAGTCATCCACCAAAAGTCCCAAAGCCTAAGAAAGTGAAAAGTCAGCTCTGAGACTGGTGCATTACTTAAAAATAGAGCCCTAAGATGACAATTAGCAGTTCAATTTTTGTGTTTGTTGCCAGACTCTGTGGAGTTACTTGTTCTCTCTTGTACCTCAGTTTTTCCAGTTGAATGTTGTAATAACTTCAGTAATATCTGGATCACATCTTATATTTCTACCAACTGGAAATATATTTAGATTCAAATAGTAGTTTGCTGTAAATCTCTTGCAGTCTTCCTTTTCCCAGGTTGCTGTTACTGGATTCTTCACATTTTTCTGTATTAAAAAAACCTGAGTTTCTGCAGTAGTATAGTAATACTTCTTGAAACAGATGGAAGTTGCTGCATGAGTATATTTGGTAGGTGTTTCAGAAATTTTGTACAGTAAAAAAACCCCAAAAAACTAAAAAAAAAAATCTTTTCCATTTAGAAGAGGAAGCTATTAAAAATATAATGAAACTAATGACTAGTGCAGTGAGTAAAAAATAGGGAGAATCTAGTAGGCTGAGAACTGTTGGTGGACATCTTGATTTATTAACTGGTAAGTATATCGGTACTTTTTCCTTAACTCATAAGAATTCAGGAATAACAGAGGAACAGATCACATTGTGGGAACCTATGGATTCCCTTCTAAAAGCTAGCTTGACAAAGTGCATTAATGTAATTGCATACTGTTTCAGTATTTGTCCTTGCGATCTGTTATAACGCTGTGTATGTTATAAATAAATAAAATGCACGCTGGTCATGATAAAAGCGGAGAGATTCATGTGGATTTCTGTAGTAGTCAGGTGCCTGGAAATACTGAATGTCAATATACAATGAAGTGAATTTTAATTTTACAGTTTCTTCATCATGTTCACTCTCTTACACCTCACCCACCTCTGCCAACAGTCAAGAATCAAGATGCCAGCATACCATTAAAACTGAAACAGCTGGACCGCCTTCACCTGTTGATTGGCCAGCAGCTGTTGGACCCTCCACTTCTCAGGTCCCGACCCCCTTTGTTGGATACCCCTCATCTGGACACTTGTCCCCTTTTTCTCTCTCCCCACCCACTGGACATTCCTTCCCCATTGGGGTCCTTCCCGATGGCTCTTTCCTTCTTGGGCCTTCTTCTCATCAACTGTCAAAGATGGATGCTCTTATTTCTGAAGTGAGGGAACTAAAAGAGGAAGTAGTTAATGTGGTGCAGGAGTTGAGAACAGTAACAGATCACCTTGGCTTTTTGGTGGCCTGTGTGGGACAGAGTTCAGGAATTTTTCCAGCTTCCGGTGTTTCTTCTGAAGGTTAATGCTTTAGAAACTCATGGTCTCCATCTAACAGATGAATACTTCTTGCAAAGTTTTACCTTGATGAGTATCTGTTAAATGCGTTTCTGTGTTTTTGACTCAGTCTGAGTTCTCAAAATCCTTGTATGTCAAAGCATGGTTTAAAGCAATTTATGTCTTGTTAGTAATTTCTGTTACATCTGCCTTTGTATTTTCTAATATTTCAAAAGACTCTTTAGTCAATGTATACACATATACACATACATATATACACATATACCCATGCATACCTTATGGATCTATTTGAATTTCCTGTTTCTAACTAGTACAGTGTGTGCACAGTAGTCAAATGCTGCCACTTGGTAAGTTTTTGTAACTTCATATTCATAAATTAAGAGGTACTTTTTATCAAGAATAACTTTTCAAAGTGCATTTCCAGAAATAATTCTTAGTCATGGCTTCTCTTAGCCTCTTGGCTACTAAAAGTGGCATCAAACAATAACAAACAATAGCATTAGAAAGGAAAAGTTGCCCAAGAGGCTGGAAGTTGGGTTCTCCTCTTTCTTCCTGGTTGCAGAACAAGCCATTGACAGTGTTCAATGAATGGGCATTGTGCCTGCATGTGAAAAATTGGCAGTTCTACCATGATAGTTAAATTTAAAATCAACAGCGAATTGGTTTGCCTTTTATTTCCATAGTGGCAATTTTGCAAGAAAACCTCCTAGCACATAAAATAAGTTAAAGATTATTTTCATCAAGATTAAAATTGCTTTCTTATCCTTAGAGGTGGAAAGGCACTAGGTATAGAAAAATAGGTGAAGGAGCTTTCAAATGCTTATTTAATTAAAGAGGCAGAGAAAGAGATAAAAATTCATGAACAGGACAGCAAAACATTATCTTAAGTTGCTTGTACATCAAAATAATTTACATCCTCCATTATTGGGTGAGAATGATGTTAAATTCATATTCACTCAAAAAATAAAGCAACAGAAATTACATCTGTTTTTCTGTGTTTAGAATAGCTTTAGACCAATTTTCAACTTGTTCATGATTATCTTCAAATATTCAGAGTAGCAGAAGAGAAAGTTACTACTCTGGGCAGAGCAGACTGACTTCTCCTTCAGCCCATGTACACTTCAGTTTCTGAATGAATGAAGAGTAATAAAATGTTTAGGAATAGAGACAGAAAGACAAATACAGTAGGAGATGCAGTAAGAAGCATTCAAAAAGGTTTGCTTTTTTGCGTTCCTGGAAATGGCTGTTATTTACTCAATAAAGTAACTGTAAAAAAAATCTCATTATAGGTTCTTTGTCTTTTATTTTGACTCATATAGTGGCAAGGCTTATTACTTAATGTTTTCCATGTGTGATTAGTGACTTGAATACACTAAGGGCTATCACATGCATCTCTTATGTACATCAGTGAAAGATGTAACTGCAAATGGATATTTTTCTTGTATGCATAACGCTTATTCTGTGGTGAGCTATATGCTAGGCAACATCCTGTTAACCTTGACGGTGATGCAAAATGTCTTATGATTGAAATCGGTGATAAAATGCATGTCTTAATGCAAGATTTGGCTCAGGAGCTATTACATGTAATTGTCCTATTCCAATGTTGCTGTCATTAGTATAATTGAAACTGATCAGCATCTATTAGAAATTGTAAGATAAATATCGTTCTGTATGACCTGACCTATGTGGTGCAGAATATCATCAGTTCCAAAAGTGTAGGTATTTAGTACATCATGCATCATAGGTGCCTGCACTGACATTTTTCCCCAGTACATCTGTGGCACATCCATGAGATGGAAAAAATAAATTTAGCCCACATACTGTAAATTTTTTTAGACACCTGACCTTTTTGTCTTGATTGATAGATTCTTTGCTTCTGTGCTGTATATATAGATACATTTGAAAAGGTTCTTAATTACTCTTTTTAACTGTGTTCATATGAACTGTATCAAACTTGATCAGAGTAGTATATTTCAGTGTGAGTTAATGATATTATCTCAGTTCAAAACCATTCCCTAGATGGATCTACAATTAAATTAATATAGAACATCTATTAAACCATCCTAAACTGTTACCAGTAGAGATTATAATAGTAATAAAAAGGAGACGCCATAACCTAAATGCTTCTAAATCAACAATTTCCCTTCATTTATTTTTCTCTCAAATGCCTCTTTTAATCTTACTGTATTAGAAACTGGAAATACTTTTCTGACTTTTGCAGTTCAGGTTGCAATATTGATTTCATTTTCTGGCCAAGGTCTTTGGATTCTCAGAATTAATGAGATGTTATAGCTGGGCATTTTTCCTTGGTGTTTGGATGACTTTCTGTAGGATAATTTAATAAATGGCTGAAATGTACTTAAAGTCTTTATAATTTGTTTGGCTTTTAATTAGATTTTCTCACAGTCTCCCATAATGCACGCAGCTATCTACTGGAATCAAATCTCTTAACAATGATTCATAGATAATGAAATGGCCCAGTCTGTTTCTGAAGTGTAAAGTTAAATAAAAAGGTAGTCGAGTACCTAAAGTACACTGTAGCTGCTTAAAGGTTATTTATAGCAGTTCAGAGTACATGGGGCCTCATATGGGTTTGATAATGGCAGTATATATGTTTGTTATAGTACATTCTTTGTAGCAGCAATACTGTATTTTTGGTCTCATGCTTTTTATCTCTGTTACTTAAAGCAGCCTTATTACTTGGAGCACCCATTCCATGTAGCTACCCCACTGAGCTCTGAGTTAACTCCTAAGTACTTCCCATATGACATCTGACAGGCTGTGCAGGTACAGAGGAGGGGGGAGAGGCTGAATAAGGGGAACCTATCACTCTTCCTGCTGGCCCCCTGGGTCACTGCGGGGCTGATGGAGACATTCTCACCTCCCTCCAACAGCAACAGCCCAGCTCCTTATGGCCTCTCTGGTGGCACCTGTGTCTTGGGGGTCTCCTACCTGGACAATGCTTCTGGTATGAAGCATGTCAGGTGAGGAAGGCTGGCCAGCTTTATGCCGGGAGATCAGTGCATGGGAAAAACAAGATACTTTTCTCCTCACAAGAAAACATGAAGATATGGTAACACAGTCATGCTGATTATGAACCTTTCCTGGGAGGCTTATTGTTACTTTCTCATGGGGAGTGGCAAGGTGGGTTTGAAGGATGAGAATGAAGAGCTGCTGCTGCCCACTATTCTTGCAGGATAACATGCCATAGTTTCAGCCTAATCTTAATGAGAATAGATGTAAATTGAAATAGGAATAATCTCTTCAGTAGGCAGTTACTACATGTCATATGACACTGTCAGACAACTGTTACGGGATTAGGTGTGTATGTCTTGTCTTACAGTTAAATGTTTTTTGAAATTACTTTGGGATAGGGATGGTTTTGATATGTACATATTCAATATTAATGCTCTAATCTGACCATCATATCTTTCCTCTTCTCCTGTTTTATAAACCGCTTTTTGTTAAACCTGAAAAATTAAAAAAAAGCTTTCTCAATTAACCCAACTTAAATAAACATACATTAGAATTATACTTTTCAAAACCTACTGTATATAATTTTAACAGAAAATGTACCGAGTTGTTTTGCTTTCTGTTGATAAGAAGTAGGATAATCAGTAATGCAATGAAGAAATTCTGTTGTACAATTTTTTACAGTTAGTCACACAGAGCAACAAAAAGCATCCTAGAACTTCTTTGTACAGACTTGCCTGGATTTTACAACCCCCCACTTCATCTTGACCCCCAATATGGTGGGAAGTATAAAGGCAGGTAAATACAATCCCTCTATGTTTTGTCAAAATTACTTTCTGTTGAGGAAAAAATACAACATTGAAGTTAACAGCTCCCACAGAATGTAACTGTTGGCAGTAACATACAGTATTCTGGAAGTTTGCATGTGGGAAAGGATGAGAAGAATGACATGTTTACTTCATCTAAAGGGTTTCTGACTCTCACATTTCAGTTTGAAAGTTCTTGCATCACTTTCTTTTTTATATACTAATGGTTACGGAACAATGCAAAAGCATAGAATCATAGAATAGTTAGGGTTGGAAAGGACCTCAAGATCATCTAGTTCCAACCCCCCTGCCATGGACAGGGACACCTCACACTAAACCATCCCACCCAAGGCTTCATCCAACCTGGCCTTAAACACTGCCAGGGATGGAGCACTCACAACCCCCCTGGGCAACCGATTCCAGTGCCTCACCACCCTAACAGGAAAGAATTTCCTCCTTATATCCAATCTAAACTTCCCCTGTTTAAGTAGTGTATTTTATTAGAAAAGATTAACAGAGAATGATCAAGGAAATAATTCAGTTGTTATTGTAATAAATTTGCTCTTGTTTTGCTGAATTGTAAGGTAGTATTTTGCTCACCAGCTTGCAGTACTGAAAATGGCATTAGGAGAAATTCTAGTCTAGTTCCCCTGTGAGGATGTTCACTTTTGCTAGATGCAAAGCCTGATCTCTGCCTGATACTGAACAGAAATTCTAGCAAGTTTTTCTCTGTTCTAGGCATCAAGTATCTCAAACACCAGGCTGTTCAGGCACATCTCTCTCTCCTATTTATTCACAAAAATGTGCCACCATTTATTTTTTGTGAAGAAGATACATGAATTAAAATGTTTTGATTTTCAGGATTGCTGGTTTCCATCCAGCCCCAGTTCCAGGTCTTTAGGACAGGCAGAGCAAAGCCTTTTTCTTACAAATGAGTTGTGCTTTAGAGCCACACAGTTGGCAATGTTCAGTGTTAGGTGCCTTATTAAGACCTACAACTGAGAAATACAGGATGCTTACATGGATGAAGGAAATTGGGCTGAACACATCTGAAAATTAGTATGCTGGCTCTGCCTGTGCAGAGTGGCTCTGCTCATTCATCACATGCAGAGGTGTAGAACAAAACTGGTTTTTCTGAGCACAGTGGTATTTGTGGTATTTGTCACAATTCATCATCATACAGCTGTCCAATGTGAATTTAAAAGTTCTACTTAAGTTTTCACACGTGCTTCACACAAGCATACCCACCAGCTGTGTTAGAGGCAGTGGAAAGTGAGGCACAGATGGATGTGATGTATGTAGTGTATCCTGCCACCGGGTTACACTAGGTACTGTTTCTGGGAAAAGACCTGATTATTTAAAACTGTAACATGAAAGGATGCCTCTTACAGATTGCTGGTGGTGCTATGGCTCCATAGCTTTCCTGCTTTCACAGGGGTTATATATACAGTAAGCTGAATGTTGTTTTATCTTGAAGGTGATGCTACACTAATGACTTGTGAATGAATCCTTACAGATTGTTGTCTGCAGGAGCATACCTTGTAAAGAAAGTCTTGTTAAACTAGGTAATAGAAAACATACTAATAAGAGGTAAATAATAAACTGCATTAAAAGAGATTTAATATTGTTTATGATTTCTTCTTACTCTGCTCATAAGCATGTCTCATGATGAAGGAAGAGAAGCTTCCATGGTATGGTGGTGAGCAGGAAAGCAGATCAGGTGTCCAGAAGCAGGCAGGTGGATGTTTGAACTTGCCCTGGATCACTGCTCGATTCTAGCCAAGTTCTGCTAACAGGTGGCTTGCCGAATGGTGTGCCAAGGTGACATTCATCCAGGGAACTGCCTGGATGACAAGCTGCTTCAGGCTGAAGAAGAGGGTCTTTGCTTTGATAAGGAAATTGCCAAAACTCATGTCTCATTAGTGTTTCCTAAGGTTCTTTGGAAGTGAACAACAGTTTAATTAAAGGCTGATGTAAACACGTTTCTGCACACTTTCCCTGCAGCATTTTATCACATTAGAATTGATCAAAATTGTTGCCTTGGGCTGTCTTAAACAGCTATACATCTGGAGCACCATTTGTGCAAGCTGCTGATGAACAGGCTACATGCGCTATGCTTCACAGCAGCTCTTCTGTCTTCCTATGTAGGCAGATGATCTAACTCTTTTTATTTGCATAAACCCTTTTTTCTTTGATGTGATGCTTTAAAATGTATATCATGCCACCTGTTTGGGTGCATGCATACTGTATCTGCACAGTAATATGAGAATACAGATATAGGCAAGAGTGATTTGGAACAGCACTGTGAATTTTTAAAAAAAATAACCTTTTTCCACATTTGAAGAAAATTGTCAGCAGGACAGGACACAGTGTCTGATCAACGTTGACCTTCTGATAATTACATCTAAGTGCTTTTGGCTTCTTTCTGCTTTTCATCTGTCCTTAGCATTTTTTCCAGAAGATTAAAAATATATCACACTTAAAGCAGTTTTATTTTCATTCTCAAAGTAATAAGAATCGGAATCTCATTCCTGAAACTTTGACATGGACCTGAGAGCAAGTGGCCTGTTTTTATTTGTCACTCATTATGTAATTATGAGTGTATAACTAAGCTCTATGTAGCTACTAGACTATTTCTCCTGATACGGAAAAAGTAAAATGTTTTAAAATGAGAAAAATGTGTGCTTTCTATTATATAGAAACTACTAGTAAAATCGTATGAAGTCTCACTGCCACTTTAACCCATTCTGCTTTATTTAAAGGCACCTTTTCTTGCGAGCAAAATTATAGGCAGTGAAAAAGTGCGTTGCATTTGTTTCCTTTTTTCCACTTTTTGTAACTGCTAACTCTCCAAAGAAATGTAACTTGTGTGTTTTCCTATTAAAGCTCTAAGCCCACTGTCTTGGTCAAGAAAGAGAAGGCTGCAGCCTTTCTTCCTAATGTATACAAACAGTTATTGTTCTGTCTCCTCTCGGCTGCATCTGTTATTTAGCAGTGACAGGAGCATGAATGCTCCGTTATGATGGCCACGCACACATGGGGAGAGGCGCGGAGGCTGTGGGGAGACGGGGCTATCTGAATTACTTCTCAATACAAAGTGTGTTGTTTTAACAAAGAATCTGCTGCCTGTACTTCAGCCATTACTCTTTGCAGTTGCCTATGTTATGAATAACAAGACTTCTGAAAGTATTTAATTTTAGTGTGCTGCATAGTATACATTACAGTTGCTGTTTAGGTGGGTTACAAGTATTTTATGTCAGGGATGAATTTTCTATTCCTGACTACCGGTTGCATTCACCTTGAAAGTCTTCTATATGAGAAGTAAATTGCATGTGCTCCATAATTTATGCTGTCCGTTTTCTACACACTAGCTACAATTCTTACTTCCATAAAGTAGGAGCAGGAATAAGTTGCTCATTTTTAAAGCAAATGTGAGGGTTATCATACTCACCAAACTCCTTTTCAGTAGATTCTTTTCAAATTAGTGATGCCACTGGAGAGTTAATGGATAATCTGATTACATTGCACTTCATATAGCATACTTCTTTCAAGCAACTAAAATATTATGATTTTGAAAAACAAACCCACTTTTGCTTATTTAATGAAGTAACAGTCACCAAACAAATTAAATCCCTTTTGCACTGTGAAAATCAGAGCTGCTGATGCATGCAGACCTTCAGGAGGTAGCAGCTCTTTCTTTCATGAGTTCTTTTGTTGAATATGAGCTTTACATAAGGAAAAGATTTCCGTTAGGGAGACTTAAACACAGTATTTCTAGCTTGAAATAAAATTAAACTGTACATTCTCTCTTTTGTCATGGCCTATATGTGGTAGGGTCAACAAGCTATTTGGTCACTGATTAAGTTCTGTGACAACTGCTGAAGACCACGGTGCTGTAAGTGGGAGGCTGTGTCTGCAAGCTGTTAGGCGCACTTCTCTTTTTCTTTCTTTTTTTTCTTAATTCAGCTGTGACATTGCAGTGTTTCTGCAGAAACAGAGACTGTGCATGCACAGAGCCACAATATAAAGACAATAGTTGGTTAATTTTGCCCCAGGCTTTTATAAAACCTTACATCTGTTGTGGAGGTGTGAGAGTTTTCTTGCTCTAATGGAACTAGGACCTTACATGAAGAAGCTAGGGGTGTCATTTCAGAAGAAAATAAAACATACTGAAATATTTGAAAATCATTCCAGAATCCATATATCATCCTATCATTGTTTGTCTATGCAAAAATCTATTAAAACCCCCAGTCTTACAATTTAAAAAATTGTGTCTTAGCTTGGTAGAATACATTCAACAAAACTAACCATTTGGCAAGTCTTTGTTACTTGCAGATAAATTCAAAGAAACAAAATACTGCTCTATTTTCTTTCTCAACAATTTATTTACCAAATTTTTCTGAGAGAGCTAGAGGTGGCTCTGTCAGCATTAAGTGTTTTTGATAACAATATAAAATTGCAACATGTCAGAATAATAAAAAGCATGCACTAACCTTTGTTACATCTGTTAAAGCTGAAATAGTACTGAATTGCTGTGTTGTAAAGCAATTCCTTGCTCTTGCTTAATGTTCTGATGAATAAGAGCCTTTCTCAGCAGCCTTCTTGAAGAAGTGAACCTTGATTCTGGAAAATCAGCAGACTTGTAGTAAGGACCAGAGGGGAGCAGGGCAGTTGCAGGGGTATGATGGAGGGACACAGGCAGAGTCTGTTTTGGGTCTGGTGCCTGTGTCTGTGCAGGGCTCGATAACGGGATGGGGCAGAGCAGGCAAGTGGTCTCTTGATTTGATTGTTCCTGCTCCAAGTATGGCTTTGTGATGAAAACCCACTCTTAATCCATCCAGTTCAGAAAGCACTGGTTCAATTTGGTTTCAGTAAGGTGCTTACATTTTGCAGGCCTGTCTTTGCCTTCTAAGATGATTGTATGTCCACTCAGAAAAGCACAATATGGTGTGCTAATATTGAAAGTGCCAAAACCACTTCAAGGGCTGACACAGTCTGTGTAGGAAAGTCAGCTGCAACATGGCCCCAGTCCAGTAAAGTACTTAAGAAATTACCTTTGCTTTAAATGTGAATTGGGTCCCGTTGATTTGAAATGGAACCCACTTAGGATATTGATGGGTATCCTATAAAATATTATACTTTGAAATCATTTGGTGCAATGTCCAACAAATGTTATGTAATTAGTTTAAACTTTCAGGAATAATCCAGAACTTCTGCTTTATGCAGTATCAGCAACCTAGTATGGTAGGAATCATACATTTGTCCCTACTAGTGTGTTATCTCACACAATGAACTCTAAAGAGATTTATTTTTTTGGTGGGGAAACTAGAAGGAACAGTAGGAATACCTTACATGGGACATGGGAAAAATGTAATAGAGAAGCTGAAGTAGCCTTTATTCTTAGGGAAGTTACATAGTTTCATTACGGTTTTGGGAAGGGCAAGGGTTGGGTTTGAAATAACAAAGTAATAAAATACCATAAACAAGCATGCGTATGGCAGTTACCCTACACACCTGAATGTAGGTGTTCCATTAAAAAAATGCAATAAAGATTATGTGGCTGTTGAAGGAGCAGATGATACGGTGATGTTCTGGGGAGCTGAGAAGTGCCTAGGGAGGTTCTAAGGACATGCGTTTCTTTACTGTTTGGCTTGTCTGGAATGAAAGGAATGTAGTTTCTGTTTTGCAGGATGAAGACCAGTTATGGGATTATTATTCATTCTCAAGTTTGAAAGCACTAGCTTAAAATTAGTTTATTGGTCATATGGGAGCTGGTTCACCAAATAATATTTATGCAAGAACAGTGAAAAAAATAAATCTTTGGTATACGAAATGATACATCCTTAGGCAGCTAAGCTAATGTCAGTGTTCCATTTTTTTCTGTTGCAGATATGTCTTCTCCTACAATGAAGAAACCTGAAAAGCCTTTGTTTAGTCCTACTTCTCCCCAGGATTCTTCGCCGAGACTGAGCACTTTTCCCCAGCATCACCATCCAGGAATTCCAGGAGTTGCACACAGTGGTGAGGGTTATGGAGGAGGAAGAAATACCTCCCTATTCATTTGGTCTGTTATGCTTTCTTACAATCAGATTGTGATGCATTTTTGCAGACTTTCTTAGAGGCTTAGTTCTGCTTATAATACTGATAAGAGTAGAGATGGAAGAACTCAGAATATACTTGCAGGAATGCTCATTAAACTCAGTTCAGGTAGTCCGGCTACTGCAAGTCACTGGAGAGGATTTAGGATTAACCAGTGAATAAAATGAGCTGTAGACTCATGAAGAAGCTGACAGAGTTAAAATCCTCCCTGTGATTCCTCTTTCTGCCTACATCCTTTTTTATTGATGTTGCTATGACTGTTGTATTTAAGTACCAGAATAGGTAGGATTTAATACAGAAAGAGAAGTCACAACCGTGCTCACCATGTGACACAAGGAAATACCGGTGCTTCTTCTGAATGCTCTGTCTAAAGAAGCACAGTCCTGGTAAATATTTTTCAACATCTGTTTTCTGAAATCCATAGTAAAACTTCACTTAAAGTGTGAAGGAGACACTTGAAATGTGATGGAATGCGTGTTATCATGAGGATTTATCAGGAATGACAGGAAAATTCCAACATCATGGTCTGTTTAATTTTAGAGGTAAGAGTGATCGTGAGCTTTCAGATGAGACCACGCTCCTCAAAAGTCTTCCCTCAGCAGCTCATCCCATCTCCATATAAACTGAATATAAAGGGAATCATTTCTTGATTAAAGATGGGTGACTAGAGGAGTAAGACTGATTTAAGAACTTCTTTACACAGTTCCTTTGTATGGACTGTTTTCTCCTTAACATCTGCTTAGTTCGTATCATGTGAGCCTGCAATCATTCTGGTCTCTGTAAGGTGTCCACTATTAGCAAATACTCAAGCACATCAGAGATGATGGGTGAAATGGAAGGGTTAGATTTCTGTTCACTTACGTTTGCTTTGCAGAGCTCCCACAGGTCAGAGCAGTAACTAATGTTTTATGATTAAAATGAATTGGTGGGGCTGTGATTAAAATGAGCTGGTCATAAAAGAAGTTTCTGTAATTATTTTTGGCCCTACACTTATGAGTAGATCTTTATATTTGATTTAGTGTATAATTTTTAGATATATGTGTTTGAGTGACAGTCATAACCTAATTTATAGATGAGCTATTTACTTGCTAGGAAACCTGATTTCTACCATGTCTTCTGTTATGTCAGTGAGCAATGGTTTTGAGATTTGCAGGGTTTTGATTACTGGGTACAGCAATTTTGGAACATTCTTATTGTTGATTATTCTTGGGAAAACTATGATTTGGTCCCAGCTCAAAAATAGCAAGTCATTTGAAAATTAAACTGAGAAAAAAACGCCCAAAGGTATGAAAGGTGGTACAGAAGAACAGTTTCCATGTGCTGGTGCTGATACAGAGCAGAACCATTAGCTGTTTATTAGCAGAACCATTAACAGTTTGGCTTTTTGTACCCTCCCACTAATGAAAATGAAAACACTGTTGTCTTTTCTCCATTGAGCTCAGTACCTCCTTTTTAATATGTTGCTGAGTAGATGCCCTCTAGATGTGTAGTGAGGGTGAAGAGCAGGTTGTTGTGCAGTGTGACAGAACACTCTCCATTTCCAGGTGGGCGATTGGGCAGCAGCAGGACATGGTGCACATATCTTTTACTGAGAAAACATTGCTGGTGGTTTAGACATTACATATAGTCTGTAGGTAGAGAAACGTGTGTTTGTAGGGGCTGGGAAGAAAGAGAATGCTAAAAGAAAATATATAGGGTAGAAACCTTTTTGTTTGTTAGTGTTATTTTTATTGGATGGATTGGTTTCCCAGGCCCTGAAGTATAATATTCATTAGCATTTTCAACAAAGGTCAGCTAATATTACTGGTATTATTGATGAGTAGTTATTACACTGTCCCCGTAAGAGGCAGAAAGAGCGCAATGAAGTGAGGAATCACTAACTCTTTCTTAGGACTTGGTGACTTTTCTCTCCTCTTTTGCAGTGCTATGGATAAAGCATAGGTTTTACTTACTGAGTAAAATACTTGTTTTATTTATTTGGGCTGTAGATGGGAAAAATGTATAATTGAAATATCTTTTGTGCTAGAGAATGATTACCAAAGAAAAAATGAAAATATTTGATGGCATAACCCACAAAATTGAACCAAGATACACTGTTTGTGAATTTTAAAAACAGTAGCACTTTGCATTGCCTGGGATGATGTAAGGGAAGGACATGTAAGTTTTTCTGCGAAGATGCCATGAAGCACGAATGTGGTGAACTGATTTATAACTGACTTTTTATTTTCTTGCTGTAACACAGAGGTGAAGAATTTTAGAAGAAACAAGATGCGAAGTAATTTTAATTTTATTTTATCTTCTCCAGTCATCTCAACTAGAACTCCACCTCCACCTTCACCATTGCCATTTCCAGCACAAGCTATTCTCCCTCCTGCCCCATCTAGCTACTTCTCTCATCCAACGATCAGATATCCTCCCCACCTGAATCCTCAGGATACTCTGAAGAATTATGTACCTTCTTACGACCCGTCCAGCCCGCAGACTAGCCAGGTACTGTAAAATGATATGAACCCTCCAAAACAAATCCTATGAGGAATGTGTGTCTTCCAGGGCATCTAGACCAGTGTCTCACTAGTTCTGGTCTCAGAGCAAGCTGGGGTCTGGCATATAAACAATCCAGCAACTTCTTGTTCAGCATGATTGAATAAAGGGCATTTCCACCCAGTGTTCCTCTGTCAGAACAGTCTTGTGTCAGAAAATTGCTTGTACTGAATGACCCAGCAGCACTAACTGGCCAAGTCCTAGTCCCTCACCCATCCTGCAGTCTGGGCATCTCTGTGGCCCTGCATGGCTGCCAGAGACAAAGCTCCTACTGCAGCACAGAGCAAGGAGTGCGCTGATACACACATGTGTACACAAGCACATGCATGGGCATGCAGGTACATGTATAGACTGACAGTGAAAATAAACTCTGGCAAGGTAATGCTTGCCCTGTTTTGTAGGCACCTGACATTTTTTTGCACAGATCCGAAGACATTACTGTACAGCACAGACCCACAAAATTGTTCTTACTTGCTTTTGTAAAGAACATGCAATTATGGGCTGCTACATCAATCCAGACTTGTGTCTGATATGGGAAATTAACATGGTTTTCATTAGCAAAGTAGCTTGTGAAGGACTGTCTGTAAAACTGCTTTCCATGATAGCATCAGCACATAGCATTAGCATGTGATTCGCACTGTAGAATAAACTGCAGTTGAGACTTGGTCTGTCAATACTTGGAATATTTCCAGATGTAATCTTTGCTGCTTAGGCTGTTATTTATTTTTGATGCCTTGTCCAAAAGGCTTTTGTGGAGCCCTGTAGCTTGTGCTTTAGCATGTTTTTTGAAATGGTCAGGTTGTCGCGTTCTGAAGAGTTATCTTCCTTTGGAAGGACTGCCTTATCAGGGGTAAGACATAGGGTTGCTGTGACAGTATTTTGTTTTGTGCTTTCGTTTATTTTGTTTTTCACCAATGATGACTGTCTTTCAGCATGTGTTTTGGGCAAAACAACAATAAAACTTGAGGCTGAATCAAACTTTCTATGTTGAATAACAGGTACAGCTCCTCTGGGATGTCCAGAAGGTCACTGTGGTTAGTGTCCCCATGGGCCATTGCTCTTGTCCAGCTCATGACTATTTATTAAAAAAAAAAAAAAGCAAAAGCATGTCCATAAAATCAAAATTTACTTTGAAGGGAGAAATCCCAACTGTGTGTTTTTTGTTGGTTATAATATTAATGCAAATTAAACCAAAAAGTGAAAATGGAGTATGTTAGCTTTAGAATACAAATTGCTATCTGTGCATGGATTAAAAGTCTTTCAGTCCCATATAGCATTTTTGCTGAGACTCAGCTGGGAATGTTGCATGCAGGACCTGATTTTAATTTGTGTAAAATTTCCATGAATAACAAAGTCTAATTAAGACATCCATTAAAAATCCTTAACGGTAATTCAGTGCGGAAAATCTTAGAGTTCTGTTGGATTTTTTTTTTTTTTTTAAGCTGATGTCTTAATTAGGCACTATTAAGGGAAAAATTATGCAAATTAAAATCAGGCCCTTACTGTTATGCATTTCTTTAATTATTCAGTGCTTGTTTTACTTAGATTTTGATTTCTTATATATATTAAAAGAGCAGATTAGGTGATAATCTGTCTGGATTGTTCTGTGTTCTGCTTTGGATCATCACTGAAAAAATACGACATCTAATTGAAGTATCTGACTCTTTTTCAGACTGTTGACAAATGTGCAGTCTTGTGATTTTAAGATTGGGGAGTATATTCATTGAGCAGGAGAAATGCTTTCAACTCTTTGCCTATCAAGAGTCTTACTCTCTTCCCTTATCTGCAGTTGAAATATTAATCTTTAGCCCTGAAAAGATAAAATTTTACTTCACTGATTTTTTTCAGCAAACTGAAAACACTTCCTATTCATGTGTTGTGGCACCATGGGGAATCACAGGCCAAGCAGGCCTCAATTTACTACTTTCATCACCTTTCATAACCTTTATATTAGGGTAGTGTTTTTAATTTCATGTGATGTTTGATTTAGTTCCTGCGAAGAGCGGAAGGGGTTAAAAAACACGAAGTATGGGATTCCAGGCATCTGCATCAGCTGTTCCCTGCAATTTATTATAGAATCATAGAATCATAATCATCAATCACTATTATTATTGGAATCTCTTTTAAATGTAACTCTTTAAAGTTCACCTCTGAGATATGCTGTACCTTAGAGGAGTTGCATCCCAGTCAAAAAATCTCTAAATAGAACAGTTAAAAGAATGGGTGTACCAAAAGGAAACCAGCAAGAATAATTTTTTGCTTAGGAAAAAAGAAGCAGTCGTCTGTGAAGTTTCAGTGACAAAAGGGAATTGTTCTGATACAATAGCATGCTTTGAGCCAAACCGGTTTTTCTTTTCTAAATAAAAAATGAATTTTTATTCAAACAAATTTAATTATTATAAAATGCAAAACTGCATCTGTAGGAATACCACATGAAATTTAATTATAATTTCCCCACCTCAAAACATACTCATTTGGATTTCAAAAGGGGAACTATGATGATAGTTTTAATTTCAGCTTTAGAAAGAGAAAGGATGTATACCCTGACAGCATTTACCTAAAATGAACTGTTCCCCAGCATCTTTCGGTAATACGCTAATTTAGATTGTTACGACAAGCAACTGAGATGCCATGTACTCCCTGCAGCAATTTTGAGATTAATTACATTACTGCTACACTGATTATACTGAAACAGTCATGGTATTCAATGGAATACTTTAAGTAAAATTAGTTTAAAGATATAGAGCTCCCATAGGTTTACACAGTAGGAAGCAGTGGGCAATTTTCTTGACAAAATGTTAAATACTCCAAATTATGTGTGATGAACAGTCAGGAAGTTCAAACAGGCCCTTTGGCTGCAGTGAAAAATGATCCAACAATGGATGATCCTAAACAAAAGAGAGCCGTGGTTGTTTCATGTGTCAATCTGGATAATAAATAAACAAATGTACTGAACAGAAGTGGACCTTGGTAGATACAGAGCTGGACTTGCCTCCACATAGTGGTCTGAAAAGCTCCCAAGGTTTTCAAAACCACTGTACTTTCCATGATTCTGCTAAGTCCTTCTTATTGCACTTGAACACTTTTCTTCTTAGCAAGGCATGTATGTGACTGGATGTGTTTGTGTGTGTGAATATGTACCTGTATTATGATAGTGTGCTGGTCTCCACAGTTTGACTGATAGCTGTTACTCATGGAATCATAGAATGGTTAGATCTGGAATCAACTCTGTCTCCACACTGCCATAGGCAAGGACACCTTCTACTAGACCAGGATGCTCAAAGCCCCATCCAACCTGGCCTTGAACACTTCCAGGGATGGGGCAGCCACAACTTCTCTGGTAAACCTGTCCCAGTGCCTCACTACCCTCACAATGAAGAATTTCTTCCTCGTATGTAATGTAAATCTACCCTGTTTCAGTTTAAAGCCATTACCCATTGTCCTGTTACTACATGCCCTTGTAAAAAGTTCCTCTCTGGATTACACTTGCTAGATACTACAGTCCAAGTGAACCAGTGTCCACACATTGACTAAATTCTGAAGCTCTTAAAGCTTTGTTCTAATGTGAGCTATTGGGCACTTTTTTTTTAAATGATTTTATCTTTGTCTGAAGACAGAAATATCTGAATGGCTTGAGAAGAGCTGCTTCTGAAAGCTGGTGAGGCCACTTATTTTTCTTTCATAATTGATTGGGGCATTGAGATTTTTGTTCAGTGAAAGATAAACACACTCTTTAAGAATATGAGGCAGATGCTTTGTCATTCTTCAGTACAGTAACTGCAGTCATTTGGCAACAAGGAGGGAATCTTCTGAGTCTCTTTGGGCTGGTCAAAGTGTTTCCTGTTTCCTGGGAGAATACTAGCAGAATAAGCCAACACAAGTGATACGTATGCATATGGTTCCTTTGGCATAGCTAGCTTCTTTATTTGTTGAAATTTAATAATTTTAGCTTCTTGGGCAAGTCCTTCCTTGTAAAGTTAAGAAATTATTGAAGATTAAATATGGCAATGTGCTGGTTTTAATTGTAATTGGGAGGTAGGGAGAGAACACTGGCTTAATTCTGTTTACTGACAAACCATCTGAAGACTTAAATGCAGTTAAAAATGATTACTTTTTATTTAGTTTGCTCATTTTAGTTTATTGAATGCATGGTTATGTCTCCAGAGTGCACAAAATACCATTTAACCCAAAGATACCTTCTGAAAATTTATCTACAAGAAGATTTCCTTTTCCGTGCTTGCGTAACATGGATTTTACCCTGTTGTTAAGGCAAGTACACAAGGAAAGGTGGGTATTTCCTTGTGCTCTGCCTGTTGACGAATAAATAGTATTTTGTGAGCTCACAGGTAAAATTGTGATTCAGGATGCAGGGCTCTTTGCCTAAGGTGTGTTATGATATCTGAGCATGGGTTGCTGAAGCTCTGCAGTTTCTCTTAGTTCCAGCAGCATTACATCAAGAGGAAAACGCTTTTCCAAATGTGTGAGACTGAGAGCTTTATAGGTTAAAGTCAACACCTTGATTTCTCACAGAAAGAAGTACAGAAGAGATGTTGTCAGCCAAAGACTGGCAACAACATGTTCCTTCCGAAGCTAATTCTGTATGTAGACAGGTAGCTGCGTGTCACACCACCTGAAGCTCTTGTGTGGCATCTCCCAGTGAGGTCTGTGTAAGATGTGCTGTAGCAATGAGTTACTCAGGTTGCAAGCCTGTGGAAGCTAATGAGATTTGTCTTTATGGAAAGTGGTGACACTATAAAAAAGCTTTTCTGTTGCTACCATAGGGTTCCATAGCAAAAAGGAAATCTGCATAGCTTTGCTTCTTGTTAAACAAATGTTTTATGGAACTCACTAGGTTCAAACAGAGGAACTGCTGTACAGTACCTTCTGCAGTCTCACTGGCAGTAGTAATGCCATTGTTTTATGCTTAGCAGTCTCAAAGACACTGTGTTCTCTTACGAAGGTAGGTAATAACTTGAGGATGTGTCTTCTGCACATTTGATGAAACTACCTCTTGTACCACTGAGCTGTCTCCAGTGGGAGACTGACATGACCATTGTATATTCGTGGGTGGTGTAGCATTAGTGCGCCCTAGGCAAAAGCTCTACTGAGGTAAAAGATTTGGTTTGCATTGTGTAACAAAAAAAAAAAGAAAAAACAAAAAAGGGGGTGTGGAAAGAAGGGAGAGCTAGAAAAAGGGAAGATACTTACAGTTTCTTTTACTTGTAGATTTTTGTAGATTTTCTGAAACATCCATCACCTTCTGTGGGTGTAACAAAGCACAGTGCCATGGACTCAACGATGAAATTTATCAACTATGATCTCCAGGTTCATTGATATGGCTAGTAGACAGCTATTAAAACAAGGTGTTTGGTTTGTGAGCAGAGGACCAAACTGCAGAGCTGTATCTTCTACAGCTTCATCAACAAAATTAATTCTATCAATGGTCACAAAACAACACTGCTGTATGTTTTTGCAGTGATGTTTTTCACCATGGTACCTGAACTTTGCCATTACGAGGGCCTGTAATTGTTTAGAAGAAATAGGTGGCAGAGTATTTCCAAGCACACTGAATCCATTTTAACTAAACTGCACTCACTGGTTGATCATCTGTCTGTAATATGAGAACCTCCTTGGGAAACAGAGTTCCTATTGAAATACCTGTGTTTTGAGATGCAAATATATTATTCTCTGAGTATAGTGGTTAGCTGGAATAATTAAATTCTTATTAAGCCCTGAAACTTCTTTCTGAAGCACCTAATGCAGTATCCTATGTAGTTCTACCTAGAACATGCATAGGATTAAGATGATTTCCACCTTTGTTGCTTATTTTTTGAAGATGCTTTGTATTTGAGAACCCAAGGAAAATTTGAATTATTTTATTTAGAATTTGGAATTATAATTAAAAATATTTTGTAAAAAAAAGAGATACCTTGTAAATTTGAACCTGTTTACTCATTTAAGCAGCTTAATAGTTCATGTTAGCTGTTTAATATGCATGTCCAATTTCTGTTATGCTTGGATATCTCATCTATAGATGTTGGTGTTGCCATTTCAATGTAACATCAGAAAGATTTTGTTAATACTGGATGTAGCAAGCTGTATGAAAAAACAATCTCCTAAAATGTAACTAAAGACCTAAGGTGTAAATGTGCTCTTATTTGGCAAATGTATGAACAGAAGTCTGAGAGGAGGTGATTGATTGCTGATTACAAGTAATATTAGTAAACAGTAAATATTAGTAAAATATTAGTATTACAAGTAATATTAGTAAAATCCCAGCAGGAAAAATGAGCACAGTGAATCCAAATTTTAAGACAGTACACATATATATGTTATAATTTTCTGTTCAGACTTCAGATCTGATGATTAACTGAAAGTGTGCATTGTGCACACAAACAGATATTAATAGTCTGACACTCTGAGTCAGGTTACGCTACAGCTATGACAGATAATACAACTCATCTCTGGCTTTGAACACATGAATGGATTAATTCATGACAATTCAAGATGGTGTGAATTAAAAAGCTCAACAATGTAATACAGATCTGAAAATCAAATTAGCTTCCAATCCAACAATAGAAAAACGTACACCTGCATAAATTGGGCTAAATTTGCCAGGCCTTCATTGTGTTTGCTTCTTTCCCTCTCCTATTTTCAAATGCACAGCTTGTTTATCTAACACAGCTGCCTCCATGCAATTTGCTTGAAGTTTATGCCTCAGGCATCATCTCCCTGGGAATGCATCACACAGACATATTGATGCCCTAGTTGATGGTAACAGTTGATTTTTCACCTGTAATGTATTTGTCATTAAGAATCTCTTCTGGGAAAACTGGAACTAGAACCTAAAACTTGTTTTAAATAAGGATAAAATTAATTTGTATTGAATGATGTGCTATAAATATTTGCAATTGTAATTCAAGTGGATACTCTGCAAATAGATATGTAGTTTCCATGCTAAAATATCTTCTGATATAACTGAAAAAGTTAAAAATGAGATCAGGCCACAGAAGTTATTTCTAGCAGCCAGTTTTCAATAAGATTACGAATTGACAACTTCAGAGGTCTATTCTTGACCAGAAGTTTTCCATCTTTGCTGAAAGACAGCTAGAATTGTGGAAGAAGAATCAC
The DNA here is from genome assembly GCF_037157495.1 of Lathamus discolor. Lineage (NCBI taxonomy): Eukaryota > Metazoa > Chordata > Aves > Psittaciformes > Psittacidae > Lathamus > Lathamus discolor. The sequence goes on from NC_088909.1 coordinate 77,809,923, forward strand.
GTATGTAGAAGTATGTATGTAGTGATGTGCTCACCTTCAACTGAGATTAGTTAAAACTTTAAATGCAGGAAACTTTTAATATGGGGCAGAAGTTAGGTTCTTAGTCATGGTGCACCAAGCTCTGTCTTGTGTGTACTTATCCCTTCTCGTCTTGTGTTGTTTGCCAAACAATGGCACCCAAACAGTTATTGCAATATGCAGTTTTGATGTTGCTACAAAATTACAAATCAAATGTTACATTACAAATGTGAAAACAGAGTTAAAGTACTTGAGAAAGGAAAAAAATAGATGCTAGATAATACAAAAATAAAAGCAAAATAAATCGTGAAGTACAGTCAGAAGATACTTGAAGAAATATGAAAATACACAATAAAATTTTTAAAAGGCCTCTAAGTTTTAAAGTATCTTGGCTTATTTTTATAGGAAATTTACTTCATATATTTCTTAGAGATTTTCTGAATTTAAGTTAGTTAAAACTTTCATTTTGTTCTAATGCAGGTCAAGTCAGATTTTTGCTTGCCAAGATACCTGGTTTTAGAGGATTGGAGGTCATTAAAATAGATCCCACAAAATAAAATTCCCTAAACCACTGATAAAATAGATCTCAAAGAAAGTGGACTTACTGTCACATACTTTATATGAGTGTTTGCTGTAGTATAGAGATGTAATTTGTGTTCTTAAGAAAAGACCTCTGTAATTACTGAGTGAGTTCCCTGCTTATGACCCATTCATTGGTCATGTAAGCATGCAAGCAGATGCTCAGCAAACTCTTAGGCCACATTATTTTCTAGAAATTGTCATGTATATATTCTGTGACATCATTTTCATTTCAAGTACACATAATAAGGGAGCTCTAACGAACAGTGAAGTTTTAGCTAGTTGAATGCAGCGTGCCATTTGGGGAAGTCATGATATTGGCAAATGTATTGTCATTCCTTTGAATCCATGCTGCTTTCTTATTTTGAAGCTACTTTGACAGCTGAACTTACTCCCACTACTAAATGCCTAGTATTAACTTCTCAGTTTATGCAGCTAGGAACATAAATGAAAAAGCGGTAAATACCATTCAGTTTATGTATTTGCAAGATCTTGGGGAATTCTGTGTCTCTCCTCTCCCCAGCCCTGCTCCCACCTAGTGAAACATATAGTTGTGTTTAGGGGGTGACTTTTCTTCATTTAGTGGAGTATTTTGTGAGCCACTTCTCATTAGTGTACATTTTTACTGTTATTTTTCGTTGAAATGCTTGTGGGTTTAGTGAGGGAAATAGTCTGCTAACTGCTCAGTGTTTCTATAATATAAAATTGGTCTCCATTTGCACTTATGTTTTCTAGTGTTTTCTTCTAGCTTAGTTTTAGATGTCCTAAAGAACAAGAGTCTCCCGTGGGGGCATTTGAAAAGTCTAGTAGATCATGCTGCCAGGAAGTTTCTCCTGCTATTAATTTTAAATTTCCTCCTCAATTTCTTTCCATTACCTTGAGTTTATACTTCCTGTACTTTCCAAATAATTCCTTCCTCTTCTGTGTGTTTATATTCTGTGCATACCTACAGTAATTGTCTTGGACCAGTTAGTTCATTACCATAGACATGCTTACCTCTTTTAACCTTTCCTTGTATCATTTGAATAACGCCCTTTATCAGTCCATTTCTTTAGTCGAGTTATCTCAGATTTGACAAGATCCTTCTGATAATATGATTACCAGTATTTTTTACTTTGCATGGCTGTACTTTAAAATACCTATGAGTCACAGAACACACAAGCAGTTTAAGACAAAAGTTACCAGCCACAGTTGAAAAAAAATTTACTACTTGCTAATTTTTACTGCAAGTTAATTATCGTTGGAGTATTTACAGTCATGCAGAATGTCTAAGGCATGTTTAAGCACTGGATAAACATACGTATTTACTTGTCAACATTGCCAAGTTCAGATATGCCTATATTCAGAAGGTAGAATGATGATGTGTAGCATCAGGTCATACTCAGATTGCCTCTTTTATTTACAAAAGAGTTCTCTTTGTTACGCTCCTCACTTGCAGAGTTCCCATTATTAAATACTTCTGTTTTAGGTAGGTGGCTTTTGGCCAGATGTTGTGACATATGCATTATAGTGAATTGTATCCTAACCCTCATCCCCAGTCCTAAATGTGAATTATTAGTCAGCCTTCCAGTATGCATAATCTCTGTGGACAACTGTGGTCAAGTCTTGGTTATGCTCCAAGCCAGAGTGGTATGGCATGTGAAAACAGAAGTTTTGCATCATTCATTTGCTTTTAATACCTCATATATTAGGGCCTGTGCCTGGTCAGTTTAATCCTGCTGTCGTGGGATTTACTGTGGTTCACTTCACAGCCACTGCATAAACAGCAAATATATTTCGAAATGATCTGATGCATGCTGCATCCAGAAAGAGAGAAAGTTTACCAAAAAATACTGCTATTTAAAAGCATGTGCTACCAGCATGTGCTGCCTATCTGAGGAGGGATCTGCCTGCTGAAAATACCACACAGGAATTCATAGCTTTTTTAGAATGGTGCCTTCCAGCATGCAGGTATTATAGTGATGGGCATTCCGGAAAACCCTAAGATAGATGGGTAGGTTCCTTAAATGCAATGTGTATGTTTCACAAGGCATTCTCTTGATTTTGTTTTGTAGCCTAACAGCAGTGGTCAAGTAGTAGGGAAAGTGCCTGGCCATTTTACTCCAGTTTTGGCACCCTCTCCCCATCACAGTGCGGTGCGACCTGTGACCCTGACCATGACAGATACTAAACCCATCACTACATCCACTGAAGGTGAGGCATCTTCACCTACAGCAACCAGTAAGTATTTCTTTAGGAAACAAAATATGTCCATCGAAGATTCGATATGATTTCAGATTGAGGCCAGAAAAAGGCGCCTTTTCCTACTATTTGACCAAGTGGATGCTCATCATTTTACATGGAGAGCAAACATGGTATGACTGCAAGCTTTTCCTCCCAAAATTTCAACCAATGCATCATGTTACATGAACCAAAGTTTGTGACATGACAATCAGAATGAAAGGGAAAAGCCTGCATATTTGCCCACTATTCAACAGAAAGAAAACGTGGTTGTTCATCTGAGGTGGACATTGTTAAGACATTGAGAAGCACACCCAGACAGCAAGGTTTTACAGTGACCTGCAGACAGAATTCCAAACAGAGATTGGATGATTTGCTCCTCAATGAGTTTTCCTACAGAAATCAAGCCTTGTTAACAACACTTACTGGATCCGAGCTATGACAATTGCATCTTGATATAGGTTGTGTTGTTTTTAGCAAAAAGCAACTAATATGGCAAAAGAAAATTTTAATTCCGTATCATTGCAACAATGGATGGCAGATCCACTGTTGTCTCTTCCTTTCCTCCCAACTGTCACATTTAAAGCTCCTAATTACTACTCAAGGGCCATATTTTTATCCTATCATCTTCAATGGAATTGCAGTTTTGGAAATAAGAGCACAGGTGTTATTATGTATAGGGTAATTTCTTCCAAAAACTAGTGTTTAGTGATGCAAAATGTTGCTTTTTAACTACTCTCTGCATTTGTGTTCTGTGTCATTGAACTTTTATTTGAGTTTGAGATGGCCAGTGTTACCCACATTGATCAGGGTGGTGAAAATTTCTAGGAACCACTTACAAACATACACTTTGGAAGGAAACTTGCCAGTCTTTGAAGATACTAAAGTCTTTAGGGTCCACCACATTAAAATTACTTGCTTTAGGTCTTTTTAGTACTTAAGCTGTGAATCCAGTCACTAAATTTTGGTCTGTTGTTAATGGAGACCATAAACTATATGTTTTTTAAGTGTTCTAATACTTGAAGTCTTTTCATTAGAATATGAAGCAGAGATAGACTCAAGTGCATAGGAGTGGCTGAGATGTAAAGGAAGAAAATTGGTTATGCCTTTATTATAAAAGGATAGTAGTAACTTTTGGATAAACTATTGTTTAAGTATGAACCAATAATTATGCAGATAGATTCATGGAAGCATTTTAGCTGTTCTTTCAGTACATCAGAGGTTCTGGTAAAAGGTGGTAGAGTATATCTATATCCTCCCTACTGGTCTGTGGTACAGTTCTTGTGCCTTTTAAGAATTTTTAGCAGCAAACAGGAAGCTATTGCTCTAAACTTTTGGTCCATCCCAGAAAACTGGGAAAACTGAGTTAATGTATAGCTTCAAGTATTCATGGTTTCATTCTGCTTCCTGTTGGATGCGATTGTCCCTGGCCTAAATAGCTGTCTCAAATTAGGTAGGGGTTTCCAGTACAAATGTCAAAAAGGACAAATACAATGTCAGAACTGCTTTGGGATATTTTCTGGTAATCTGACCATATTACTCGTTGTTACAGGAAAGCATACCTAATCTGTTCATTGCCCTACTACTATGGGAAAAAATTGAACTGTATTTTCAAATGAAGTTGGCACCCATTTTCTTGGAACTTGGGTACCTGATTTCCCATGATCCTGAGAACATCTCTGCTTAGATATTTGAAATAAGGCCTCATGCTTCCACAGGACTGTGCAAATAACTACTTGCCTAAAGGTCCAACATCCATTGCTATAGAACGTAAATAAAAATAAAAAATCCCCTATATACAAATTTTATTGGAATGTGCCAGTTCTGAAAATGAGGTAGTGTATAAATGGTGAATGTTCAGTATTACGGTTTTCAGAGCAATGCAGTAGTCTTATCTGCTTGGCAAAGCCTTTTTAAACTAGATTGGTAACTGTAAGAGCAAAAAAATGAAGGAACATATCTGGTTGATGAAGAAAACAGCACATAATGAGGGATCATGTCCCGCTGACAGATAAATTATACATGGGTACACATAAACTCTATTATCAGTCAGAATAGGCCTGCCACACAGAGTGCTAATGTTAACTTAATGGAAAAATCAAGACTAAATATACTTTACGGCCTAGTTCTACTTCTGTTTGTAATAACTGATTGATTGGTTCAAGATATATATAGAGAAAGAGATATAAAGCATATGCTTGGCCAACAAGTTATCATTATTATCAGTCTGATAAGAACAAAATAGTAACTGATTAGCACCGCTTTTCATTCTGAAGTGCAATAGCAGATTCAAAATCGTTTTGAATGAGAAACAGCAGGCATTGATATTATTTGAGGAACCCTGTAGCCTCCACCATAATTTCCTTCTAATAACTGATTAATTATTATGACAGTTTTCCTGTAAAGTCTGTTTACTGTAGAAAACATTCTTTTTTTATTATTTTTTAACTTTAATTGATTTCATTTGCTTTTATTTGCTTTGTGACTTTAAGACTAACAGGCCAATTCAGGAAATACTCCCATCCAGCACCGTACTGGTGTCCTTGTGTATGGCTTTTCAATTCTAGTAGTTTTGCTTTGTCTACTAGCAGGTTTCCAGGTTGTGATGTTGCAAGTTGCAGTGTGGATATCTTCACACTGGGAAGTGTAGTCAGGCCACCTACCTTGCTTCATAAGTACCACCAAAGCCATGAGAATGTAATGGCTTTTGGAAATTATTGGGAGAGACCAGATAGGAGTGTGACCTATAGGTGAAGGATCCATATCCTGTAACTAATCCCAGCATCACCTCCAATTGCTTTTCTTCTCAGAAATGTGTTTCTTTAATCTTCTGTATCAGACAGTGAGAGACTTTCTGAAATTGTCCACATGGGAAAATGCTGTTTCCTGACGCATAGGGGAGTTGAATATTTAATATTATATTGCACAGTAAAAATCATCTCCCTTCTGATAAAAATACTAATCTGATTACAACATGTTTCCAAAGGCCTGTAAAGACACATTTTATGCCACAAAAGTAAAATTAACTTTTGCTTCCGATTATTGTTGTTCTTCTACAGTTTTTTGATGGGCCTTCAGAGCAGTAAGAATAATAACTGAGCACTAATATTTTCTCTCAACATTATAATCTCAGTGATTTCACTGCTGACTTAGATCGGTGTAATGGAAATGAGAATCAGGCTTGTGATTCCTTCAAGTACCTATCTTATTTAATCGCTTTAAAATAAAACCACAAACCAGAGAACTTTTATTTAAGAAGAGACATCATTATGATTTACATGTGCATTTTCCATTGAAGTTTATAGGAATTTTTACATGGCTTTCCCAGTTTGGTCCAATTTTTCTTTTGCATTCTGTTAAATTTTAAATAAAGGAATACTGCAGACACATCCTATATATTGCAAAATCATAACTCTGGATCTCTCATATGTGTACTGTACCTTCACAGGGTAATAGCTATGATAGGTTGGCATTTTTATCAATCTGTTTTGTTCTTCCTTAATCAGCCTACACAGCCTCAGGCACATCCCAAGCCAATCGATATGTGGGACTAGGCCCAAGAGACCCATCCTTCCTACACCAGCAACAGGTGGGCAAGTTTCACATAGGTGTAATGATATAGAGAAGTTTTGCAATATTACCTTCCTACATGCTGCCACTGTTATCTTGGATTAGACTGGGATTCTAAAGGTTTCAGTATTCGTCATCTGAAGGTGAAGTGTATTCAAAACAACTGAACCCTTTGAGAAACATCAATTTAGCATATAATTTCTTACATTTGTGCCATCTTAAGGAATTTCTAATCATATTTCTTTCAACTATTTTAGTTTTCAAGACCTCATTATGTGTATTCTTTAATGGGATTTTAGGAAACAGAATGAAATGTATAAGCAGCAAATATGCATTTCAAAATGAGTTTAAAAAAATATGCAAAACTTCCACAGCTAAAGGTCCAACTTATTATTTTAGAACTATTTTTTCCCCCAGATTTGTAAGCCTACATTTCTTCATTTTAGTTCTAGAAGATGAGTTACAAAACCAAATTCTCAATGCAATAATTTATAGTTTAATAGGTTTAAATTGGTCTGCTGATTTCAAACATGATAAAACCACATTCTTGTTCTGGTTTCTTACATCATTTATGTTTCAAGTAGCATTTTAAATTTCACATCTCATTAATGCTGTAAATTTAATGCAAATGAAGTGTTTACCCAAACTGTGAAAATATACAGCCGAGATTAATGATGACTTACAAACAAATTAGCTGGAGTCAGTAGCAAGGCCATGCATATAGAGAAAGGCTACATTACTGGTAACAGGAATAAATTCAAACCCTTTAGAACATATTTTATGATGTGTGTTTCTGTTGCTCCTGTATCTTAACAGTCGAGGACTTTGAAATCAATAGCATGTAAAACGTTATAAGGAAAAAACCTGAATGTGGCAGTAACAAAAAGGGCTGTTAAATAGTCCTTGGTATTTATTATACTATATTTTCTTCTCAGGCTTGAGTTCCTGTTAACAGTTGGTACACATGACTGTCTCGTTTTTCAGTAAAACCTCCCTGTTTTGTGTTTGCTGAGGTACAACTGAAGCATGCTTCATCTGGAACTCTCTACCTCTACCCACTCCCAGGGCAAGGTGGCAGTATGTCCGTTTTAAAGGTCACCACATGCAGAGTTCAGAGAAAATCATAAAGGTGATCATTTATTCAAGATAGTTGATGCTTTGCCAACTTTTTTTTAACCAGTGAGACCTAACTGGAAACATCTGTACACTTTTATGAAAATACCAAATGACAATTAGTGGGTTCACCAGCCATTTATTTTTCAGTGAATTTCCTGGTGTATTGCTTTTTTTTAAAACCTCTCAAATATTGTTCTATTATGAAATGTGTTATAATTACTATAACATGGTTCTTTTATAAAGATACACTGTATATGTTTATTGCATTTTAAAACACACACGTGTCTCTTTTTAAACACACTGGTTGTAATTCTGGATTTCATGTGAAGTTTTACATAGTGTCCTTTGAAAAGCCTCTGACATCCAGTCAATAACTTGGGGATGTGCAATTTTTTTTTTCACTACAAGTTTTTAGACACATTTTTTGTGCTAATTTGTTACTGCTTAAGCCCTATCCACCTTCAAAGTTCATTGAAAGAGTTATACACTTGTCACCTGCCAGAAGGCAGTGGCAGCACGCTTAATTTTCTCTTGGCTGAGTTTATGGGCATGTAAACTGTATACTGCTCATTTAATGCATCTTTTGTATATTTTTGTCTTTGTGTAGATGAATATAAATTTGGAGTTTTCAGCAGTGTTATAAGAACATAAAAGTGAGAAGGATCTCAAGGGTCATCACAGTCTGTGGTGTTTACATCTCTATGTCTAATAGTCCCTTTCATGGTAAAACATGTGGCCAGATGGCTCAGGGGGAAGGGGAAAGTAAATTAGGTGGTCTCACATGCACTTCATAAACAGAAAAATTCTTCAATGCCACTGTGTAAAACCAGTGTTCTCCCTTCTAAAGTATATTGCTTCGTAGTCTAGCTGTATTAATTCAAGAGCACCAACTGGTGATCAGTGAGCTATATAGTAAGTCCAAAAATTTTGTCATGTTTTTGTCTTTGCTGTGAATTCTCTTCTGTTCTTATGCAATGGATATATGTGTATATTTACCTGAGTGTCTTTAAGGGCGGGGCACATGTGTGGATGCTTACACATACAAATACATACAAAATCAGTGAATAGTATGTACTGCTGAAGCCATTTGAAGGAAGAGAAAACTTTTAACAACAAAGCTTTTTCATATTAAGCAAATATGAATACGTATGTGTGTATATATAAGTTTCTAATTAATCAGTTACCTTCACTCACTTAAATTTTAAAGGCATCTCTGAGATGACAGTGCCATATATGTTTATTACCCAGAGAGTGTGGTAGAGCACTGAGATTGTCTAAACAATTTTTGTAGAGCAAAGGTTATCCTTTGGTAAGGCAGAAATGAGATTGATTTACTATGTCCTTTCATTACTTTACAACAATTTAAAAGAGACCACTCTTCTTGTGGCAGATTTTAAATGCATTTGGTTAAAGCAGCCCATGATGAATGAAAAGAAAAATCAGAGGGTACATGAAATAAAGGTAATCAATCATTTCGTACTGTTGGAAAGCAATTCTAATTTAGAAAGCCAATGGTTTTAGTTCCAGAGAGGTCTTTTAAACATTCACCATACCCTGTAATGCACATTGACCCCTCAAGAATAAATATTGTCACCGGTACACTTTTTTACTTCATTGGAGGAGCCTTTATGAAGATTTATTCTCTCTGGTTATGAGAAATATTGGCATGTACTGTTGAGTACTTTTCATTGTTGTTAAAAAGAACCATTATGTAGCCTGTTTAAATTGCAGTAACCACAATAAATTTTAAAGTTACACATATATTTTGCAACAGGCATTTACATAGAGTCCTTTGACAAAGTGATAGTTTGCTAGAACTTCCAGTAAACAATTTATAGCTCAACCTACCTGGAATACTCACATTTAGATGGGAAGCACTGAATACAATTTTGAAAAATGGTGCATAACAACACCAAAGGGAGCAGTTTATTTGCTTTTATGGAGCTGGATACTGTGAAAAATATACTATCACAGTGTGGCATGATACTTTGATTGTTAGAATGACAATGTTGTAATGAGGAATTGCAACTATGCAGTCCACTTTTTGCTGCAGTTGCTGTTGGGTCTTGGTCCCTGTTACCTGCCTTGAAATGCCACGTACATCTATACTGTGACATGAACAGTTACAAAATATTTCTCTTGTTCAGTGGCATCTAGAAAGTCACCCGTATCTTATAATCGTATTGTTAAAAACTCATGTCATTCGTACCTACTTCCCTGTCTGTTATTACAAATTGTTAATGACCACTTGCTTTGCTTTTCTTTATTCAGCATTAGCTTATGAGAGTTGTTAAGTATTGATAATGTAACTTCAGGGAGGGCACCGTAGGAAAGGGCAAGGAAGGTGGTAAGAGCTAGTACCTTCGTGAGACAGGGTTTTTTTTTTAAGATTACTATTACTGCCTGGTGGGGTTATATTGTGAAGTTAGATCTATTATTCAGTGCTCATCATATATGCTGAGAAACATCTTAAATGAATTGCACATAAAAGAAAGGTTGGATAATCTTCACAATTACATATGAACATTTCTCTCTTCCCCATCCACCTTCTTTCTCTAATTTGCATCTACTGAAGATTTGTGGTTTCTAAGCCTAAATTAGAGGAGGAAGCAGCAAACTGAGGAAACACAGTGGAATTGAATCTTCTGCAAGTGGACACAGTCCCTTGCCAGATTGTGGCTATGCCTCCATTCTTTTGGCTAAATAATTTTAATGGAGGCATCATTAGCTCAATAACGATGTTTTAAGGAGCAGAATTCTCTTGGTTATGTGATGACATTTCTGTAGCCTCCTTGTGTTACTGTTCTCAGTGAATTTATTATGTTTTTAGAGACAGGTTAAAGTTGTTTGTGGTTTCAAAGCTAGAATTTTGCTAGAAATACTAGTCATGCACTTTACCTGTGTAAACAATATAAAAAGATAGATGAACAGAAAGATAGATAGTAGTATTTTTTGCAAATACAGATAAATAGTTTCATAAATTTCTGTTGGAATGAAGGAGATAGATAACTGACAGGTTTTCTTTCTTGGATGTTTGTTTAATTTTAATGTGCTTTGGAGCCTTGTATGGGTGATCATATTTTTAATCAGAAAATATAAATAAATGAGATAGCTATTGAGGTCTGTGAAGACAATGACCTCCAGAATTTTCTGTTCTGTTACAGTAAACTGTGTTAACTAATGCTGGCCGAGTTACTGAGGAGCTACTGAACTCTTCCAGTTTTTGCACAGATTAATCCAGTGGCATGGGTTTCACTAGAGCTTTGAATTTCTGGGGTGTGGTGTGTGGTGTGCATGATTTTCACACAGCTTGGACATTTATGAGTAAGACATTTGCCATGTACATAATAATAAGAAACACTTAAGGTTTCTAAAATGAAAAATCAGAGAACTGTAGATAGCTTTTTATTTCCTACACACCAGGCTGCCCTGCCTCTTTGGTAGGAAGTTGTTCTTACCAGATGCATCCTTTAGCTACTGAATCACGCAGTTCAAAATGGAGTTCTCTTCATACTATTCACTACGTAAATTGTAAACTTTAATGTCCACTGAACACAGAGTGTCTGTTTGTAAAACGTTTTGGGTGGATGTTGCTTTTGCTTTCATCGGAAGGCTGAAAGAAGAACATAAGTGGACTCTTAAACAGAACTTCTCAGTAAAGCCAGGAAACAGGTTATCAACAGTTAGGCTGTTCTTATTGTGTCCCTTATCATAACTGACAGTTTGACGTAAAACTGGGTCACATGACCACCAGGGAGGTATGTAAATGGATAAGAGGTCACCTTTCACATATGCTTGCTGGAAAGGAAACACATTTAAAGGAAGTTTCAGTCAAAACAATGACAATATGCAAATACTACGTTTTATGGACTTTTCCAACTAATATAAACTATAGCACAGTCTCCTATCACACTTTCCAAAATATGTGTCTACTTCTGTGATGGCTATGGCTGCTTTCACTAGCCATCACAGAAGCTTGAAATAAATGTTAGTCTTCAACAACCACTCATTAAATAGGAGAATATAAACCCTGCTTAAATATTAACCCGTAAAAATTATTTAGACTATGATTAAAATTGAGCTGTTCACTGTGGATTTTTAATGTACACAGGATTTGAATACTTAAAACTGCAGCATGGTTTTGCTTGCTAGGTGCCCAGTTTAAACTGAACAGGCAGATACAGTGAAATTTAGCTCTTGGGTAGAACTTCACATTAGTGTGTCTCACAGCACTGAGAAGTGCAAAACACAATCAATTCCCTGGCATCTTACAGAGGGCAGGACAGGAACAGGGAGGTGAACATCTTTAAGACAGGTGGAAGAGTTAGGCCTACAGCTCTGCTTCTGCCTGGGCTGTGGTCCCATCCCGTGCTGCAGCTGAGGTGGGTGAAGGAGTTGCACTGCCTCCCTGGAGAAACAGTTACAGTGGGCTTTGTGCTCTCCATTACATCGTGAGTTTAGCAGTGAGGATGTACCTCAGGGATGGAAGACTGCAGCAGTGAGGACATGTTGCTGCATCTCCACGTGTCAGGAAATGGCTGGGCTGCCTGTGAAGTTTCCCCATCTGCTGCAAGGCTGGGCTCCCTTTTCCATTTCAGAATACAGTCCTGTGTTCTTTTTTTTTTTTTTTTTTTATGGTTAGGTGAGAAATAAAAAAGATCGGTGATAATGTTTTGTAGATGGAAGGTGCTGCTGAAGTGGTGTTCATGTGGCTTGCCTTGCTGAAAATAAAGCTGTGGGGCTGAAGAGCAGGCCTTTCCAACAGGTTTCCAGGAAAGAATTTTCACCACGTCACATTCCAAATCGGGTCATTTGTTTTGCATTCATAGCTTGTTTTTGAGAAAGTTAGTAATGTTTTTCAGCATTTATTAAATGTCTCCTGAGAACTATTTCTCAAGGCCCTCTACAGAGGAACTGAAGTTTTCTCAAGTAGCCTTTAAGTAGTTTCCTGCCTTTCCCTTGTATGTGTCCTGCAGAGAAACTTTTTTAGATGGCTTACTACGGATGAGAGTGAATGTGCCTTCTTGTCTCCAGCTAACACAGAGACATGATTTTAGAGGGTGCATAAGTTACTCCGAGGACTACAACTAGCCAGAAAACTTTCAACATGACTCTAGACAACATATAGCACTAAAAATACTGTACTAAAATGCCCTACATCCTCCCAAAGCTTGGTACTCATGTCAGGTCTGTGCCCCCAGGCTTTCCCTAGTGGGCTGTTAGGACATCCTCCAAAGGCAGCATTCCCACTGCTGCTGTGAACACACATCTTCTTCCATCAAATGGAGCCGGAGCTCACAGAGCTCTTTTAAGCTTCTCCAGCCTTTTACCCAGGAAGCACTCAACGCATGTGAGGGATGCAAATTTTGAAAGTGATATTTCTTGATACTTTTGAAAGTATATTTCTAAATCTTAGACATTCTGATCCCTATGCAGGAGTGATTTGGGAGAGGAAATTTTGTGTGAGGGAGGAAAAGAAACCATTTTCCTGGCAGGTTAGAATTTAAAGACAATGCAGCAGCTATATAAGCCTGTGAAGAAATAGTTCTGAACATTGGGAAGGTGCTTTTCAGCATAGCTGATGTGATCATGGCCTTGTCATACAGGTGTGTAGATGCACAGTTCTTCAAGGTGTTGTCAGTACTGCAAGTATGGCACATTTTGTACAGTGAATAGTACTACAGTTTACATTAACTATAGGTGTGGTGTAGCATGAATCTTCATATACATGTGCATGTGTCTACAGCTTATATGTAAAATGCATATGTTCTATTTTTACCATTGCAGTATTCAGACGTATAGTATTGAGATATGTGTGACAATATAATATGAAGTATGCCATTATTAACCTTATGAAATAGGTTTGAAAAGCTTTTTAGAGCTTTCTTAATGATAAATTTAACATATTAACTGTATATGTGGAAAATTTTTATACAGACTGTGTGAAGAGTATGATGATTTAGTGCAGAAGCTGATTTACTAAAATGAAATGTATCAATTCCTTACTGTTTTCCCCACATGGCAAATGCGGTCAGGTTCTTTAGCAATCTAAGTGCTTACCAGAATTTTGAGCTAGACCTAAGTGCATAAACTCATTTGGTAACACTAAGTTTATAATTTTGGTATTTTTTGTGGTTCTAATCAGCCAAAGGACTTTTATCTGTAGATTCCATATTTCATGAAAAAATAAAAGGGGCATGTGTTAACCTTTCAGTCTTGTATTTCAGCTGGAAGTGAGTTTTTATAGACAAGTTCTAAAGCTTTAAAATATGCATCAGTAATGAAGATGACATTCTTGAGGATTATAGCAGAAACACATCTACTGTACACTGAGTAACTGAGCTGACATGTTTTACTATGTCTTTAATATTAAAGTCAGGTTTAGAGTACTGTTTTGTATAGTGACTAAACCAGGTATTTACTTACCCTTTCTTCAAATATATTTAATGTTATTATTCACAGTTACCTCTAGCAAACTTTTTGACTGCATGCTTCCTTTTCTGGTTAATTTCATGTGGTTTAGTCATGCTTTTAATGGCCTTTAGAAGGTCCCTTGGAGTTCTTTAGATAACAAACAAGAAACAATCCTTATGAAAACATCAGAGACTAACATTTCCATTTCTCAGACCTTAACAGCAGGAAGCTTATGAGTCTAACAGCCAGACAGGGTCAGGTTTGCATTTATTGTCTTGTCCTCAGCATTTGTATTTTTCAGGAAAAGACTGCAATTAATTGTGCTCCTGTGAAAATAGTTTGTTGTAATTTGTTTGCTGTAGCATGTGCTATCAAAAGGCTAAAATGAAAAACCCATTGAATGCAATTAAACTCAGCAACAACATTATCTTCAATTCAGAGTGCTGTATCATATACAATCATACAGCAATATATATACAGCATTACTATACAGAGGTTAAAATGTATGTTTTTTAATAAGTCAGATAAGTCCACTTCCTTAAACTAAAAAATAAGCAGTATATCTTTTCAATAAATCTGCTAACACTATAGGGCAGCTGTTAAATAAACATAGCTATAGAAGGTTGGTTGAACAATCCATGAAGGCAGAACTGATGATTTGAGGATCTGGGAAGAATTTGTTTCAGCTGACATATAGTACATTCCTCATTATATTAAAATGCAATAAAGTATTTTAAATGCTATTATTCTGAGTCTGCAGCAAGATTAGATTATTTTATCACCTCTTGCTAAGTAGTACCACTTTCAGTAACACTAGATTAATAAACTGCAATTACAAAATACCTTTACACTTCTTAAATAGCAAGATAAGGACATAAAATTTGTTTAATTTGAGCAAATTTTCTATAAATTGCATGTCTTCTGTGTTTCATTAAATGCATGCTAAAAGATATCAATTATATTTGACCTTTACTTAATACACCGTATGTAAAGCATTGCTTAGTGAAAACAGCATTTTAATTTCCTTTCTTAAAGTACCTTGCTATTGAATATTAACATTTCCTTTTATTCCAGCTCAATTTGTAATCTAATAATAGCTAATTGTTATGTTCTAAACTCTAGTTACTCTTTTATGCTTTATTAATAGAGGAGCGTATTAAAGTAGCATTATCTTAAGCAAATCTGTAGGCATTTATTTCTCAGAATAAGTTATTTTTGTTTGTTTGTTTTATCTTTTAAAGTGACTTCTTGGGAAAGTAAGGCTTTTGCCATGTACAGTACTAGTTTGCATGTATTCATTTAAATACTAAAAACTGTAGTACTGCTCAATCCATATCTGACTGCTAGGTTTCAATTGACAGCTGAGAATTTGTGACTGGACCATGAATCAAAACGGCAGGCATTTATACCCCAGTGCCAGTGACGATACATTGGGAATTACCTGGCAAAGGTAACATTTTAATTATTTCCACCCCTACACCACCTCTAAAAAAGTTGCATTGGGCTACAGTATCTGTGTTAGCGGGCCTGTAGAGGAATATGTGACAGCATTTGATCAATACATGTGTGTAACATTTCTCTATGCATATTGAGGTTATCTTTAGTGCAAGATGAATTGAGAAACTGCCTTAAGCACCTGGAATGACAACGCTGTGCTGTCAAATGCACAGGTTTCATAAATTCAAGGAAATACTGATCTTAGGATTTAAAAATGAAAATGTAATTTGCAGTCGTATTTTGGGGGGCTTAGTGGTTAACACAAGGAAAATTGTGGTATAGATGAGTATAATAATAAAAAATGTCTGAGGTGGTGGTGGTTTTGAGCAATGAATAACCATACTATTCGTAGAGACTTTTATGACTAATCATAATCAGCTGATGTAGATTTAGGTCACTAACATGTACATGAAGGTAAGATAAACCCATCTTATTTCTCAATTAAATAACAGAATAATTAGGGATGATTTACACAAAGGAGAGGGTTTTTTTTTGTATGAAAAAGAAGTAAACATGATAAAACCCATTAAATTTTGGTACATTAATAAATTACACATTATTATCTTTTATACCCCTTGATATATAATGAAATATGATAACAGTAGAGGTGTGTTTCTAAATAGGTGTGTAACAAAATCAGCATAATTGTGATACATGAGGTTTTCACCTCTTTTATGTGCAGGATTATGTGCAACATTCAACACTTAATGGGGTTGTATGTGTAAAGACTGTGGGTTAGAAGTTTGTCAGATGAAGTATTAGCTGCTCACTCTCAAAATAATGAAGTTCTCAAGTACCTTTAAGATAATTTAGGTGACTTTTTTTGCTGTACAGATGAAGAAAATACTTAGAATCCATTGAAAACCCAACAACAAACAACAACCTTCTTATTTCATAACTACAGTTCTGTGATAATAACTGTTTTCCTAGAGACAGAAGGTGAGGGGAAGCTGTGAAATTCTGCATGTCTCAGTTAGGAAAATATAACCTCAGTCATTTATGTGAGAGAGCAAGAGCGTATGCAAGAAGCAAACTTAAGACATGAGAGTGAGAAAAAGTGTGTGTGATTGTGTGCACATGTGTATGTGTGTATGTGTTTAAGTCTGATAATATGAGCTTGAGCCTGAATCTTAGCCACTCATTACACCATTGATATTAATTCCAGTGGGACCACTCATAAAAGCCGGCATGATGGGTCTCTTTTAGAGCATGTTGAGTATTTGCAGAATATTCACAGACTGTAAGTAAATTTTCATTGCTGAACTGTACATTTTAATTCAGCTATTGCCAAACATGTTTTTATTCCCAACTATTGTTATTTATATTCATGTTTGTAACAATCCTTTTGTGTTAGTTTTATGGATTAACCATTACTTTAACATCACATTTACACTACCCAGGCAAATGCACTAAGTTAGCATTTCCTGCTTTTGGTCTGCTATCTTGACACATGAGCTTAGTACAACAGCTGGCTTGTTCTTGGAGATGCTGAGGGGAGGTCTGTTCTCAGAGTGCTGAATTTCCTTCTCAGCTCTAGCTGTAGGGGTGTTCAGCTTTACAAGCATCGTTTTCTGCCCCCAGCACCACCCTGCATTTATGCTGTGGCAAGCACATTTTGGCAGACACCTGTTAGAGCAATGGTTCATATCCTCAACCCTTCCCTCCCTCCCCTTCTCCCTCCCCCGCCCCCTTTGCCCCCCCTCAGTCCCCTTGGGCAATATTTTGGAATAGAAGTATAAATTCATAACAATTTAAGAGCAAAAATCCTGACGTATCCTGATTGTAAAAGTGTTTGTAGAAAGAAAACCTAACGTTTTATGGTCTTTTTCAATTTCTAACTCAAAAGGTTTTGCCTAACTCTGTAATGCAGAAAGATGTGCAGAACATTATGTTTCCTTGCCATATAGGCAAACATCTTCAGAACACTTCCTCAGAAATTAGTTGTATTCAAGCCAGACTTGCATGCTGCCATCACACAGGAAATGGGTCAGCGATCCATTAAGATGCCATTAGATAATCTAATTTGGAACTTAATCTCTAAATTAACCGTGCTCCATACTTGAAGCATACTTGAGAGATAGAAAAAAAGTTTATGTTTGAATCGATAGGGGAGCCGAAGCGTGAAGAAGGCTGTTTGTTTTTTCTGTAGCTGTGGTCACGTCTCAAGCTGTCTGGTAACCAGGAGAAACCAGACATGATGTAATTCCAGATTGAACTTGAACTTCAGGGACTTGGAATGGGGGAACAATGGACCATAGGAATCAATAATGTCCATTTTCTACATGATTATGTTTGGAGCTTTAAGTTAGCCTTTATGGGAGAAGCAGCAAGAACAGCAGTGTGACCAAAATGAATGAGATGATCCAGAAGCAAGATGTTAAAGAAAACAACTTCAGTAATATTTTCTAAGCAGCACTGCAGATTCCAGCAGGATTAGAAAAGTTCCCAGTCTGCAGTGAGCTGGTTGCCTGTTCTGAGCACTCTTTGTTCACTTAGGTAGGACAAACTTAATCTTATGTTTCCTGTCAGATGATTTTTGGCAGCACTGCTAGGGAAGGAGGAGCATATTATAGAGTATTCCCAAGTCTGAACTGTATCTTTAACCCCTTGGTTACTCTAGTTTTCTACCTCCTGAGTATCTTACCTTGGATTGTTTCTTTTGGAGCAGTAAAATTACAGTGTTTTGGTTTTATTTGTTTGTTTTATTTTGTTTGGTGCATTTAGGGTTAGCTGCATTGTTATTTAGTCATGCCAATTTGACAAATCAACTCTTAGTTATATTTTTAAAAAGTGCTAAGGTAAATAATACAACGGATTAAAAATGGAAATGGTAACATTTGGGGGAAAAAAAGCAGTGCAGATGTGGAAAGTGGACAGTCAGTTTTTCATAGGTGACCCAATGGTTTCTGGTAACCCAAGCCCATGTTCTCCATGGTTTGGCTCTGTGGCAGGCAGTTCTCCACTGGGTCATAGCTCCTATGTGTTCGCAAACTTCTTGTAGCCCTGTCTCTGCACCAAACACTCATGTGTGCATGGTCCAGAGCACAGCATGGTCACGCATCATTTCTCTGGGCCCTTCCTCTGCTGAGGATTTTCTTTGTTAGCAATGAGCTCTATGGCCTTTTCCTGATCTCTCCTTATCTTTTTTTACACTGTCACAAAAAGTGAATACAATAAGAATTACAGCAGAATTCCTTTTTGCCCCCTTTATCTGCTCAGTGGGTGATATGTGCCTAGTGGACTATAAAATTCATCCTAAATAAAGTCGAGAGATGCTTCATATATGTCTTGAAGTAAATGCTCACCTTGGAGGCGAAATTTGGCAGCTGTGTAAGTAGAGACAGCAGTTTAGAATGGTAACAGAAGTACTGCATTAAGTAGATGCTGGAGGGGTGGTTATTCCTTTGGCAGAAACACACAAATGGGAATTTAGCCAGGGCACTGAGGTTAGCACAATTGCATTCCCAAAGTTCATACAGTCTTAACAGTTTGAAATGGCAAAGTTCCTTGTACTTGTGTGGGCAAGCACTTGCTTAGTACAGAGATAGATGAACTTGGTGACTCACTGGTGCCATTTCTTTTGACACTGAAGGCATTTCTACCTTTTCTGTCCAATGACTGACCTGGCATGATCTGATCTACCTCTTCTAAGCTACAGCATTCGTGCACAGGGTAGTAAAGATGCAAGACAGAAATACTGGTTTAGGTGTACTTTCTGAATGATGGAATGCTTTCACAGACTTCTAAAGCTGTAATAGAAAGAAGGTAGTAACTGGTGGAAAATAAAAATCTTGAAATTATTCAAATTTACTTAGATCTAATTGGATTTATTTTTTTTGTTGCATTTAACATTATTATACTCTTTATGTTATTATAACCTCAAAAGCAGACTGTATGTACACACTAGTACTGTTTGTGGTCCTTTCCAGTGATATTTTAAACAGAGGTTCTTGAAATAGCAATTACCATCTTTAAGAGGAAATCATGGCAGAACTCTTCATTGAATTAATATGTGAAAACTGCAATAGAAAGTGTAAAGGGTAATAACCCTGTAGGATGTTTGCAGACTACTTGCTTGGTGGCATCGCAACTGGGGTGGCTGGAGGTAGAGTTGAATCAAACTGCAGTATGATAGGGTTAATTTCTAAAATACAATTGGAGGTCATCAAGCCTTGAACATCATGGTGTAGGAGGTGCTAGTGAGCAGTGTGGATGTCTTGTCTTTCCCGGCTGCCTGTGGGGCCAGCTGCTGCCCAGCGAGTGTGTGTAGATCAGGGACTTCAGCATGCCTTTAGAGGCTTTCTTACCCCCTAAGGACTCATAAGCAGCATTGATGAATTTATTGCAATCTGCATTTTTGTCATCATTTAATATAAGGTGGGAGGCTTAAAAGGTTTAAATAAACACCTATTAAATTTATAGGTCATATGTTAGCAACTGCCCTATTAGTCATTTGCCACAACTTATTTTTATTGAGTACTTCCCACAAAACCAAGATCTCTGTCTCCTACATGAAATAGTAGATAAGAAAGCCGCTACAAATAGTACTTTGTTCTTTATCAGCACTGACTGCATTTCTTCACCTGCTGTAATCATCAGAAGGCTGTCAGCTTTAAAACAAAGAAAAACAAAGAAAAAGTCACATATGTATGTATGTAACCACTGAAGTGCACTGTAAATCTTCAGAAAGATAACGTGGAAGCTGTGTATTTAGCCTTTGCAACAGAAATTGTTGGAATGCCATTCTGACCTCACACAAAATTTACATTCTTTTAGTTAATGTTCTATTTTGTTTAAAGTTGCTAAACTCCATAAATCCCAAAGGGCAG
Organism: Lathamus discolor; assembly: GCF_037157495.1. Taxonomy (NCBI): domain Eukaryota; kingdom Metazoa; phylum Chordata; class Aves; order Psittaciformes; family Psittacidae; genus Lathamus; species Lathamus discolor. The sequence continues at coordinate 77,830,166 of NC_088909.1, forward strand.
CAAAGAACTGTGCATTATAAAATGTATGTTCAGAAGGATCCTGAGGAAACAAAACTGGTTGGGATTTTCCTTTTTGTTTTTAGATTTTATTACTATTCTCTATTTTTACAAATCCCTGTGCTTGAATATGATTTGCATTGTGTTTGTGAATTCAGAATTTGCTTCTTAGTATTACTGAAATCCAAAGAGGAAGGAGCAAAAATGCATTTTAAATTGTGAGAGAAGATGAAGCATAAGTTGAAAAAAAATAAGCCCCTTAAATGGGGTTCTGTTACTGAATTTTTTAATTTTTAGTTTTGAAACATAATCTTTTCATCAGATCATACTGGACAAATCTTTCATGCATAAGTAGGTTTAAGTCTCTGTGCATATTTCAAGATTTTCAACCCCTTTGAATACTTCAGGTGTTTAAAATAAATTAGGATATTCATATTTTTTATATTTCTTTGAGGAAAAAAAAAAAGTCCCACTCCCTTCAGAATATGACCATCATTGAAACAAGCAGGTCAGAAATTTTTTACACTTTTTAATGTGCAAACAGCACCAGAAATTAATTGTTAGGAATCTAAGTAATAAGTTAACAAGTTTATAGAAGTAAAGAGTATCAAACAGGAGTAAATGACAGAAGCTGTTTGTATTACTTTTAATACAAAAGCCTTTAGGAACATGTCCCTTGGAGTTCACAAAATAAGTTGACCTCTTACTGTTTATGCAGCAACATAAACAGGAAAGGACGACATAAATCTGCCAAGTGAAATGTAGCTATTTTATACCCATGTAAAATAGATAAAAATGACCTGTTTCCTCTTTACACCCACTGCTACAGAAGTGCACCTGCTCATGCAGAGAGAGAGCACTGCAGAGAGGTGACCAAAGATAGGAAAGAAAGAAAACTTCCAGCATCTATCATCCACAAAACGTATGTTGGAGGTTTTTAGTTATCATGAAGCTTATCAGTCTAATCACAGTGTGAATTCCCACGTAAGGTGGTGTGTTTGTAGAAACACCTAGTGTGGAGAAAAACTCAAATCACAATGAAAAGCAGAGGAAGCATTTGTTTGCACAGAGTGTTCTGGTGGTGTTTGTCAGTGATAGCTGTCATAATGATGCTGGTTTTCTTTTGAATGAATTTGACAAGACTTTCTCTAAAGTCCATTATTTGTAGGTTGCTAGAAACACATCTAAGGAACAAGCAGCTCAGGATCTGCTCTGGGTACTGAATAGAGGCAGCTGAGGTCTTTCTTTGAGTATGCATCTTGGAAATGATGGTGGCTTGCGGTTTACCAACCTGCTACAGGTTGGTGTCTGCTAAACATGTGAATGCCATTGCGACTTAAGCTCCTCAGTGACAAAGTTCTTTCGAAATTATGACTTAAGTCCCAAAGTCATTGAATTGCCTTTGAAAATATTTTCTTTCTCAGGTGTTTGTTGAAAAATTTATAGTACTTACTGCTACTCTTGACTTATGGCTACCCTTGGCTGCAAGTGCTTACATGATTGGGCCCTTGTGTTATACAGTGTTCCTTAGGCACTGATACCTTTTGAGAAAAATCTATAAAGAAAGCAAGTTTTTTTAATATTGAAGGTACTCTGGGGACCCACACATCTCGGAGGCTCATCTTGGGACTGAGACAAGATAAACTGCCATGTTGTAACAGGGTAGGAAATCGTACCGGAAGCTGAACCCCTGAACTTTATATTGTGTTCTTGAAATAGCAACCTCTGCACTGTAGTGTATTTGACTAGCTCTTAAACCTTGTGTTGTATAGTGTCACATGTATGGCTTAGTTGTGTCTGCTTTATATATTTGTGTCTGAAATTTTTGGGAGCATTCATAACCAAACAGTCCACTTAGTGTTAAGACAGCAGCAATACTACTTGTAACTGAGATCAACACCATGATTTTTATTTCAAATGAGTCATACTTTCACAGAGAAAACTATGAAGTAGAATCTCAAGCAATATGCACAAATTTTGTTTCTTATCTTATTAATAATATAATGAATAATATTATTGTGCTATTAATAATGGATCTGGCTTAACTCTGATTCAAATGATATATGTTCTTTTTACAATGTGATTAATTTATATTCTTTTTTTTTTTTTTCTCCCTCTCTCTCTCTCTCTCTCTCTTTTTCTCTCTCTTTACCTTTTTCTCCTTTTCAACAGTCCTGGTACCTGGGCTAGCTTGGTTCCTTTTCAAGTTTCTAATAGGACACCGATCTTGCCAACAAACGTCCCAAATTACGGTTTGAACATAATTGGAGAGCCTTTCCTTCAAGCAGAAACAAGCAACTGAGGGAAAAATAAAAAACAAACATGCAAATTTCAAAAAGAAAGGAAGACAGGAGGAGAAAAGAAACTGAAGAAAGAAGAAAAAAAATAGACCAGCAATTGCAGCTCTTACAATCACTAATTCCTTTATGGTTGAAACTGAAATGACATACAAAGGGTCGATGATATTTCACTGATGAGTAGAATGCAGCCCCTGCTAAGTAGCCTTTGTTATATGAAGTCCGCTGGGAAATAGATGTTCTGTCTCTGACAATATATTTTAACTGACTTTCTAGATGCCTTAATATTTGCATGATAAGCTAGTTTTATTGGTTTTAGTATTCTTGTTGTTTACGCATGGGATCACTATTCCTGGTTATCTCACAAAACAAAGGCTAGGCAGCAGCAACAGAGCTGCAGGAGGACAAGGGCCGTAGCCAGCCATTTTCTCAACACTCTGATTTCTAGATGTTTTAAAAATAAGCTCTGTAGCCTTTAGTTATTAGTATGGATTTATTAAACTTTGGCCCTTAATTCAGCCTTTTCTAGTGTGTTACGCAGTTTGACGTTTTCAATCAAGTATGAACACACAGGCTCTATGGAAGAAATGCCTCTATGTAGGTATAAAGTGTTATCTATCTCCTCATGCAACAGTAAAAAAGCAAAAGAAAAAAATGAACGTTTTCCCCACTAAAGAAACACTTACAGAGGCAAGTGCAATTTAAAAATCATATCTAATGGGTCATCATTATAAGTCCTTCAGCCCTTGGACTCTAAATTGAGGGGACTAAAAATAGAAATAAAAATTACATTGAACAAACTTATTTTTCCCCTCAGTTTTTGAGGGCATTAAAAGGCATTAAATCAAGACAAATCATGTCCTTGAGAAAAACAAATCAATGGAAACACAGCACTTATGTTGGTTTAGCTGCTGCCTCCACACAGGGGTAGGATTTATTTATTTAAAGTTACTGGTTGCATCAAGAACCCATAGGGTTTACATGTTTCTGTAAAATCTGCATCATAGAGACAAAGAGATAGGCAAATCCATGTCACAAGGGCAAAGCTTACCGTTTACAAACTGGTAATACCAGGATGGGGATATGTTATATTTAAATAATGCACTCGTAAGTTTAGTTGCAGGGTGCTGAAAACTTGCATGGTGCTTTCAGAAGATAGCCTTGTTCAACAATTATCACATATTGACAGAAATATAACGTGCATGGGCAGACATTTTGCCTCTATGTCTCTTTAAAAAAATAATTAAAATACTCTTTCCAGTAATCCTGATTTGCACGAAGTTATAATGTCCACATTACGTGCCTTGCCTTGAAATCTAAAAAAAGGAAAAAAAAAAACAAAAAACAAAAAACCACACAAAAAAAATTTGACATCACTACACTTGTTTTGCTGCATTTATTATAATTTTAAATCTTTACCATTTTTATGACAAAATATTTTGTACTCCAGATGGGAAAAAAGCGTGACATCATGGATTTTTTAGACAGTTATACCTTTATCTCACATTTATAAAGCATATCATGGCTGTGTATAGTTGCCGCTTAAAAATTGTAATCAACCAGCAATATTTTCAGTATTTTGGTGTTTTTTCTATTAACCTTTCATGTTTTTCATCTTCCAATTAATATTGGGGGGAGGGGATACAAATTTATATGAATTATGCAATACCAAGTTTTGCCTATGTAGGTAGTGCTTTTAGCTGTATTGGTTATTATAGGTAAGTACACAGATTTAAAACAAAAAGAAAAAAAAAAGTATGCTTTTTTTTTGTTTGTTTTAATTGACCAAAGTGGGTACTGCTATTTTTGCAGTGTGATGAGGTCCTTTTCTGTACTGAGAGGTGGACAGGGGATTTTTTTTTATACATACATATATATATATTCGGGGGTGGGTGGGGAGGATTTTTAACACTTTACAGTGTAGCTGTGAAGCAGTGCACCCTTAGCCAGGCAAGGGCTGCAAAGCGACTGTTCTGCCTACTGTGACAAACTTTCAAATCGGTTCCCTCTTTTTAACTTCCCACCTGGGGTGCAAGCTAAAATCATTTCTGGATTTTAAAAATAAATAATGAATTCTGTTGGAGGCAGACTTGACTTGAGGAAATTGTTTTACTTTAAGCTTTTTTGGTTTTGGGTTTTTTTTTCCTTGAGAATGAGAGAGAGAGAGAGAGAGAGAGGGAGAAAGAGGTCAAGACCCACAGTGAGATGAAGCCTTTTCCATTCTGGCAAGGATACTGCATCCTATAGTGTTCATGTTAGAAAATGTTTTTAGCTGAGAATGACAAAGACAGTTGCTTTGTCTAGGAAATGCACATAGAGGGCCAAAGTCTTTGCTGGCATAACTCCACTGACAGCAGAGTTGCTCCTGCAGAGAACTTGCCTCCCTTAGTCTGCTCGACTGGTAAATAGTCTTTTTTTTTCCCCTTCTATGTCAAAATATTATTATTTTTTTTTTTTTTACCCTCCCACGTTTGTTGACTTACAGCATCTGATTTACAATTTAAGGCTGTTTTTCTCAGAGGTTTGCAGTGTCTTCTCATACAGCAGGTCAGATGGAGAGCTCTGGGCTCTAAGCAGGGAAGGAGTTTCTTAATGCACAGAATTAGATTATGATGTAAATAAAAGTGTATTATTTCCATTGCATTTTGCAGATCAGTAGTGGACCTCTTGCTGGAGACCTCTGATGCAGCATGGATCTTTGAGATGTATGGCTGAACAAGGGGTGATTTTTTTCTTGAAAACACATCCTTGCATTAGGGCACAAGCAGAGTTTAGACCTGTGGGTTTGGGATACCCTGGTGGGAAAATCCATCCCTTTGCAGTTGTCTCTGCATTTTGGATGTTTTCCTGCCATGTAGCAGCCACGGATTACAGCTCCAGTGACAACCACCCCACTAAGTGCACAGCAGCGGCACACCAAAGTCGGTCCCTTCCTGCTACGGTCAGTGTGCGGCAGGTGAAGCGCTGCTGTGGTGGCACATCCTCACGTCTCCAGCGGGAGATTCGTGCGTAGGCAGGGCCAGCATGGCTACAGAGACGGGAACTGCAGAGAAGCAAATCTTTGGGATTTATCTATAGATAAACTGAAAAAAAGCAAGCCTACCTAAAAAGATAAGACATCAAAAGAAAATGAAAATCAGTTTTATGTCACTTTTTTTCTGAGCCCCTTAACAAGTGAATTTGTTCACTAAGAACTTGCCTGTTTGGGTTACTGAAATGCACTAGACCCACCCAGAGCGCACCTCAGGCTCTCCTGATAAAACAATGTTTCTTCATGCCATTGATGCTGAGCATTTCAGGAGCAGAGGGGCCTTAATTAGTAATATTAGCAAAGTGTTCCCCTTGGGATTTAATAGCACACCAGGATGAAACTGAAAGTTCAGGCTTCAAAGTGAATGTATAAGTCAATAGTCAAAATTATGATTGTCCTTGTGGGGAGATGGATGCCCTTAACAGAGCTTTTTTGTTATCTCTGACCTCCTGTAGGAGAAATACTGAGCTTACAAGTACAGTATTTTAAAAAGCAGACTCCTTCCATATGAATGAATTGGGTTGTTAAGCAGCTGTGGGTTTTTTGAACCTGCCTTTCTAGTAGAAAAGCCTGTTTGGAAGGAAACGAACTTTTCATTAATTGTAGGTTTGTTTTGATGGGGTTTTTTTCTTTCTTTGTTTGTTTTTTTTCCTTTGGTTATTATTTAGTTTTTTTGTTTTGTTTTGTTTTGTTTTTGTTTTTGTAGGTGTTTGGGGTTTTTTTTGGTTTTTTTTTTTTGTTTGGGTTTTTTTTTAAGCTCAACAGTCAAAAGATTAAGATTGAGAACTCAAATCCAGTCTCTAGCCTCCTCCTTCACCAGGAAGTGTATTCTGACTGAATTGAGCCACCCCGTTCTATGTGCACTGTTCTGCCTTTATTAAGTTGCTTTGCAGCCCTGGCCTCATGGCTGTGCCACTGAAGTGTGTTTCCCCTGTGACATGAACGTTTGAGGCTTGACTAAGGAAAAAAAAAGGCAGTGAAGGAGACTGTACATAAAGGCATGGCAAAAATATTAATTATAGCAATATAGGTGTGGGGTGATGTTCAGGTGGGCAGCTCCATTGAAAATATGTGAATGAATTTGTGAAGCTGCAAGTAGCGAGAAGAAAGGAGGATCTTCTGAATGAACCGCCTACCTTGTAGACAGTAATTTGTACACTGTATAGTTTTGTTAAGAATTTTTTTTTAATTAAAATACCCTTGTTTGTAAAGCTAACTTTTTTAACAATTATAATGGAAATGCATGTCATTTCCATTTTTAAACAAGAATATTCTTTGTTTGGAAACTGGACTTGGGTTAAAACTCTCCAGTTTCTTAATTTATGTATTAAGAAAAGAAATCTGTCCATGTTAGGAGTTATTTCGCAGATGCCTGTGCTTGAAAAGCATAGGTTGCTAATCCTTTAAAAATGTAAATGGAGAAAAGTTATATTTTATGAAGGTTATTTTGTTGTATTTAGTATTGGAAAAGTTGGTTTTCAGAGCATTTCAAAATGTTGGAAGCACCACTGTCTTTTTATTAGCATATATGGCCTTTAGCAAAAGCTTTTGTGGTTGTTACATGATGGTATTTAAGATTAGGTTCACAGAGCAATTCAGGATAGGCAGAGAACTAAAACAGTACTTATGTCTCACATAGCTGTGTCCTCAGGGAGCAGAATTTTGGATTTGCAACTTGTAGCTTCATAAGGACTTAATGAAAGAGATTGCACAAGGACATACTCAGCTGTGACACCAGAGTGTGTCTTGTACCTAAATCTAAATTATATTTACTGTGTGAGGTTATGAAGGCTGCAGAAAGTTATCCCATATTCAGTGTACAGTATTCACTTTTAATGAAACAGCTCTCTAATGTTGCTGGCAGTAAGGCCCTAAGCATGACATCCAATACAGTTTACATGATCCTGTCAAGGTCTTTTGTTAACATTAACCAGCTGCATGCTCCTGGACTTTTTTTTTTTTTTTTATTGGGTTTCTACAGAAAAAAAATTAGAAAGAAAAAAGGAGAGTGTAAAATCATATGCAGGCTAATCAAGTTAAACTGGAAAAGCTCCAAATTGAATGCTCTACTCCATGCTGAAGGAGCTGAAAACTGCCTCCTTCATATTTGCACTTTCTGCTAGTTCCCCAGTTTTCTCTAATTCCTCAAAATTGTGTGGGTGTGGTGGAGCACTGCAGTTGGAGGATAACATGGACCACTGATTTTGCCCTTTAACCCTGCACAATGACCTTTGCATCAGCCAAACTTATTGCCATGACAACTCTTTGTACTGTTTCCATGCCACAGCTCTGTTGGTCACATTGTTAATAGTAAAGGGGACAAGTTGGAGACGGTCAATTTTTACATTTTTTGTTGCAAATTTTTCTTCAATGGTTGTAAGTAGTTGGTTTGGTTTTTTTTTTCTTTTTTTTTTAATGATAAAAGGGTTCACTAGTTAGTACTCTTTAGAAATATCTGTGTGTTGCAATTCAAATGTATGTTGAATTTGTGAAAAGGGCTTCAGTGCCACTAGCATCATAATATCCTAGAATAAGCCTTTGATACTTTTATTGCATGATATGGTAACAGTAAAACAAAAGGTGGCCTAAATAAATGGAGAGCAGCGTGAGCTAGTGACACTAAAGCCAGTCTTTGTATTACTGTATTTTTGACAGAATGGTTTTGAAACTGTGCTACAGGGACTGATGTGGCAAATCTATCTCTATATGCAGAAGGAAGTTTTTTAAGAAGTATGGCTTATTATGCATTTTTCATTGAGGGCATTGAAGTTGCATGGACTGATAAAAGTTGATGCAAAATGAGAAAGAAACAAAAACCAGCAAAATGTTTACCAAAAAACTCAAACAAATGAGCAGTGCCTGTTCAATTTCACAGTCTCTGTTGAGTTCAGTTGTAAATATGTTTCAGATGACATTTTCTTCAAAAAAAAAAAAAAAAGAATCTCTACAAAATTGTAGAATGTGAGGGGTTCCTCTATCCCAGGCATAGGCTTCTCAAGAGCTGCATTAGATTATGTCTTCATCAAGCTGTTAATTTGTGCTTATATCATATAGAACTTTTAGTAAGCTGGGAAGAGGCACCCCATCTCAATGATATTTCTCTGAGAACAACTTTTGTAGGGCTGTGTGTTTCTTTAGATACATTTAGTACAACTGTAGGTGACAAGTAGTCAGTTATTGCTTGCTAGCTACACACCAGGGTTGATCCATTTTAAAACTTTTGGCATTTTTCCCCATACGGTAGGCTGTAAATCCTGAAGGTTACATTTTAATTGAAAAGAAGGTGCAGGCACAGTCTTTGTGTAATGAACCTTCACTAGTAGGATGCATTACAGTGCAGCTACTTAATTTTGGAGTTAGGGCCCTCTGGCATCAGACCTGTTTTTAGCCTGAGTGTTAACAAAGGTTTTTATCGTGCCTGATTGAAGGATAATAATGTTCTTTTTGGTACTTTTTTTTTTTTTTTTTTTTTTTTAGGTTACAAATGAACTCAACTGCCACAAGTTTTAAACTGGTGTAAATCAAGCTTGACTTAATGTGATTGTTACTGTTATATCCAGCCTATACTGCTAGCAGCTGCTCATACTGCAGTCAATTACTGGAAGCGGATATATTTCCTATGCAAAAACTGTTTAAACAATAAAAGTGAGCTATGCTACAGACCCTAGTCTTATGTTTTCTTTTCTATCTCTCAGATTTGTAATTAGTAATATCTTAGAAACTTACCTTAAACCTTGTACCCTGATAGCATGGCATAATTTACAGAGTTCTGTGTATACTTAGTTTAAATTTAACATAGTTGTTTGCATACATTTTGGCTTAGTGGTTACACTGAAAAAGGGGGAGAACAGAAACAAATGGAGGTAGATATCAGCTCGATTTAAAAGTTAATATTTAGTTTTCATCATCATCTTTTACTAGCCCTAGTAATTCTACAGGTGACCTGAACTGCTTCTCCTATGATTCAAGATTGAGCACAATAACAAGGATGGGAGACTTCTGTTTTCTTTCAATGTTACTGACTTGTGACAGGCAGTAAATCTTTGATTTCTTAACAGCCTTCGTGATAACATTTGCATCAGTCTTCCCCAAATTCTTCCTGACTCCAGAAAGCTTTGTTTTGTGTCAAGGTCTTCAGACTCTACAAAAGAATTCTTTTTTGTAAGTGTGAATTAGCTGAAATCAGCTGGATATGATGTTTCATTCAGGTCGTGCTCCTGGAAATACATGGTTTTTTTTCTTACACCATTAGGGATCTGTGAACCAGTAGCATCAGTCAGCCAGTACTATGAATATGGTCAAGAGATGGCTGACAGGATCACAGTGTAAAGACTTAAACTGAATTATATGAAAATCCTCAAATTTTGCCCCATGGTGAAGCTAAATAACTCTCAATCTACTTTTATCTACTTAGATAAAAATATTCTGCAGGTTCTAGAGCATAATCTTTATCCACTTTCAACCATTAGTGTGAAAAATGCAAAATGGTTTGTTATTTTTCTCCACTGCTTTGTATACAGAAGGACAATTTGTTTTTTAAATGGACTAATCTTTCTGTGAAAGACCCTTTGTCGTATGTGTGTCTCTCCAAAACAAGTTGTCAGGCACCAAAAAGTTAGGAAATTCTACCAATTTGTTCTACTAGAACTTCCTTGAATACTGTCATTTGGACATGATTTGAAAAGTGTAATAAGGATTTAGGAGTTTTAGATAAAACTCCGGAACAGAAAACCTTCCTGCATAGGAGATGCTCAAATTCAGTCCTGCCTCCTTTTCCAGTCATTCTGCAGCCCCCCTGCAAAGCAATCTGCTGCTCTATACAGCCCAACACAGTCCTGCAGCAGTTTCCTACATAACTTTGATCCTCTACTCCATGTATTCCAGCCACACAGTGACACTGATGGCAATAATTCAGGACAAAGAATGGCAGCTGCCTGGGTTTATTCTCATTGCCAGTGCCAGCACTCGGGTTGCAGTGCTGTGCTCAAGATATGTAATGTAGAACCTAGAGTCATTAAGCTATAGGGAACAGGAAGGATGGAGTGCAAAGATGGTCATGGCTTGAAACTTCATGGTGACGACGTGCTTAGGTGGGGGGAAGCTCCTGGTTGAGGCTTTTCTGCTTTCATATATGCTAGATTTTTGAGAAGAAACAGACAAACAACCCATGGATTAGTGTTTAACATGTATTTTTTTTAAACTCCATTGTTATTTTTTTATGTTTTCCCATAAAACTTATGATTGAAAAAGACCACCAGATCCAAACAAATGTATAAGCAGCAAGGTGGAAATGTGCACTGCCGCCTCACAGTTTTTTGCTGCTTAATTCATTACATTAAGATGTTAACTTTTCTGTGTGAGGGATTCTTTTTGATTCTTACTTTTATTTCTACTCCAGTTATTGAGTAAATATGTATATTGTAGCTGTTGCTAAACTAAGGGCAAAGCTGAAAACAAACATGGTCTTGGCTTCTTGCTTATGAGCATGGTTCCGGGGGCATCTCTTTCCTTGGGGATGAAGGCACTTAGAGGACCCTTGGGAGTGCTTACCTGCCGGAGTCTGAATTATATCCATGGGTCTATATGAATATAAGAAGCTTATCGAATGCTCTGCACCAAACCAAATTTTGCCTGGAGATAAAAAGCTCCTCTCTGCCATCCAGGTAACTCTCATGCCTATTCTTACATGTTTACTTAAACTAGCAGGAGCCTTAAGTCTTTCTGATAAAGTAACATAGGATTGTTTTATATATGTCACCCTCAGGAATGGCAGAACCATGCCTACTGAGGCTTAACAATGGAGAGCAGTCTGGTTTTGCTGGTCAAAATTTGAAAAAATGAAGCAGGATCTAGCAGAGGGAACTTCAATAGAAGAGCTATCCTACTTCTGCCTGGCAAATGCATCTTCAGAGCATCCACTGGTGGTTTCTTTAAGGTAGTTATTGGCACGAAATTAAGCATTATTACCAAGGCTATTACTTAAGAACATTGATTGAGCTGCTGAGAGCTGCAAAGATCTGTCTAAAGCTGTGCAAATATTCAAGGATGTCTTGAACTCAGCTTGCATTCACTGTTATGTAGTACTCTGGTTCAGTTGTCTTACTCTGTCTCAAGTATCAGCGTGTTACCCAGACAAAGAAAGGAGTGAAAAAAGTTACAGGATGTTAGTTGCAAAATACAAAGCTTTAAAAAAATGTAGAAGGTGGTGCCACTATTAGTGCTTCATTTCAAGCCTCACTTGCAGCTGGCCTCTGCATATGCTGTTGCATGGTACCTAAACAGACCCCGCTGCTTAAAAACAGAGAAGGAAAACCTGCTCACCTAGGAGGTTGATCTGATGCTACTGGAGTAGATAGAAATCCTTCAGCTGATTTTTGGCAAGGATTGGACAAAGCCTACATTGCTGGCAAGGCACCTTAGTTTAGATGAATATGGATTTCCACTTCTTAACATGTGTGTTTTGGTTTTTCTTTTTGCCTTTCCCTAAAGTGGGTTCCTTAGTGTGAAAGGAGGTGTTCAAAGCAGAGCATAACAGTTTCTGCTTTCTAAGTTGATGCTCAATCCAAAACCAATGGCATCTATTGACTATATTTAGCTGCACTGCAGGCTGCCAACACCAGTACAAGTTGCTGTGGGCAGACAAGCAAGGACACAATAGGACTGGGGCATGGATAAAAGATATATCTCCCCATAACTGACGAGTCAAGCACTGTAGTACTGTGAAGCGGGAACCATATCAGTTGTAAGAAGCTGTCAATTCAGTTTTCAAAACCTGTCTGATCAGGTAATTGCTGATGTTTCAAGAAACAAATGGTGCCTGCAGTTGGACCACTGAAATGACCCTGAATGCAATGAGGTCATGAAAGGGTAAGTGGGAGCTTTAGTACTTAAACACTTTTCAGACATAATTCTGGTTGTAAAACACCTTTCTCCCAAAGTATTTGAGATTGAAATATTTCCCTCAGTGTATTTTTCTGCTGCAGTATATTCAGAAATGTCACAGTTACTTACAGTGGATATGTTTCACAGGCCAGAAAACCTGGACCCATGAAAACCCTCAGAAGTTGAGTACATTTTCCTGTTTTATGGAGACAAGAATAAAAAGATAGGATTATATGGTTTTGGGGTTTTTTAAAGTAGCTTGATCTCCTTTTGTCCCCCTTCCCTCTTTTAAAATAAATTGATGTGGGAATTCACTTTGTATGTAATACTTGAAATGCCTAATCATAGAATCAGAGAACCATAGAACGGTTAGGGTTGGAAAGAACCCCATGATCAGCCAGTTCCACCCCCCCTGCCATGGGCAGGGGTGCCTCACACTAAACCATGTCACCCACGACTCTGCCCAGCTTGGCCTTGAACACTGCGAGAGATGGGGCATTTACCACTTCTTTGGGCAACCTGTTCCGGTGCCTCACCACCAGTAAAGAACTTCTTCCTTGTATCTAACCTGAACTTCCCCTGCTTCATTTTAAACCCATTACCCCTATTGCTACAGTTTCTGAGAAGGGTTCCTCTCCAGCATCCCTATAGCCCCCCTTCAGATACTGGAAGGCTGCTATGAGGTCTCCACGCAGCCTTCTCTTCTCCAGGCTGAACAGTCCCAACTTCCTCAACCTATCTTCATACGGGAGGTGCTCCAGTCCCCTGATCATCCTCGTGACCCTCCCCTGGACTTGTTCCAACAGCTCCATGTCCTTCTTATGTTGAGGACACCAGCACTGCACACAATACTTCAGGTGAGGTCTCAACAAGAGCAGAGTAGAGGGGCAGGATCATCTCCTTCGACCTGCTGCTCACACTCCTTTTGATGCAGCCCAGGATACGGTTGGCTTTCTGGGCTGTGAACGCACAGTGAAGCCAGCTCATGTTCATTTTCTCATCAACCAACATCCCCAAGTCCTTCTCCACAGGGCTGCTCTGAATCTCTTCACAGCCCAACATGTAGCTGGTTCATGCTAGTTTGTTTTGGTTTTAAACAGGAGAGGAAGACATACACCACGAAAGCTGTAAAATACACTTAATAATAAGAAAATAAACTAAATATAATATGATGCCTCCCCAGGTCATCAACTTGTTTGAAGTTTTTATGGAGAATGAGGAGCATGACAGAGCTCAGCATCAGGGTACGCATTCACACAGTGAGGAACTTCCTCTTAATTTCCTGTAAGCTCTTCAGAACTGTCTGTTCAGTTGTATACCTTAGTTTGTCTACACCATGTAAACATAAATGTGAACACAAATTTCCAGGTTTCCCTTGACTGGAGTTACAATGACTGAGATACAGCATGTAGGTTGCCCTGGAGCCTTCTTGGTGCCACAGAATTATGCACTTAGCTGGTTGCACATTGGCATTATTGTGATTAAAAGTGGGTTAAAATTATTAGTCAACTATATCACCATGCAGACACAAACACACTGATCATTACTCAGAGTGCTAAATTTGCATTCATAATGTGGTTTAAAACACAGTAGCCTGCCTGTAAGTGAAGTGACTTTTAATTATTTATGTTCTTCACTGACATGAGCATTGCCTTTCTAAGCCAGCCAGTCCAAACAGTTTTCACTGTGAAATAAAATAGAAGTATCTGTGATTACTTGATTCCTTCAGCTTCCCTGCTGAGCCTCTATGCAAGTACTTCTGAAGATTTTTTTACAACCTTTGTGCAACATTCAGCTTTCCTGCAGCTCCTTGTTTCATGCACCAGTTTATCTTTTCACTGAGTTCTCTGGTGTATTATTCAAAGATTTAGGTTTGCATCAAGGGTTTTTGTTTTACCCACTTTCTCTTAACACTGTTACTGCTCATCTTTATGTTCAGCTCTTTCTGCCTTACAGTCATTTGTAAAGATACTATTTTCTTGCATCCATGAATAAGAAAACCTTGCACCTTTTCCTTTAAAGAATTACTAAAATTTCACAGCTCCTGTTTGGCCTTTTAGTAGTTTTCATTTTTAGGTTCTTCTGCCTCAGAGAAATATGCTTTAAAAAAACATATAAAACCTCTCAAATGGTTCACTGTATTATCATAGTAAGTTGCGAACACCCAGACAAGGGAAAAAAGAAACAGTTTTGAGAAAAAAAACACAAAACCACACAAAGGTAGGTGGAGAAATTTCCAAAGGTAGAGGAATGCTCAAAAAATTCTGGATGTTAAGTTATAAAATATTCATGGGCTCAGTAGGTTTTCGCGTAAGTCTGTCTCCTGGACTTTCATAGCAACACAGTGTCCTTGACCAGCATTCAAGTCCTAGCTGTGCAGGTTAGAAATAGTAGTGTGTAGCCTCAGGATGAGTTAAGGCACTTTGGAGGATGTGAAAGAGATTTAAGCCAGTCATGCAAGAGTAGCTGCGATCGGATGGTCATCTTGTTTTTAATCAGTGCCTTCTGATGTGCATGTGCCACTAGAATCACACAAGGCTGAAGGTCCCATTATACCTACCAGACATGCTCTACTCGGGGGCAGTCATCAGCCAGAGCTGTAGGGTGCTGGCAAGCCCAGACTGGGGTATCATTAGGAAGCTCTGACAGTGCCTACTGCGGATGGTGTGTTCCTCCAGGCTAGCAGCCTTCAGTCTGTGGTCATATGAAATGCTGGGGTCCTTGGAATACGTTTGCAGGATCTGTGAAAGACCATTAAGGAAAGAAAACCACTGCCAACAGGCTCCAATTCGCTATACAACACCCATAAGAAAAATGTCTGCGTCCACAAACGGAAAAAAGTAATTCCAGTTCATTTGGTGTTTTCTTAAAACAAAGAATACAATAAGGAAGATAAAGAGAGTGGAATGATGATGACCTTCTAGTTACTATTTTTCCTGTAGGACTATTAGGTTTTGAAGGACACGTGGAGATGCCTTTCAAGCATTTTTTAGATTTATAACACTTCTGTTCAGGCCTGTGAGGTTTCATGCAAGGAAGAATGTGAGGACAGAAAGCCCTGCTATCTTATAAAAATATACGTTAATTCCCTTTGTGATTTGATAGATGTGTGGAGGGTCCCAAGAGAACAATATTAGGGTAACACAGGAAAAGAAAGTCTTGCCCTATGCTGAGGGAGGAAATTTCCAAGGTTAAGCACAGCATCCCACTGTGAGACATCAAAACCCAACATGTTCCCAGGGTGTTGGGGACTGGAGAGACAGACAGCTGACATACGCAGACTCACAGCTGGCTTCATACACAGCTCCTGCTGCCAGCCTTGTCCTCGCTTTCCCAGGGCTGGGAGGTTGACAAGCCTCTTCTCCAGCATGCTCAGTGTACCCTATTCCCTTTCCTGCCCTGACCCTTCTTCATTTACTCAGACCCCTTACTTTCCATTCTCCACAATCTCAGGTGGATATTAATCACAGAGGCAGCTCCCACAGTGCTTCCCTTGTGTCATGCATACTCCTTGCTCCTCCTGAGGATGAGAGGTGGGAGATGGATCACTGCCCCAGCACAGGAGGTGGCACACAGTGGTGAGCACGAGCTCAAGGAGGATCCTTTCCCATCACAGTGAGTATCAGAGGGAAAGTGGAAGTTAGAGCCCCACAGGAGCAGCAAGGGCACCTATAGAAGTGCCAGGTATGCTTTCGCTCTCCTTCAGCTCCAATGGCACCATTCCTGAGGAGATGCCACAGTGCCAGGAGCCCCTCCTCAGCCTGTCTTGAGCTTGGCTGACCTGGTACATCAGGAGAGGGTGGGACCTGCTCAGCATTCTGTCTTCAGATCAACATATCTGCTCTGTCTTGGTTACACTTATCTCTAAACTCCAGTTTTGAGCAGGGATTGCTAAAATGGATAAACAAAAGCTGAAGGTCTGTGGTAGCTGTTATCAGTGGCTGCTGGGGCCTGAGGTGTTTTGTCCTGGAGAAGCAGCCACCGTGATCAGAAGATTTCAAGCAGAAGTTATGTCACTTCTATGTGTTTGCTCCAGGGGTGTGGTAAGAGAAAGACTTTGCAAAGGTGGTTGGCAAATGCTGGTAAACCAAACCTTTCTGCAGGACCTTGTTCAGTGTGGCTGGAGCAATAGGTACAGCATCTGGAGATCCTGCCTGGCAGTGTCCAGAGGAGAGAAAGTTTATACAGAGTAAGAATAGTGTAAGGCAAAATTATGCTTCCAAATGAGCTTGTGTAGTAGTTACAGTGAAACTGTGGATTGGGAATAAGCTATAAAACTGAAGGAAGGACTGGTGTGGAACAAGAATATTTCAGGTTACTCGCACCCTGAAGCAGCTTCAGGGACAGATTTGGTCCCTGTTCCTTTGGATGGGCAGTGTGTCAAGGGCTCAGCTGCCTCGAGTGGCCCAGGCTCAGAGAGCAGAGAGGTGGGACCTGGGGTTCGAAGCCTGTCCCAGAATGGCCCTGTGCTTTATGCCTGGCATAGAGTTCATCAGTGGCTGCTGCTATGTGCGGCAATGAGATAAATCCCAGCTGCTGCTTCACAAAACCTGTGGGAGACTAAAGACAGAAATATTGAAAGCAGTGCATAAGGAAGAGCTTAATCCTTACTGTTTCCTTCTGCCCTTGTTTAATGACTCCCGGCTTAAATGCTCAGCCCTTGGTCTTGTGTGATGCTCTTCAGGCACACTGATGACACCTGTACAGTGTGAAGAATAAAAAAATCTGCATAAAAATATAATAATCTGGCCACTTCCTGAGGGCCGTGGGTCAGCCCAAAGCACAGTGAAGCACAGAGCATAGTGGAACTGCTGGAAGTTATAAAATTCATTCAGACTCAATTTTAAATGTGGTTTCATAAACAGAAACACTCCTTCAAACCAGTACAGTTTCAAGACTCTGCTCAGAGGGCAACACAGTGTATTTTGCAGGTAAAACTTCTGACTTCTAAATTATCTGGTGTTTGCTGCCTATTTTCATACCAGTGTGGGATGCAATGGTTGGAAAGATCTTTTTGGCTTGCCTTTCCTTTACCCCTGTGCAGGATGCCTTTCCTTCACCTGCACTGTGGGTATAGGGGTTAGACCTAAGTGTACAGAAAGAGATAGTTTGGCAGCAAGCATAAAAATTCACATGAGTTTGACACCAAATCCCACCTGCCTGAGTTGCCACCAGGACTCATGTCTTTGGAGCTCCTTGGGAAGAGCAGAGCACCTTTGGGCTGTCAACACACACCTTACCACTAACCACTCATTCCTCATCTTCATGCCAGTCCTCTGGGGAGTCTTCAGTCAATGGGGCATGAAAAACTGGAAGCTATAGGCAACTGTGCACTCTGTATGCTTATCTTGGTGCTGTTGGGCTATTAGCTGACATGAGAATTTTGACAGGATTTTATGTATCTCACCAAGGTCTTAATAGGGAGCACTCTCAGCACAGTCTGTTAAATGATGACTCCTGGCAATAATTTTCAAAACGAAGGCCTTTGGAGGCTGAAAGTTGGAATAGTTAGACTTTAACCTTTCTGTGTCTTGGTTTCTATGTGGTCAAATAGGATGACAGCACTTCTGTCTATGATTTACTTATTTAGCTTATGGGAATTTAAGCGGGTGACTGCAGAACCCCCAGTCTTCACTAAAGAGAACTAAGTGTTCTCATTAATGTAAGTAAGAAACTATTTTTTGAACAAACAGCTTTGGGAGCCTTCTAACAGAGGCTGTTCTCACTCAGCTTGAGGTGGACTGTTGATGTTCTCTCCCTCTGTAGAAGTCACTTTTTATTTAGAGCTTTGCTATCTCTTAGCCTAGTATTTCCTAGCTTGACCGAAGGAATCAAAACCACTTGCTCTACAAGCAAAGCTTCCTTGCAAGACAGAGACGTTGCAAAGAATGAAAATATTCACCAGTTTACATTGGCTCCTAGTACTAGTCTGCTTGATTGTTACTGAAATATGTAGAATCACCTAACTTCCCACAACTTGTCTTTTATTAAGTAAAAGGTCTGGCCTGGGTTTTGAAATAAATATAGGGATATGAATTCCAGTCTAATCTAATGCTGAAAATACATCATTAGATTGTGTGTTATTACTGAAGATGCCTCTCTGGAGTAACTTGGGTAAGTGCAAACTTGCTCCAGTGAAAACAACTTTAATTGACTTATTTAACGAGCTTGATATCTAGGAAGAAGGCAAAATTTTCCTGAAAGATATATGTGGGTTCTGTACCTGGGGATAGAGGGCTGAGTGGCCTGATTCAATATAAACAATGCATTGCCTCCACAGTAGGACACTGGAAACACTGAACTTCAACCCAGGTTAAATAGGAGAACAGAGAAAAGTTCCCAGAGTTGAGTGTTTACTTGCAGTTTGTTGACATGCTGATTTACTGTTTTCACCCTTTGCATTAAATTCTTCCTTTACCTTCAGGTATTTCAGTGAATAGGCACAAGTATTCTTGAGCTGCAGGAGAACGATGTTCCTTCACATTTTTCACATGATCATAGCGGTTCTGTTACCACTTTGATGATATATTCAGAACCTGGGTGAAAGCCTTTGCTGATTTGCCATTATTCTCTGCTGATATACAACTGCGGAAAATGTTCTCTGAAACACGGCTTCATTGAAAGTGATCAGAATAAAAAAAAACAACCTGGGGAGATGTACATATATGTGGCAAAGCAGCTCACAAGCAAATGTGAACCAACTTTAAACTAAGTGTCCCACAGTGTCACAGGTTGTAGCTGAACAGCTTTTTCCAAGAGTGAAACAAAAGTGCCCTACTGAGTAAATCTGCAGGGTAAACACTCTAAGGTGAAGATATGAACTGCTGTTAATAAAGTATAGGAATGC
The DNA here is from genome assembly GCF_037157495.1 of Lathamus discolor. NCBI lineage: Eukaryota > Metazoa > Chordata > Aves > Psittaciformes > Psittacidae > Lathamus > Lathamus discolor. The sequence continues at coordinate 77,849,220 of NC_088909.1, forward strand.
GTTCCTGGATACAGCCTCATTAGCTATTTGCAGAGAACAAGGAGAGCAGGGGAAGCACTCATGTCAGTCTTGCCTGATGCTTCCTCATTGTTTTGCTGTCAAAAGCTGCACATGAGGAACTCAAATTTTTTACTTAAATGAAACTTTCCTCCTGTGTTGTTTCCCCAGCTCTTCCATTTAGTAGTATTTTATTTCTCTTTAATTTCTTGGAAACTGATACTTTAGGGCTGTTCCACTGGTTATTCATTCAGTTGTCTGTCATGATTGATACAGTTTATTGCTTTGCTGAACGTTTATCTTTTATATATGTTTATCAACACTTAAGGGTTGCAGAGAAAAGCTAATTTTGGTACCAAGTTATGGGATTTTTATCTGAACATCTGAAGCTTGAAGCCTTCCTAAGACAGACAAAACAGAATTAAGTTGTACTGTCCTTTGAACTTCTCACGATCTGTTGACTGTGTTTGTCTGGTGGGATCACTAACTATTTTTATTTTCCTTTTTTTCTTTCTTTTTTTTTTTTTTTTTTTCCCCCTCAGTTAGTTAGACTCATGTGCTGTACCTGACCCAGTGAATTACAGATTCCCAGGTAGGGTGTCCAGGCACTACTTTAATATTCCTGGAAATACTGCGAATAGGAAAGACTGGTCTCAAATTTTGAGGGAGAGGAATCGTACAAAACCAAATAAATTATGGTTATTTTGTAATTATGTTGTAATTGTATACCCTAACATGTAGGAGACCAGAAAAAAATATAGGCTCGTCTAACTAGCGTGTGTCCTGTTTATCACCCAGCTTCTCCAGGATAAAGGGAGATTTCCTACAAGGTCAAGCCATATGCTTATTTTTTGAGAATTCTGGGTTGTTTTTTTATAATTCTTCTGAGGAAGGAAAGGAGGGATCTGTTTACCAAACACCAAGTTAATATCAAGTCAAACTACTAAATTGTTTTGAACTCTGAAATCATGACCTGTTGTAAAAAGGGTATGTTTTTGGATTTAATTGACTTAACTTTTAGTAGAGTATAAAATGTGAATTGGATATTTAATGATCTTATGATCTTCAATGGTTTTAGGTGCTGTAGGAAGTACACCTCTGGGTTTCAAAACCATAAACTCAACATGACTTGTAGAAATTAAAATGAAGTTGCCTCTTAGTCCTGTTTATTCTGTTGTGCTTCCTCTACCTATATGCTTCTCATTTATGTGACCAGGAGAAGATTTTGGTATCTTTCTGAAGATCTGTTGTAGAAGAAGATTCACAACTGACTGGGAAATTTGAGCTGGTGCTTTCTCAAAGTTACAGAAACAGCCTTCTTTCTTAAAGGTTTGATCATCAGACCTAAAGGATTTGATAAAAACTATAAATAACACAAATTCACAACTGCTGCACAGGAGTTGGTGCCTGTGTCAATGGGACAAAATAGAAAACCCAATCATATTTTGAAAATAATTAGAAGTGGTTTTAATCACCATTGAACAGGTGGCTGCCATTTTTCAGTCTGTTCAGCATCTATGTCATTAAAATTGTGGAGGGATTTGTATGGTGCAGAGTCCAGAATTTTTTAAATCATAATTACATGCAGATGATGTGCTAAGAGCCAAGTGCTGCCCCATTTCTTGCTATTAACATATCTAACAAGACTTGCAACTTCTGTTGCTGTAACAACTTAAATCTCCTAATTTTCTGTATGTTTTATTACCATAAACACTTGCAAGATATTTAGCTTCTGATTATGTTTATGCTGACAAGGCTTGCCTTTTTCCTAGAGATCAACTAACTCATCCAGTATGAAACAGTATGAAATTTAATTGCAGTTTACAACCATTTTTACAGTCACCTTGAAAGAGATAATTTTTTTTCTGGCTTGAGCACTTTCATGAATAATTGTAGGATTTTGATCCTTTCAAGTAGAAATAAAAGAATCTGGCATGTCTTTTCTGATGAATTTGAATTCTATATTTAGAAAACCCAAAACCAAAACCAAAACCAAACCAAACCAAACCCAACAAAACCCAAACCCAAAACACGAAAGAAAAGGGGGCTGGGGGTGGGGAGAGGGAAGAAGAACAAAATAAAGAGAATGTTTACATAGTCTACTGATATCTGGAGGCAGTTGAATTATTAAATAGCTATGAAACCTAGGCTGCCCTCAAAGAAAGAGACAACTTTACATAAAATCTCATCTCATTAATGGGGAAGTGCTGTCTGCTAAAATAAAAATGGACAAAAAGGGAGAGATATAACATGACAAAAATGATAGAGGGAACTGAGGGATATTAAGGAAAGTAACATGGTTGGCAGGGCTCAGAATAAGAAGGAGCCAGAACACATTAAGAGCAAAGAAACCCTTGCAATGAAACAGGGCCATTACCAAATGGAGAAAGTTTCATAATGATGCTGAAAAGACAGAACAGCTCCAGAGAAGTGCTCCATTAAAGGTGTTCTTATTTGGAAAGAAGCAGAATAAAGTCACCATACGTCATCAGGATGCTGACATGCTTATCAGTCCTTTACTGAGGAAGAAAAGCACTAAGTATCTGCAGAAGCCAGTAACGAAATAACACACAGGGACAGAAAAGGGTTCTCAAAGACAGTCGAAGTCTATTTATATCTGAAAAGCTATTCACTTGATAAATTTTAAGCATTAAGGAAGTCCCAAAACCCTGACAAGTGTTACAGTTTGGATGGGTGGTTTGCTAGGTTTAAAAATAACTCCTTCATAAAGACGAAAGAGAACTGAAAAAACCACCCTGAAAAAAACCAGCTAAGTTAATGTTATAAAGGATGCTGAAACTAATAGCAAAAGGTTATAGAATCATAGAATAGTTAGGGTTGGAAAGGGCCTCAACACCATCAAGTTCCAACCCCTCTGCCATGGGCAGGGACACCTCACACTAAACCATGTCACCCAAGGCTTCATCCAACCTGGCCTTGAACACTGCCAGGGATGGAGCACTCACAACCTCCCTGAGCAACCGATTCCAGTGCCTCACCACCCTAACAGGAAAGAATTTCCTCCTTATATGCAATCTAAACTTCCGCTGTTTAAGTTTTAACCCATTACCTCTTGTCCTGTCACTACAGTCCCTAATGAAGAGTCCCTCCCCAGCATCCCTATAGGCCCCCTTCAGATACTGGAAGGCTGCTATGAGGTCCCCACGCAGCCTTCTCTTCTCCAGGCTGAACAGACCCAACTTTCTCAGCCTATCTTCATACGGGAGGTGCTCCAGTCATCCTCGTGGCCCTCCTCTGGACTTGTTCCAGCAGTTCCATGTCCTTTTTATGTTGAGGACACCAGAACTGTACACAATACTCCAAGTGAGGTCTCACAAGAGCAGAGTAGAGGGGCAGGATCACCTCCTTCAACCTGCTGCTCACACTCCTTTTGATGCATCCCAGGATACAGTTGGCTTTCTGGAGTGGAAGTGCACACTGCCGGCTCATTTTCTGCTAAATACCATCAGAACAAACAAACCAAGGGTTACACTACAGCACATATTCAATACAAGAAATACTGAACATTATAACAGTGATGGGTTTCAAAATGTATTAATAGATTGAAAGAGCAAACTAGTCAGCCTAAGTCCAGAAGCAACATAGTTGATAAAAAGGGTGAGTAAGCCTTTTTACCAAATCTACAAGTGGTAGTGCTGTGGCTTTTACATCTATCTGCAATGATAATGAAGTCTGTAATGTTGTCCTGTAACAGTTCAAAGGTGAACTTCTAAAGTAAAAGAAAATCTTGGAGCAAGACAGGTCTGATACATTTGGAATTCAGTAAAATCATTGTCATGGGAAATTTAGAGCTTAGCCTGTTTTCTGTATGAAATATTTATCCTAAAAATAGTAGGAAAGTGCCTGTCAGCTGAAGCTGAGCAATTAAAAAAAAAATAGATTTTTAAAAAACATTAATGTTACTAAGAATCAGCCAAAAGAGATGCCAGATTCTTTAGTTTTTGTCTTACATCGAAATATGATTTTTTTCTGGAAGCTGTTCTTCTATCAAATCCAAAATTTATATTCATATCAAAACAGAAATATCTGGAAAAAAATAACTGTCATAATAGGAGTTCAAACCAGACTGATGCCATACTGTGTTACTTAGTGTGTTTGGTTAATGTCTGGGGACATGTAATGCTTGAATTCCTTCTGCTATGTCTTTCTGTGTTACTGATAAGAAAGTGCAAAGGAATAGGTAAACACGGTAATGGTAGGAGTGATAGAAGCAAGAGTTATTTTGAGGTTTACTTTCTAGACCATTTAATTCTATGTGCAAATAAAAAGTTCTCAGTTCTTAAACTAAATAGATTGGTGTATATTGAACTCTACCTTTCACTTTCAAAATGAACAGTGCACTTTATGCATGTTTAGTTTCAAAATGGTGATTTCTCTTTGAGAGAATACCAGTTTTTATATTAAACTTTGGTTTACTTTTTAAAAGTTTATTGTTTCAGTAAGTTAGTGAAGGATCAAAGAAGTTTTTCCTGAATTTTAACTGGGCTTAATTCCCTCGCTCCACCCCACCCCCCCAGAGGATGACATTTTTCTTTCCCCATCATCACACTATTCACAGTTTAGGTCAAGTTTGTGTAGGTGAGCTCTTTGTGTCTGTATGCTGGAAACTCACTATGGTTCCTTACAGAGCTTATTAACACATTCTCTAGAGGAACCAGATCTGGCTGTTCAAAATCACTCCTTGCTGACCTGAAAGTTACGTCGTTGTTTGCTTTCAACTTTCTTCAAGCTGAATTTCTCTTTTTGTGTCTGTGGTGTGTTGACCTTGGCTGGTGGCCAGACCCCTACCTAGCTGCTCTCTCATTCCCTGTCCTCAAAAGGATGGGGGTTGGGGAGGAGAAAATAAGATGTAAAGCTGGTAGATTGAGATAAAGACAGGAAGGTCACTTTAAAATTATCCTCAAAAGCAAAACATACACATCTTGCAGAAAATTAATTTGACTTATTGCCAATTAAAAATACAGTTGGATGAGAAACAGACAAAACCTGAAACACCTTCGCTCCACCTCCCCCTTTTTCCAAGGCTGAACTTCACTGCTTCACTCCCAAATCCTCTACCTCTCATCCTTCTTAAGCAGCACAGGGGAATGGGTTGTTACAGCCTGTCCACAGCAGCTCCTCTTTCCTGCTTGTTTGTCCTCACGCTCTTCCCCTGCTCCAGAGGGGATCCTTCCCGCAGGCTGCTGTAGTTCAGGAGATAATCAGCTGATCCAACATAAGGTCATCTATGGGCAATAGTGTGAATCACAGAATCACAGAATCACAGAATCCCAAGGGTTGGAAGGGACCTCAAAAGATCATCTAGTCCAACCCCCCTGCAAGAGCAGGGTAACCTACAGTACATCACACAGGAACTTGTCCAGGCGGGCCTTGAATATCTCCAGTGTAGGAGACTCCACAACCCCCCTGGGCAACCTGTTCCAGTGCTCTGTCACTCTTACAGTAAAGAAGTTCTTCCTGATGTTAACGTGGAACTTCCTATGCTCCAGTTTACACCCATTGCCCCTTGTCCTATCACTGGATATCACTGAAAAAAGCCTAGCTCCATCATCCTGACACCTACCCTTTACATATTTGTAAACATTGATGAGGTCACCCCTCAGTCTCCTCTTCTCCAAGCTAAAGAGACCCAGCTCCCTCAGCCTCTCCTCATAAGGGAGATGTTCCACTCCCTTAATCATCTTTGTGGCTCTGCGCTGGACTCCTTCAAGCAATTCCCTGTCCTTCTTGAACAGAGGGGCCCAGAACTGGACGCAATATTCCAGATGCGGCCTCACCAAGGCTGAGTAGAGGGGGAGGAGAACCTCTCTTGACCTACTAACCACTCCCTTTCTAATGCACCCTAAGATGCCATTTGCCTTCTTGGCCACAAGAGCACATTGCTGGCTCATGGTCATCCTCCTATCCACCAGGACCCCCAGGTCCCTTTCCCCTTCACTACTTTCCAGCAGGTCACCCCCCAACCTGTACTGGTACATGGGGTTGTTCTTCCCCAGATGCAAGACTCTACACTTGCCCTTGTTAAATTTCATCAAGTTTCTCCCCGCCCAACTCTCCAGCCTGTCCAGGTCTCGCTGAATGGCAGCACAGTCCTCTGGTGTGTCAGCCACTCCTCCCAGTTTTGTGTCATCAGCGAACTTGCTGAGGGTGCACTCAGTTCCCTCATCCAGGTCATTGATGAAAATATTAAACAGCACCGGTCCCAGCACCGACCCCTGAGGGACTCCACTAGTCACAGACCTCCAGCTAGATTCTGCGCCATTGACCACAACTCTCTGCCTTCTTCCTTTCAACCAGTTCTCGATCCACCTCACTACTTGATCGTCAAGCCCACACTTCCTTAGCTTATCTATGAGGATGCTGCGGGAGACAGTATCAAATGCCTTACTGAAATCAAGAAAAACTACATCTACCGCTCTACCATCATCCCTCCACCTAGTCACTTCCTCATAGAAGGCTATAAGGTTGGTCATACATGACTTCCCCCTCATAAAACCATGTTGGCTGTTCTTAATGACCCCCTCATCCTTGATATGCCTAGTGATGGAGTCAAGAATAAGTTGTTCCATCATCTTTCCAGGGATGGAGGTAAGGCTGACCAGTCTATAATTACCCGGGTCCTCCTTCTTGCCCTTCTTATAGATTGGTGTGACCTTTGCCATCCGCCAATCCTCAGGCACCTCGCCCGTTTCCCACGACTTACCAAAGATGATGGAAAGTGGCCTAGCAATGACCTCCGCCAGCTCCCTCAGCACCCGTGGGTGCATTCCATCCGGACCCATCGATTTACAGATGTCCAGTTTGCATAGCTGATCCCTAACCCAATCCTCATCTACCAAAGCAAACTCCTCCTTTGTCCTGACTCCTTCTGGGGCTATAGAAATCCGGGGCCCTCGGGGAGAGTCTGCAGGAGTAAAGACAGAGGCAAAGAAGGCATTCAGCACCTCTGCCTTCTTTATATCCTCTGTCTCCAGGGTACCCACTTCGTTCAGCAGTGGGCCTATATTGCCTCTTGTTTTAGTTTTATTTGCTATGTATTTGAAGAAGCCCTTTCTATTGTCTTTAACCCGACTAGCAAGATTGAGTTCCAAGGAGGCCTTAGCTGTCCTAATTGCCTCCCTACATCCTCTAACAACTGTCCGATATTCCTCCCAAGCGGCCAGCCCCTCCTTCCATAATCCATAGATTCTCCTTTTCCACTTGAGTTTGCCCAGCAGCTCCTTGTTTAACCACGCCGGTCTCCTAGATCCCTTACTTGACTTCCTACTCATTGGGACGCTCCGATCCTGAGCTTGGAAGAAGCGGTCCTTGAATGCTAACCAACTATCTTGAGCCCCTTTACCGCCTAGTACACTTTCCCATGAGACTTCCCTTAGCAGTTGACTGAAGAGGCCAAAGTTGGCCCTTCGGAAATCCAGAACTGTGGCTTTGCTAGGTATTCTATTCCTCCCACACAGGATCCTAAACTCCACCATCTCATGGTCACTGCAGCCAAGGCTGCCATTGACCGTCACCACTTCGACCAAACCCTCCTTGTTGGTGAGTACTAAATCTAGCAGCGCTGCTCCCCTAGTTGGTACATCCACCATTTGCATTAAGAAATTATCATCAATGCACTCGAGGAACCTCCTAGACTGTGAATGACTGGCTGTGTGAGTCTTCCAGCAAATATCGGGGTAATTAAAGTCCCCCACGACGACTAAGGCATGTAGTCGCGAGGCTACTTCCAGTTGCCTGTAGAAAGCCTCATCAACTCCTTCGTCCTGATCAGGAGGTCTGTAATAGACCCCCACAACTGTATCACCCGTGCCAGTCAGTCCCTTGATTCGTACCCACAGACATTCCACTTGCTCCTCATCCGACCCCGGACAGAACTCAATACATTCTAGTTGCTCTCTCAAGTAAAGAGCAACTCCACCACCTCGCTTTGCTGACCTATCTTTCCTAAAAAGGACATAGCCATCCATGACCACATTCCAGTCATGTGAACTGTCCCACCATGTCTCTGTAATCGCCACTAGATCATAACCTTTAGCCCGCACACAGACTTCTAACTCCTCCTGTTTATTCCCCATGCTGCGTGCATTGGTGTACAGGCATTTCAGGGAGCCAGTCCTAGTACCCTTTTTCCCCTGCGGGACAGGGTCTAAAGAGCTATCCTTTCCCACAAGTGAAACAAGAGATTGATAGTCCTCCTTAGCCCGCCATCCTTCAATCCCTAGCATGTTCCTCTTGGGCTTGTCCCCAACAGGCCCAGTAAAATCCCCTCCCCCCTTCATAACTAGTTTAAAGCCCTGTCAATAAGCCCTGCTAACTCCTGCCCCAAAACCCTTTTTCTTCTCTGGGACTGGTGTATCCCGCCTGTCACCAGCAAACCAGGTGTCCCATACAGCAGCCTGTGACTGAAAAACCCAAACCCCTGCCTTTGGCACCAGTCACGTAGCCATACATTAACCTGCAGAGTCTTCTTATATATCCCTTCACCCTCGCTTGCAACAGGTATGGAGGCAAACACCACTTGCGCTCCAGACCCTTTAACCAGCCGTCCCAGGGCCCTGTAGTCTCTCTTCATTGCCCTTATGTTCCTCGTAATAATTTCGTCACTGCCAACCTGAAAAACCAGCAGTGGGTAGTAGTCAGACGGCTGCACCAGTTCAGAGAGCTTCTTTTTAACATCTCTAATCCGAGCCCCAGGCAGGCAGCAGACCTCCCTGTGGGGTGGATCCGGTCGACAAATGGGCCCTTCTGTTCCCCTCAGAAGGGAGTCACCCACCACAATTACTCTTCTTTTCTTCTTGGTTGGGGAAGTTCTGAGGCATGTGGGTGAGTGACTAGCCCTGGGTGACTCACTAGATAGATTTGCCTCACCATCTCCATTCACCTGGCCCTGAATTTCCAAGACCTCGTACCTGTTATTCAAGGGCAACTGGGAGGGAGGAAGGGATTGTGAGGGTTTTCGCTTACCTCTCCGAGGAGGAACCTCCCTCCATCCATCCTTGTCCATTAAGCTCTCTCCTTCTGTCTGATGGTAGGAGGGAAGGGGATCCGTATCTTGTTGAACCACTTCCCTCTGCCCTTGCCTTAGGGTGTGGTTCCACCAATCTATTTCACTTTCACACTCTCTAATGGCTCTCAACCTTTCTACCTCCTCCCTCAGTTCAGCCACCTGCCTGAGCAGGTCATTTATTTGCTCACAGCGAACACAAGCAGTGTCACTGGCTCCCTCCAATACAAGTGCCAGGCTCAGGCATTCGCTGCAGCCAGAGACCTGCACAGCTGCATGTCTGCAGGAAGGCTCAGTCTGGATACCCACATTAGTACTCACTACAGCTTTCGATCGTGTTGTAACCATGATCTGTCTGGTCAATCAATCCGTCTACGTCCCTCAGCACTCCTTCTCCCTCCTGTACTCCAGGCGAGTCCTCTCGATGAGGCGGTTGGAACGCTTCCCTGCCCGCTCCCCTGCCCGCTTGCCTGCCCGTGCGAACTGCCACGCAAACTGCCTCGACGCTCTGCCTCGACGCTCTCTGTTTGCCGGCTCTGTTCGCCGCGCTCCTGGTTGCCGCGCTCCCTGGTGTAGTCTCCTGGGGTTGCACGTGTATGTCTGCTCCAGTTCTTCCTTAACCTCCTTCTTCTCTGACCTTGGCATTCACAGGGCTGTTTCTCAGACATTTTTCCTCATTCCTCACTGCCTGTGTGGAGGTTGGTTGGTTGGTTTGTTTGTTTTAAATTCTCATTCTTAAATACATTTTCTCAAGGTGTCACCAGTTTGGCTGATAGGTTCAGCTGTGTCCTGTGGTGGGTATGTTGGAGCCACCTGTGTCTTTCACGGGCACCCCCAAATTTTTCACAGAGGCTACCTCTCCAGCTACCTCCTACCAACACTTTGACACCTACACCCAATACAGTATCACTGCCATTTTCCCCCATATGATTTATTTTTAGGATTAAATGCCATGTAGCTGTACTTAGCGCTGCTGCAAGAAAACAGAAAAGTTTTAGTGGCCTCAGTTGATATTACTTTGTGAAACAGCTTATGCCAAGATCCTTCTGCTAGTGGCAACCTTGCTGTCTTGCTGAAAAATGATTTCTTTGAGTGAAGTTACAGAGGAAGTGATGAGATTCTGAATGTCAGTGCTGGAAAAGGGTATAAATTCTAGGAGGATTGTTTCAATACAGAAAAATATTTCTACTTGCTAGGTCTGTGTAACATTTTTACCTGGGACTCTACCATGTCCGGCTTTCTTAGGCGATTTCCAAGAGTGTCTTTTCCTTTGGGGTGCAAATAAAAGAATGATGCCCATTTTACAGTCTTGTAGGTTTTGTTTCCAGCTGAAACCTAGAAGACTGTGCAGAAAGGGGAAAATGCTGCTAAATGAGTTCTAACTGAACTGCAATATTGCCACATACTTCATATGCTTAGATTACCTTTCTTTACTTAGCCCAGGCCTTGATGCAACTCCTGGGGTACTGGCAAACACAAGAACAATGCCTGCACTTGTAACCAGGACTCCCTTCTCATCAGGCGCCTGAAACAGCGTGATGGAGCTGGCTGAAGCAGGAGGCTGAAAGCCAGCCTGCGGCTGCGGGATTCCTTTCGTAAGGAGTTTGAAATAACACCTCTCCTGTAAGCTTCCAAAGCAAGATGCATGACAGCTTCCTTTGAAAAAGCTCTAGCTTAGTAACAGTGAGAGAAATGGCCCAGCAGTTCCTTGAAGTGGAACAGCAAAGGCAGGCAGACAATAGCAAAGCTGTGCAAGTAAACTACTTTGAGGGAAGAGGGAGTAGTAAGTTTTGTGACTGATTTATGACAGGGAAATGAAGACTGTGCAGTGGTATGTAAATCTTATGCACCAGCTGAACTGATCAGTGGCCCCACACTTTTTGGTCTGCATTAAACAGATGGGCTCTTTTTTATTTCTAGGGATAAGGGAATAAATGATGTTTTTTCTCTTTTAAGTTCTGGGGCTGACAGCGCAAATTTTACTGGCTGCATGTGTTTTATCATCACAGAGAATGTGAGTAGTTGCAGTACTTCTCTCTGTCTGCGCTGAGTGGAAGGCTGACTCAACTTGCCAGAGGCTGTCACTACATATTCTCACTGTTCCCAGGGATTAGGGAAAAAAAGTGGGAACCTCCGTTCGATGTAAACTGTGCCGAGACTAGCTAGGATTAACACTTTTTAAAAACTGTTCTGGCCCTTTCAGGTTACGGTCATAGGCCATAAGAGAAGGCTTGTGCATGGTTGGAAGGAGGTGGAGAGGACATACAAAACAAACTCATAAGACTAACTGTGCAGTACCAGAATATGGTGAAGTACGCTACAGGGACTTTGTGTCTGAAAAGGCCAGGCATTTCTTCTGTCCCACAGTAATTTTGGAGTGAAGGGAAACACACAGATGTGAGCTGCAGCCCTATTGCAGTAGTTTCTGCGGGAGGCACAGTGGTGGAAAGATGATGCAACAAACAGACCTTGTTGTTTCTCAGCCATTCTTTTGGTATGGCTCAATGTTTGACTTCTGCTGGAGTAATTTCAGGATCTGGATCTCCAAACTCAGGCTGTAGCTTATTGTTAGACCTTTCCTCAGACAATGCCCCCAAGCACACCTACTCATTGTATTAATTCTCAGACCTATTAATACTCAGGTCTTGTGGCTCTTCAGGCTTGAAAGGAAGACAGAAAATTTAATGATTACGCATATTATACATATTCATTTGTAGAATACCAGGCCACTTTTTTCCTATCAAGAATGCACTTAACGTTTCTTGATTGGGATTTAGGAATCCCAAGTCGTGCCTTGTGACTGAGATACTGTCTCAGGATTGCATTTTAGAACAACTACAGTCTTTTACTTCTTGCTGGGCCTTGGAGGTTTGCACTATCCTACGTTGCAATTCAGTGGCATGCTGAGTTTCAAATATGAAACTTTGAGAGCTCTCACAGCAGAAATAAATTCAGATCCAGGGAGGGAGCAAACAAAAGAAACCTGACATTGGAGAGAGGTAAAGGAAGAATAATACTTTTGCAGGTCTTGGTTTAAGAACGCCTTTAAAGCACTGACAGAGTTATTATGGGATTAATATCTTTCCAAAAAGCCAATTTATCAAGTCACTACAGTGAATCGTGCAAATGCAACATGTAAGATAGCAGCAAGTATATTTTCCTGTCTTTTTCTACTGCAGTGTCCTGAAAACCCGGAAAATATTATTACCTATGAAAACGGAGAAATTCTGAACACTCAAGAGGAAGACTAGCTGTTTTAATAATTGCGTTAAACTAAAGCATTGTATTCTCTCAGACTGTTTGAATGGATCTTTTTCAACCGCAGTTCTGATTTGCGTATTATTAACTCAGGAATCAAAATGCTTTTTTGTTTGTGTCAGATAAAAGTTGCCATTGCAAATGTGGCATAAACAGATGCATTAAACCACAGGAACACGTAGAACCAAGAAATAAGAACACACACTAAAAATTTACAGAAACATTTCATTTCTAATAAATCATAGGCATAGGCCCTTCATGAGCAATGACTTGGAAAAAAAATATGAATGGGTCTGTGGGATAAAATTACTCTTACATTGTGGTCATTACCATTGTAACATTTATCAGACCTGAGCATCCAGCAAAATATCTGGCTTTAACAAACACATAAGCTATAAGGTTTGGGTATTCCTTCATCCTAGGTACATTTTATCCTCTTTGTCAATGCCTATTTCCAGAGATATCATGAAGCTAAATAAACGGCTCTTCTCAGAATGAGGTTGGTTTTGCTCAGATGCAACAGTTTACATGGAGACAATTAAAACAGAGATGACAACAAAGAAACTGAAGAGGAATAGATCTGCCTATTGAGAGTACACATCACTAAATTGTCCAGCAAGCAGAAATGCCCAGTGATCACTTCGAGGTGCAGGAGAAGATATTATCTGTAAAGGCCAACTAAACTTTGCAGTTGCAAAGTACCATTTGTAAGTTATTTCCTTCTAAACATAATAATCTAACCAAAGGAATTGCAATGCTTAATGAGGGGGGGATTCCTTAGGAAAAAAATCTGATTGTGTTTCCACTAGATAAAAATAGAGAGGATAACTGTCAGCTGAACAGAAGAGAGTTTTCAACAAGGCCAAATGCAATGTCCTGTGTCTGTGTCAGGGCATTCCCAAGCCACAGATAAAGGGTGGGTGGAGAATGGCCTGAGAGCAGCCCTGGGGTGTTTGTTGACTAGAAGCTCAACATGAGCTGGCAGTGCATGCTTGCAGCCCTGAAAGCCAAGTACTGGTTCCTTTGGAGTTAGGCTGAAGCCTCTAGCCTTTATTATAGGCTATCTGGCATGCCCACTTCCCATAGTAAATGTCTTGCACTGCTCGGGGGGTCCCTGTGGTGACAAACGTGGTGAAAATTACTCTGTACCAAGCAACACCTGTTCCCAGACAACATTATCTATAGAAAGTCAAGTTCAGAAGTTTATATTTACTGGCTGTTCTTTGAAGAGCAGCTCCTTAAACTGGATCCTCAAATCAGTGCTCTTCAGTGCTTTGGTGACATTTTCAGTGCTATTTCTGAAGGTGCATAGTGAGTAATAGGGAGAAATCATCTCTCTAAACCAGCAGGCTAGGGAAGACAAGTTGAGGAAACTAATCTGCTCATCCAGTGTGGTGCTACAAGGTCCAAAGATATGTATTTTTTAAATCAGACAAGACCATTCTACAGCTGCATTTTAGGCAAATGTTGTGGAGAGTCAGTTTGCTAAACTGCCTTTTAAGTGAATTTAAAAGAAGCCTTTTCTAGCCTCTCTGAGTGATGTTGCAGAAATCCCAGACCAGTTTGTAGAGGACTTCCTACCGTGAAGTCCACTCAAGTTCTCCTTATTCTGTGCAAAAACCACTGCCGTTCCCTGAAACACTGCATACCGCAGCTTGGTATGTCCACAGATCCCCGTACCAGAAAGGCTGTCGCATGATGCACGATGTGCAGCCAGGCTGCCCTCTTCATGTTTTTCTTCCCAAGCAACTTGCTGGAACTTTTACAATTAGCAAAAGTTTAATGAATTAAGCCTCTACTGAAGCAAGTTTTAGCTCAGTGCAAAGGCTATTTCTTCTTTCTTTCCCCTTCTCTGTCTCTTATTCATATTTGTCCTATGAGTGTAAAGGATTCCACTGTTGTTTATTCACATGGAAATAGCAGTTTATGGGAAGTGTTCTCATGACTTGGAAAGCAGCTGGCTGGGATACATTCTGTGAAGATAAGTGAAGTTTATTCAGGAAATAGTAAAACTTTACTCCTGTAGCTGACACCTTGTTTAAACATTTTAGGGTTTGGATGCACTGGTGGTCAATTTATGGCATCAAAAAGAGAAAATGTTCAAGCTGGTTTCCTTGGAAAGGTAGACTGGTTCCTCCCAGATGCCCTGTTTCTGTTGTGCTGTCAGACACAATGCCAAAGGTTTTGTTCTGTATGTAACCAAAAGGAGTGTCTGGGATCCCTTATTTAATCTCAGTGGTGGAAGGGCTGTTTCTGGTTTTGTTTTATAAATACGATGTTTGAATTACAGAAGATAACTTCGCAGCTCAGAAATCGTACTAGCTTGTCAGTTTTTCCCTCTTATAAAACCCATTTTATAATTAATATTGAATAATGTTGCCTTTTCCGCCCTCCAAAAAATCCAGTCTACTTGAGACATCAAGGCTGCTCATTTAAAGATAAAGAGGACTAACTCTGACTCACTCTTCTCTAGTAATAAGGATCCCTTTCGCTTCGCCCTCACTGATATATTTTCAGGTATTTCCAGACAGACATTATGTAGGTAAAGAAGCAAGAAGGAATTAAAACTGAATGCAGATACAATCAAAATTCAGATTTCACAGATGAAATGTATTCTGTTGTACTAAGTGTCCTGAATTTTATTTGCCTTTTAATAACAGCCCCAAAAGCTGTTTGAGCAAACACTGTTTAAAGATGGCTTATCAAAATATATTTTTTTATCCGTTCTGTTTCAGACTGAAGCTGAAGTATTAATTTCAAGTAATCATTTTTTTTTTTTCAGTAGAAAAAGCCTCATAATTTCAAAGATATCTTACAACTTTAGCATTATAGGTAGACTTACAAAAGTCTTTTTGAAGATTTAAACATGATCATGAAAATTCCTTACGTGCAAGAAGCCACCCAAGATCCAAGAGACGTGAGAAAAGGACATAGATCACAGAATCACAGAATCACAGAATCCCAAGGGTTGGAAGGGACCTAAAAAGATCATCTAGTCCAACCCCCCTGCAAGAGCAGGGTAACCTACAGTACATCACACAGGAACTTGTCCAGGCGGGCCTTGAATATCTCCAGTGTAGGAGACTCCACAACCCCCCTGGGCAACCTGTTCCAGTGCTCTGTCACTCTTACAGTAAAGAAGTTCTTCCTGATGTTAACGTGGAACTTCCTATGCTCCAGTTTACACCCATTGCCCCTTGTCCTATCACTGGATATCACTGAAAAAAGCCTAGCTCCATCATCCTGGCACCTACCCTTTACATATTTGTAAACATTGATGAGGTCACCCCTCAGTCTCCTCTTTTGCAAGCTAAAGAGACCCAGCTCCCTCAGCCTCTCCTCATAAGGGAGATGTTCCACTCCCTTAATCATCTTTGTGGCTCTGCGCTGGACTCCTTCAAGCAATTCCCTGTCCTTCTTGAACAGAGGGGCCCAGAACTGGACGCAATATTCCAGATGCGGCCTCACCAAGGCTGAGTAGAGGGGGAGGAGAACCTCTCTTGACCTACTAACCACTCCCTTTCTAATGCACCCTAAGATGCCATTTGCCTTCTTGGCCACAAGAGCACATTGCTGGCTCATGGTCATCCTCCTATCCACCAGGACCCCCAGGTCCCTTTCCCCTTCACTACTTTCCAGCAGGTCACCCCCCAACCTGTACTGGTACATGGGGTTGTTCTTCCCCAGATGCAAGACTCTACACTTGCCCTTGTTAAATTTCATCAAGTTTCTCCCCGCCCAACTCTCCAGCCTGTCCAGGTCTCGCTGAATGGCAGCACAGTCCTCTGGTGTGTCAGCCACTCCTCCCAGTTTTGTGTCATCAGCGAACTTGCTGAGGGTGCACTCAGTTCCCTCATCCAGGTCATTGATGAAAATATTAAACAGCACCGGTCCCAGCACCGACCCCTGAGGGACTCCACTAGTCACAGACCTCCAGCTAGATTCTGCGCCATTGACCACAACTCTCTGCCTTCTTCCTTTCAACCAGTTCTCGATCCACCTCACTACTTGATCGTCAAGCCCACACTTCCTTAGCTTATCTATGAGGATGCTGCGGGAGACAGTATCAAATGCCTTACTGAAATCAAGAAAAACTACATCTACCGCTCTACCATCATCCCTCCACCTAGTCACTTCCTCATAGAAGGCTATAAGGTTGGTCATACATGACTTCCCCCTCATAAAACCATGTTGGCTGTTCTTAATGACCCCCTCATCCTTGATATGCCTAGTGATGGAGTCAAGAATAAGTTGTTCCATCATCTTTCCAGGGATGGAGGTAAGGCTGACCGGTCTATAATTACCCGGGTCCTCCTTCTTGCCCTTCTTATAGATTGGTGTGACCTTTGCCATCCGCCAATCCTCAGGCACCTCGCCTGTTTCCCACGACTTACCAAAGATGATGGAAAGTGGCCTAGCAATGACCTCCGCCAGCTCCCTCAGCACCCGTGGGTGCATTCCATCCGGACCCATCGATTTACAGATGTCCAGTTTGCATAGCTGATCCCTAACCCAATCCTCATCTACCAAAGCAAACTCCTCCTTTGTCCTGACTCCTTCTGGGGCTATAGAAATCCGGGGCCCTCGGGGAGAGTCTGCAGGAGTAAAGACAGAGGCAAAGAAGGCATTCAGCACCTCTGCCTTCTTTATATCCTCTGTCTCCAGGGTACCCACTTCGTTCAGCAGTGGGCCTATATTGCCTCTTGTTTTAGTTTTATTTGCTATGTATTTGAAGAAGCCCTTTCTATTGTCTTTAACCCGACTAGCAAGATTGAGTTCCAAGGAGGCCTTAGCTGTCCTAATTGCCTCCCTACATCCTCTAACAACTGTCCGATATTCCTCCCAAGCGGCCAGCCCCTCCTTCCATAATCCATAGATTCTCCTTTTCCACTTGAGTTTGCCCAGCAGCTCCTTGTTTAACCACGCCGGTCTCCTAGATCCCTTACTTGACTTCCTACTCATTGGGACGCTCCGATCCTGAGCTTGGAAGAAGCGGTCCTTGAATGCTAACCAACTATCTTGAGCCCCTTTACCGCCTAGTACACTTTCCCATGAGACTTCCCTTAGCAGTTGACTGAAGAGGCCAAAGTTGGCCCTTCGGAAATCCAGAACTGTGGCTTTGCTAGGTATTCTATTCCTCCCACACAGGATCCTAAACTCCACCATCTCATGGTCACTGCAGCCAAGGCTGCCATTGACCGTCACCACTTCGACCAAACCCTCCTTGTTGGCGAGTACTAAATCTAGCAGCGCTGCTCCCCTAGTTGGTACGTCCACCATTTGCATCAAAATGAGATCTTTAATATGTTTCACTCTAGAGGTGCCCAGTTTGTTCCAGTTCAGTAGGTCTACTTTTCCTGTGAAAACATAACCAAAATACATCTAAAAAGAAAAGTGAAGTTCTGACAATGACAGGTTTTAGGTTAATTTACATAACCTTGACGTCAGTGCTAAGACAGCCATATTGACATAATATGGATTTAGACGCATATTTAAGTAGACATAAGCTCATGCTACCATGCTTTTATTCCTATCCTGTACTAATGTGAGGTATAAAAATGTTCTGTCGCACATTACTATTTACCTTCCTTTTGCTGTTCATTTATGGGTCATTTCTTAACAACTGTTTGCACAAATCATGCTCAGGTAATGTATCTTCGGAAGCTCTCATCTCAGCAAAGGTCTCCTTCAGAAGATGTGTAATGTCTCTGCACCACCAGTTACATCACATTTGGACTACCCACCCCATTTGCTCAAGATGGGGATTTTGATACATTCGTTTACCATCCAGTTGTAGAGAGTACAGTCAGGCCATAGTCTGACTCACTTAAGTCTGCTGGTGTTGGCTACCAAGACAGAGAATATCTAATTTTACAGATAGATAAACTCATTCCTGGAGGTTGGTTTGATGCTTCCACTGGATGTTGTGGAGATTTATTAAGCTTGCTTGGGGGGGGGGGGGGGGGGGGGGGGAGGGGGGCAAAATAATATATGCGGCATCTGAAATTTTAACAAAGCTTCATTTACATTAATACAACAATGACATTTTTAAATGCTTGCTTTATGAGCTTCTTCCTCCTTTGCATATGATAGGCGTTAGAACAAAATGTAAAAGCCCCTGAGAGTACATGGTTCACTTACTATAAGATTTCATCCTTGAGTTTGTACACTTACCTTTTCCCCGCTATCAATACCTGATGGACCAGTGATTTGTTTCAAAGACCACTAAGACAACTGTGAGGTTGGGCCTTTATTTGGTATGCAGTCTGTACAACAGTGGTGGTCTAACTGTACCTATTGTTAACAAAATTACACAAAAGCATTATCATGTTAGTTAAAAATAAGTAGTTTAACTCCATGTAATAAGGATTGAAAAGAGGTCCAAACTGTGATACAGGCTGGCATAACCTTTACTGAATCTTTACTGCTGTTCAAAATCTAATTGTCTGTTACAGTCTAACTTGTCATTTCCTTCATCTGTGGACTCTGGTGGTGATCAGCATCCCTTCTTGAACCATTTTTTGCCCTCATTGGTTTGCTGATGTCTGTAGTGATTTCTGCGCTTGATCTCCCTTCTTAACAGCAACTTGAGGGAGTGTTTGCAGAAATAACTGGCCATTAGGGATACTCGGGCAGCAGATCTAGTATTGAGGATACTGACATCACTGGCCAACACCAGAAAAGGTCTATCAGTCTTGGTGGGGTTCAGTTCTAATAGTTTCATACACAGAGTTTGCATATGTGAAAGAGAAAGTGTGGGCCATATTGTCACATTTAAATATGGCATGCAATACCTCTCTATTTGTCTATGCTTTTTTATTGTATTGCAGCTATAATATTCATAAATAATTTAAATTATATTAATATTAATTATATTAATATTTAATTTAAATATATATATTCACAAATTGTTAACAGGAGTATTGGGAGCTTGGTTGTAAAGCACAGACACATCTGTGGACTGTGCCATTTCTTTTTAACCTTATCTTAGTTTTCAGAGAGAACAACATAGTTTATAAACATGTACATACGTATTTATACAACAAGAAATGCTTTGTAGGAATCCTGAGATATGAAAGGGCTTACCATGACCTGCTTGACCTCATAAGGAGTAAATAAATAGTCTCCTCCAGGTATAGACCAAGACTGCAAAGTTCTGCAGTCTTTTTCAAGATTGAGTGGGCAGCAGACTGTATAAAACATCAGGAAGTGAGAAGTCCTTACCAATTTCTGTTCTTGCTTCTCCTTCAACTCACAGTCCGAATGATTTGCATCCTGTTTATTTAGATGCATATGCCTATTCAGACTTGATAAAATAACATGCTGCAAAGGTTATATAATGGTTTCTATTTTAACTTTCTTTTTCTCTGACACTGAACCTCAATTTTTCACTTTTCAGAGACCTGTCTTTAGAAAATGCAGAGAAAATGCAGTTGTAATTAATGCATTGTATCAGTTATTTTGCAGAGTCCCCTGCTGGTATTCACATGATTAATTGAAATTTCAAACTTGCAAATAACAAGGAAGAACATCTCTGTTCCACGTCATTGTATTGATCATTTTGGAAATGTGTAATGTGGTATTGTCCGTCAAATTTTATATGTTTAATTTTAGGGAACTTCAGAGAGAAAAGTTATGTCACAGAATGTTTACCTAAATTTCAACATCTTAAGATCAGAAGGCTCTGGATTGATTATCCACAATTTTAAATTTGCTGATCAAGGAGTGGTTGAATTTAAGCATAAATGCTGCAGTTTTTCTGCAAGAACAACCTATATGACTAAAGCAAAGCAGTGACTACATTGTAATTTTTCATAATCTTATTTTAAATAAAATAAACAATTTCAAAAGCACTGCACAAGTTAAAGTGGCTTAATCCAGTGTAAGAAAAATAATTTTTAAGTGTAATTTTGATTGCAGTTTCAAATGTTAATAAGATAACATAGAGCTTCACACTTTTTTCTTCAGAAAACTCACTAAATACCTAATTTTAATTTAACTTGCTCTGGATTTTGTGCAGCAGCTTTCTTTTGTTTCTCATGTGTCTCTGCTTCTTCCAATACAACCCCCATACCACATGCTTTGCAATTCCTCCTGTTTCCATTTCATCCTTCTAAGAACTGCTCAGTCTAAGTACATTGAGAACACTACAACACGTCTCAAAAATATAAAGTTAACCCGTAAGTGTTCCATGACACACTGCATAAACTCAGAGAAACAGTTCTTGCATAAGCCTGTCAATCAAGACACACTTCCTAGAAGCTGCTACTGCACTGAAATTATGATAAAGGATACCCTCCTGGGTTGACCAATCACACAATGCAATGAAGGGGTTAATTACCATCATTTCTGTGCTCTACTTCATGCCATTCTTTTCATCAGCACTCTCCCTCCCTTATGGGCACCCTGCATTTTGTAACTAACTGACAAGATAAAAATCTTTGAATGAATTCTTCTTCAAACCACCAGAGTCTTGATTATATGTGGTTGGGTATCTAAAGCCCTGTGTCTTCCAAGGCAATGAAACAGTTAAGATCTTTAACAGATGAAAAATTGGTTCCAGTACTTTTTTGCTATTTCATTGCTATAAGAGTTATCTGTAATCATGCTCCTTAATTTATTCTTTCATTTTCATTCTGTTAAATAAACCCTGCAGGTTTACAGTTCCATGACTTATTGTATGTACGTATGCGTGTATGTATGTATGTATGTATGCATGCATTATTCAGAACCTAAAACCATATGGTGAATTTCTCTTTCTTGGCTCTTTTTTTCTTTCTTTCTTTTTTTTTTTTTTTTTTTTTTTTTTGACCAGGAAGTAGTAAAATGTTTTGATATGCTATTAAGTCTTTAAGTTACAAAATCTAGATTCCACCTTAAAAATGTTCCATACTGTACACTGCATAGCCTGGGGTGCTGACTAGCTGCCAAATTTCTATCAGAAAGTGATTTATGATATATGATATGTTCCTCAGCCTAAGTGGAGACTGTTTAGTTGAAACATGAGAAAGGAGAGGCCTTGTGCTCTTAAAACCATGATGACAAGTTTCTGTTTGGCTTTCTGAGGGAACATACAGTACAAAACGTGCCATATTTTACAACACCAAAACTTATGTAAGGAACAAAACTTAATTCACTTAACCCTTGGTTTCACTAGTTTTTCCTTTTTTTTTTCTTTCTTTCTCTCTATTTTTTCATTAAATCTGTTTCCAGTGTAAAAATCTCTCCTCCCCCCTTTCTTTTTTTTTTTTTTTTTTTTGTTATTAGCAGGGTCTGTGAAAAAGAATTTCAACAGCTTGATTTTGAATATTAAAATATTTTCAATAGCTAATAGCTGTGTGAGATTTCAGACCCACAGTTTAAATTTTGTTTGTACATTCATGTCAACTCGAAGTACAGTCTGTGCAATGATTTCTCATTCTTTTTGTCTTGAAAAATATATTTTTTCCTGCAGCTGTGAAGAAGTACCTCTCCCATGTGATTTTTGGGTTCCACATTTTAACATGCTTGGGTAGAACAATATGGTCAGTGACCTCTAGGGTCTTAAATAAGAAAATTCCTCAAGGTCTTGTGATGATATTCAGGGATCGCTACAGTTGGGGGGGTGGGGTGGGGAATCTGCCTGTTTAATCTGGCTGATACATCTGTTTTAGCTAGACATTCAGTTACCAAAGTACCCAAGTGCTGAAAAACAGCATGAAACAGAAACAAACCCAAACCCTCATTACCTGAAAGGGGCTGGATTTGTTTCTTCACATCATTATATTGTCCCTCTTTGCACGTCCTCTCTTTGCATTTGCCATTTTCCTGGTTTTGCCATGTGAGCATGGATGATGTGAAAGGCTGTCTTTACACAGGGTCAGTGTAAAGTGAAAATTATCAGCCTAGAGCATGCTCTGATATCGAGTAAAGCTTTTTACAGCTGCACAGTAAGTACATGCCATCTTCAGCATTTTGTATTTATGTCAAAAGCCTGAGCCCAGACAGAAGATACAGTAAGTATGTATTGTAAAAACACCCAACCTCTGTTTAAAAAATCTTGCAGAACCTCACTATTTGTGAAAAAAACCCAACCTTTTGAATCTAAGGAGTCTAAGTAAGTGCAGAAGCAAACAAATACTTTCACTGTCTTTCTATAAATGAACAATTATGGCAAAGGCCATACCTACTCTTGTGTACCCAGGAGTGCTTCAAGAGGTCTGATGTGATATTGTTCCAGCTCCATATTCAAGTGAAGACGCAGGTAGCACTATTCTCTGGATTGCTGCTGAAAGGTATGGGCCCAATAGAGCAAGATAGTACTTTGGCCACGTTCCCAGCCCTAGCAGCTGTGAGAACTGCACCGTGGCATGTATAAGGGTAGGTATTCTCCGTTAAGTACAGATACAGCCAGAAAGACAAAGTAATATACCTTATGACATAAGAAGAAACTGTTAGCAGAAAAATAAACTTACTTTACTCCTCTGAGTCCTTATATAGTCCTTAGAAACAGGACCTTATTTCTATGTGATTCATGTAGGACAAAAATAATTTCCACATATATGACTAGCTGCAATGATAGAGAAGCTGAAAATCATGATAGGGACTTGAAAGGTCACTTTGACTTCAGTTTATTGAGGCTGTTGGGATGAAAGATCAGGCTTTTATATTGGATACGCAGAGAGCAGAGAGTGTAGAGAATAAACATGCACTAGCCTCAGACAATTAACACAAAACAGACTGTAGGGGGGCTAGCTAAATAAACTGTGACACAGGTATGTCTCTGTTTACACAGATACTGTTCTTGCTCAGTCAGAATCAAGTGTCTGGGAAGATAATTTGACTAGTCAGTCAATAGAAGAAAAAAACCAATCAATGCTTGCTGTTGAGGTTGACTGTTCTTTTATTTTCTGGGTCAATATGCTACTGACAGATGTTTTCAGGCTCAGTTATTGACCTGTTCTGTGTATGTGCAACTCAGGAAAATCCCATTCTGAAATCTTGAAAGCACACCTTTTTCTTCTGTTACCCACAAGTCCAGGCATAGCAAGCTCCTGCGGGATAATGCAGCTGATTATTTTGAGAAAATATGCAATCTGGAAACCTGACTAAGAACTATGCATGGGATTAGAAGATAAGCAATCATTAGTTTGGGTATGGAGACTTTTCCATCAGTTGGAGCTGAGCAGCTACTTGACTTCATAGAATCATAGAGTAGTTTGGTTTGGAAGGGACCTTCAAAGAAAAGCCTGGGAATAGACTAATTCTCTATCCTGTGATCAGTGTGAACCTTTAGTTGTGTTCTGAATTAACCCTCCTTCCTGGATGGCTTTATAGTTACTACAGAGAAATAATACTGCACAAACCACTGCTTAAGCTGTTGCCAGAATCTAATCTATCTTGAGATCCTTACCTTCTTTTGTCTAAACAGGCACCACTACAACCATTTTGTGTAAAGTGACCCAACCTTTTTTGCCGCAGGGATCCAAACACACCCCAGCTATTTTTTTCTAGAACATACAAGAGAATATTAACAGCAGAGTTACAGGCCCATAGAAAATGCACAGGGAGCTACTGATATCCATGTCAGGCCATTCTGATTGCCTTCCCACTGCACCTTACAGTGTTGCACCAATATTTGGTGTCCTGAAGTGATGCTTTGTAATCAGAGTATAATTGTGACTATGGAATGCTAACTTGTGACTATTTTAGATGACTTCTTGCAATAAATGGCAAAACAGTCTTCAGGCTTCTCAGCCTGTGGAATGCTGGTATTACCCATTACTTTACTGACAATACTGAAAAGAGCTAGTCGTAGGCTGTCTAATATCTGCTCTTCAGAACTGTTAGAAAAGGAAAATTGCTGAAGGTTAGGGGTTGTCCAGCAACTTTTCCTCACCTGGGAATAATCTGTTGCTGTTTTAGAGTATAAACAATACTATTCATGTTAAAATAATTGTTCAAGACATTTTCTTATGCTTGGATATTCAGTGTAAGTGCTGAGACTTGCAACTTGGCTAGCAGCTACAGCAAACAAACATCCTGTCAAAGTGCCTGGCACTCTGTGTTCCTGCATGATTGGCAGGAAACAGTGTGTTTGAGGAAAGGGAAGATGGACATTAAAAAACCTATAAACTTGTTTTCCCAAAACAATAGCATGATACAAAACCAAAGGAGCCTTTTATTAAAATATTTTCTGTTAGATTAATGTGTTTCATGGGCAAGTGGGGGAAGGACAGGGAGAAGGTATGATTTCTTAATATATAAGTGGGGCTTAATATAACTTAATACAACAATGTTACACACATATTTGTGCATCAGCCACACTTCAGTATGTGCGGAGCTGAAACCACCCATCTGTATGTGCCCAGCCCTTTGGGGTTCATTTCTAGTACACTGTGTTGGCATTGCTTGCTCCGCTAGTTTGATCTGATGACATCTGTCTTTAGTATCACTGGGCAATGCAGATGTCCTTCTGCTTATTTGGTCTGTTACAGCTCAAACCACAAGGCAAACCAGGTGTTTTTGTCCCACTAGTGCCATCCTAGCGTTGTGCAGAAGGTTGGCTTTAGTATCAGTGAGGCACAGCATTCAAGTCCAGCTGGCCAAAGCTGCAGTGTGGGTGTGCTGAACAAGCAAGTTTCCCAGATGCTTGGGCAACATCTCCTCCCCAGTCAGTCTTCAAAACTCTTAGTGCTGTGCTGAGTCCTGGAAACTCCAATGATAGAGGAAAGCAAGGGAACTCTTTATGTGTCTGCAGTCTTCCAACCTGAAAGTTTTCTAGATGTGTCTGATACCTTCCTCCTGAAAGGCACTCTGAAGCAATATATGAGTTTTATACTCTATTCAGGTAGCCAGACAACTAATTTAGCTATCTACACAGCAGCCAAGGAGGTGAGGCATATCAAAAAAGGTATTGCTGAATCACGCTGTATTAGAAAGACAGTAAAAACTGGGAACTGGAATTTTCCTTTTCTCTTTCCTCTTCCCAGTAGGTATATCTGGAAATAGACCAGCTTGTCTGTGACACCCAAAGCATCTTCTAAAACTGAAGTAAGCTGCAGCGAGGTCTTAAAAAAAAGAGGATGCAAACCATCCAAATGATGAACAAGTGGTGGTGAAGGCACAAATCAGCTATCTCTTCTCTGAAGGAGCTGGGAAAATCTGCCGAACTTGGTTTTCTGTTCTGTTTTATCCTGAATTAGCTGACTCTTAGTTGAATAAAAGAAATAAGAATGTTATGATTTCTCGATCTGATTGCTACAAATATACAGATTGAGAAATTGAAAGAAGTTTTCAGTAGCCTTAGGATGAGAAACAAGATACCAGTATATTTTTTATTTGTTCAGTTGCAAAACAGTTTCTGCTACTGTGAAAGCTTCTTGAACTAAAAGATACTTATAATGTCATTGTTGTGTTGGTGTTCAATACAACCTGACACATATGCATCAGCAATTGCCTAATATCAATTGTGGTTCCAGCAACGAGCATAATCAATTTTAGCAGCAAATTCAAATAACGAGAAAGTTGAGTTTCTGTTCATTGGTCAAAAATAAGAACATTTGTGTTGCCTTACAGTGACATACCAAATGCAAAGAACTTGTGCTGGTGTAGATTTGTTCTGGTTTTGGCTGAGGTAGAGTTAATTTTTGTTATGCCAGCTAGTACGGGGCTATGTTTTGAGTGTCATGTTCAGCATATAAAACTAGAGATAAGGATAAAGAAGGGGAAAGATGTTCAGCGTGATGGTGTTTGTCTTCCCAAGTAACCTTTAACACATGATGGAACCTTGTTTTCCTGGAGGTGGCTGAACACCTGCTTGACCATGGGAAGTATTGAATGAATTCCTTGTTTTGCTTTGCTTGTGTGCACAGCTTTTGCTTTCCCTATTAAACTGTCTTTATTTCAACCCACAAGTTTTCTCATTTTTACTCTGCTGCTGCTCCCAATCCACTGAAAGGGGAGAGTGAGAGGCTGTGTGGTGCCTAGTTGCCAGCTGGGGTTAAACCACAACAGTCCTTTTTGGTGCCCAGTGTGGGCCTTGAAGTGTTTGAGATAACAACAGATTTGTTTAGAATGTGCTAGATAGAATTTATAACTGTTATTGCTGTTTAGCTATTAATTGGCAGACTCCTGTGCTTGCCGTAGGGCTTGCTTGCCTTACTGGAAATTAGAGTCTTGTGCTCGTTAGTGGCTGCTTTTTGCTTTTGCTTCTTGCAGTACTGCTGTACTGCTTATCGTCTTATTCTTCTCTGCCTGAGAACATTCTGATAACAGCAATGGCCATGTGCCTGGGCTGGCAGATGGCCAGGGCTTCACTGCTGTTTCTGTGCTGCTGTACAGCACAGGCTGGAATTCCAGTGTGAACTTGAGTTGAAGGGACTGTGACCTTTGGATGGGTCCAAGTGGGAGCAGAACACCCTGAAGCATCTGCGGCTGTGAATAAGCCCATACAGAGCAGATACATCTTGAAGCATCTATGACCTTGATTGTGTCTGTGCTGCAGCAGATATACCTTTGCAGGGATTATGGCCGCAGGATAACTGCATGATGGAGAAGGTATACGTCAAAGCATCTGTGGCTGTGGGTAAATCCATGCTGGATCTGGTACACCCTGAAGCATTCAGTGTCTGTACATGACACCAGAGGTCATGAGGTCATGCTGGAACACCTCAAAGTGGGTGGCTATGGATAAGACCATGACAGAGCAGGTACACCCTGGTACCTGTGCAGCTGGATTGTGGCTGTGGGTAAGACGATGCTGCAGCAGGTGTATCTCTGAAGGCATTGTGGCCCATGGAGAAGGCTATGCTAGAACAGGTACACTTCAAATCGACTGTGGCTATGGATAAGTCTGTGCTGTGGTATACCCCTGAGGAGACTGTGGATCATAGGTAGGGCTTCACTTGGAGCAGGTACACACCTAAGTCTATGGGTATGTCCAAGCCAGAGAAGTGGCAAGGGGAAGAGTTTATTGCAATGTTAAACCCAATGTTCTGGTCCAAAGAGACCAGGGGTAGAGATTATAATAGAAGTATATTTAAATTGTTGTAAAATGGGATTTGAGTTGCATGTTGTAGGAATTATTACAGCAAGATCCACCCGAACCATTGGAGGACAAGCCTTAGAAGAAGCAGTGCAAGTGCAGCAGTGACTCTACCTGAGCTAGCTTTGGTGCCCAGTAGCTTCATGAAACACACCATCTCTCCTGTCCTGAGTCACCACCATAATAGAAGGAGCAATTCACTGTAAATCTGTGGACACTTAAGGACATTTTACACAATCCTTAGACTAACGTTTGTTTTTATTTTTTTTAATTTTTTTATTATTATACTATTTTGATATAATATCAAAGAGGTGGAAGGGTTTTGGTGGTTAATGAAATATATTGGATAGTGTGAGACCTGATCATGACGTAAATGGTATGGCATAAGGGGTGGAGAACGTGCTGGTTTTGGCTGTGATAGTTATTTTTCTTCACAGAAGCTAGGATGGGTCTGTGTTTTAGATTTGTGCTGGAAACAGAGTTGATAACACAGGGATGTTTTAGTTATCGTTGGGCAGTGCTTGCACAGTCAAGGCTTTTTCTGCCTTTTACACCACCCCACCAGTAAGCAGTGCCAACAAAGAGTTGGGAGGGGACACAGCTGGGACAGCTGATGCCAGCTGACCAAAAGGATATATCAGACTATATGGAGTCATGCTCAGTATGTAAACCTGGACGAAAGAGTAGAAAAGTGGGTCACATTCAGATTGATGACATATGTCTTTCCAAGAAACCATTCCATGTGATGGAGTCCTGCTTTCTAGGAGATGGCTGAACACCTGACTGCCCATGGGAGGTGGTGAATGAATTCCTTGTTTTTCTTTGCTTGCATGCAGAGCTTTCGCTTTGCCCATTAAACTGTCTTTATCTCACACTACAAGTTTTCTCATTTTTTTATTTTTCTGATTCCCCCCTCCCACTGAGGGGAGAGTGGGCGGCTGTGCATAGGAACTACATTGGTGCCAGACTACAGTCATGACAAGGATGATAAAGATCCCAAGAGGAAAAAAGGATGGTGCCATTTTTATTCTGAAATGTTGACATGGTAGTCCTTCCTTTAACATTGTTACTCCTTTTTACTGCAAGTGACTAGTCAGTATTTGAACAAGGATGTCATGCTGTAGACGCAGCGGTAAGACTAGTCTGTGCTGCCTGCAGCCCACCACAAAGGCGCGGGCAGGTATGGCACACTGTTGAGCATAGCATTGCGCTGCTTTCAGTCCACGCTGGTAAGGTTGCAGCAGCTTGTGTTGTGCCTGCCAAGCTTGCTATCTAGAGGAATAACCGGCAGTAGAACAGCTGCAGAGCTCAGTTTGGTTAGGGCTGGCTGAAGCTTCTTTACATCATGCTGTATATGCTCAGATTTAGTTTTTGCTCCAGATTAAAGTTTATGAATGTTTTTAATTAGCTCATTACAAAAACTGGTTTTTGAGTTTACAGCCCTTTTGGTTCATTTTGATCAAATACAAGCTTCTTATGAACATTTTCCTCTCTTAATTGAGTCTAATATAGTCAAGAGGTTCTCCTGTTGGTAAACTGATTAGTTGGCATATATGCTAAGTGACAACAAAACATGGAGGAAATTGTCTTTGAAATTGGGACAAATACCAATGGGAGAAACTGCATGCAGTCATTGGTCATAGTGAAGAGATTTCTTTGTGAATGGCATTTAATTTAATGACTTCACTAAAGGGTGGGGTCAAGTCCATCAATTTTCAGTGAGTTGACAGGATCATTACATTTCTAACAGCCAGGACTTGATCCTGCAAACCTTATTCACCAGAATGAAAAATATTTTAAGGCCATGCCATTGCTATGTATCAAATAAAGAAGTAAGGTTCAAAATACACATTTTTTTTTTCCTCCTTTTTTCACCTTTACCATCAGAATATTTCTGAAGCTGATGAAGGGATTCTCATTAGCTCTGACACACAAATCAATCCTTGGTTTTTACTGGCTTATGCCTGAAGTAAAAAGTACAACAGCAATAACAATAATAATAACAATAATGTAAAACTTACTGGATAAAAAGATTATTAGTTAGGCATCACTGTATGATGAAGCAATAATGTGAAGGTGACATAACCAAATATTTATACACTGAAACCATAGAACTAAAACACTCCAATATCTTGCAATGGTGTCTTTATGCTAGAATCCACTCATCCATTTAGTGCTTAAATGCCAGGACAAAGTAAAATTCAAAACCTGTACATGAAGAGTCTTGCTGAATGCCCTTCTAATATCCTGCTTGTGCAAGAACTGGCAGATGGGCAGCATGGGATGATTGTAGGTCTGTAAGTCAGTGATCCTGAGGAAACAACCTCACCTGCATGGCTCTATTTCTGTCCTGGAATGAAAAGTAAAGTCTGGTTAAGTTATGTATGGAAAAAGCCAAATCAACAATTATTACACTTTCTTGAGTCTAAAAGCACTTAAAAGGCATTTTCAACTAAAAGGTGACAAAGACTTTTTGTGCTTTACTGAGAACAGACATCTCCAAGAATAGGAGTTGTCGTGTGCCAGCTGTGACACTCAATGTTGAGAAAGATAATAGGAAAGAAAGAGAAGGGAAAGAAGAGGAATGAAGATACGACGTAAGTATAGGGGAGGACAGTGGAATTTGGTCAAGACATACATATTAGTACTTTAGGTTAAAAGTCCCCCAAAGTCTTACATGGCAATTAGAGTATTGCGTTTTTTACACAAGATGAGAGACAGAAATAATTATTTATCTCTGGGAATCAACATATGTTGTAATGAGACATACTGCAGGTTATGCACTGTCCTATAAAGTGGTTCCTTGTGTAAGATCAGTACAGTAAAGATGCTTGTTAACTGTTAAATGTTGTTAGCATTATTTTATGGCAAATACTTCCTTTACAAATTGATAAAAAGGCTGATTTACTTGTAGAGTTTAATTCTACCTCGATTAGTGATCACTTTGACACCTGAAATGCTAGAGCAGGGGGGAATTAGAAAAGAAGGAACCAGTTTCCTATTTGTCTCTAAAATAAAAGGCATTGGACACCTGGCACCCTATAAATACTGTGACACCGTATGACGGCAAACACAGGCACAATGCAGTGCTTATTCTCAGTTGGAATCCATCTGTACACTACAGTAGTAAGACAAAAGAGGATTGTTAGCACTTAAAGGCACCTTGACGCAGTCATACCACTTGACTGTTTTATTAATTGCCCCATCTGTTAAGTGAGAACTTTCTGACGTGGGTTGGTACACGCTCTTAAACCCCTTGGTCTGCTTCCTATTGGTTCCACATGTGTTTGTATTTGTTCTCAGTAGGCAGAGATTCCAGAGAGAAAATGAACCGCTGCAGATCGATTGCTGTATCAGTCATGCAGAAGACATGGTAAAACATGCCACTTCAGTCTGGTTTACTCTTAACCCTTTGAACACAGAAAAGGGTGGAGGGTACAGAGGGAAGGGAGTGGAAGAGTAAGAAGAAGGGAGAGAAACAGTTAGCTGCCAGAGCTACTACTGGGAGAAATAGGTTTGGTATCACCACTTCTGAATTACTCATCTCATTAGGGGCTCTCTGCCTTCTAATAATTCCTTACAAATCACATTTCTACTGCTGCCTGTCTTAGAGTTATGTACTTCAGTATAACTGAGCCAGACAGTATTAGGATGATGTGGAAGATTACACTGCTGTGCTGCGTATCCCTGACCATTCTGCACTGCCTGGATAATTCTCTGACAAAATTACAGTGACAATAGCAGTGACTGAGGCACAGAGTGACAAAAAGCAGAGCATTTGAAGGTAAGGCCATGATTCACACAAAAGCAAGTCAAATGTTTGCAGGTGGTGTAGCCCCACTTACCTGATTTTTCAGTTGGTATTTATGGTATTGCTTGGAACTATATTCTAAAACATGATTTTAAAAGGCATTAAGGGAGAACTTATAGTTTGAAGATGTGGACAGTAATTTGAAGCATTTCGATTTATGGAGTAAGTGGGATCAAAATCAAAAGACCATCTTTACCTGAACTCCCAGGCAGAAAAGCAGTTTTCTTAGTTGAAAAGTATTGGCAGTGTTGTACTTGGGCAGGGCTCTAAAAACCTGGTGACAAATTTCTGAAATTTGAAGGTGGCTTCTGCGAATTGCACATGTGCATTCATATGTTAATGCTTGAGGAAGGCAAGTAGGAACTCCAAATCCACGGCAGCATAAAAATCTTCTCCAGTTATAGTGCTACAATTGTGTTGACTGAAAGCCTAGTGAAGGCTAGATTACATATGAAGGCACACATAATCCAGTCATTTCTCATAGAATCATAGAATCATTTAGGCTGGAAAAGACCCTTAAGATCACTACATCCAACTGAAAACCTGACACTGCCAAATCCACTACTAAACTGTGTCCCTAAGCACCGTGTCTACATGTCTTTTAAACACCAGGGGATGGTGACACAACCATTTCCCTGGACAGCCTGATCCAATGCTTGACAACTCTTTTGGTGAAAAAATTTTTTCCTAATATCCAATCTAAACCTCTCCTGGCACAACTTGAGTTCATTTCCCCTTGTCCCATCGCTTGTTGCTTGGAAGAAGAGATTGACATCCAACCCACTGGAAGCTTCTTAATGCTGTTGCAAAGGTTTCTCCTCAGGCTTTTTCTGTCCAGACTAAACAACCCCGGTTCCCACAGATGCTTGTTATAAGACTTGCTTTCTAGACCTTTCACCAGCTTTGTTGCCCTTCTTTGCATGCACTCCAGCACCTCAACATCTGTCTTGTAATGAGGGACCCAAATGTGAACACATTATTTGAGGTACTGCCTCACAAGTGCCCAGTACAGGGGGATGATCACTGCTCTGGCCCTGCTGGCCACACTATTTCTGACACAGACCAGGATGCTGCTGCTCTCCTTGGCCATGTGGGCACAAGCTAGATCATGCTCAGACAGTTGTTGACCAACACCCCCAGGTCCTTTTCGACTGGGCAGTTTTCCAGCCACTCTTCCCCAAACCAGGAGCGTTGCATGGGGTTGTTGTGGCCCAGGTGCAGGACCCAGCACTTTGCCTTGTTGAACCTCACACAATTGGCCTTGGTTCATTGATCCAGCCTGTACAGATCCCTCAGCAGAGTCTTCCTACCCTTCAGCAGATCGACACTCCCACCCAAATTGGTGTCACCTGCAAACTTACTCAAGATGCACTTGATCCAGTTCATTGTCCAGATATGCACATGTCCAGATCGTTGATAAAGATATTAAACGGAATTTGTCACAACATTGTGCCCTGAAGAGCACAGTTTGGGACTGGCTGCAAACTGGATTCAACTCCACTCACCACAACTCTTTGAGTCTGGCTATCCAGCTAGATTTTACCCAGTAAAGAGTACTCCCATTCAAATCATAGGCAGCCAGTTTCGCCAGGCAAATGCTGTGGGAAATGGTGTCAAACACTTTACTAATGTTCAGGTAAATTGTACCATTTTTGTACCAATTACTAACAATTTTCAACAATTTTCTATGATTTTCAACAACTACAATTGAAAAGCAGCACAAAGGATGAATACATGAGTCTTTCTGGCCTGTAGCAATGACAAAGATTGTGCAAGTAAAAATGAGGGAGCTTATAATTCATGGTACTCTTGCTCCATGCAGTCTCTGATCTTTGTAAAGTCAAGAATAGGGAGTAGGCTGATCTGGTCAATATATTTCTCAGCAATGTGGCTTCCTGGTACTGATTTAACTCAAAGTGCCAATGACAGTGCAGCCACTGAGTACCTGTTTAGTTACACAGTATATTAGCTGGATAACATTGACCTGCTGTAAAGGTTGAACTGATGGAAGTAAGCGGAGTTAGGTACTGAAAAGCATAAGCTCTCTCAGCACTTGCTTCAAAT
Source organism: Lathamus discolor (assembly GCF_037157495.1). Classification (NCBI taxonomy): domain Eukaryota; kingdom Metazoa; phylum Chordata; class Aves; order Psittaciformes; family Psittacidae; genus Lathamus; species Lathamus discolor. The sequence continues at coordinate 77,882,400 of NC_088909.1, forward strand.
TATCTGCTTGTCCCAGACTCTTCTGAGCTTCCTTCAGTCAAGCTGATGATTGTGCTGGTTATGATCATTGGATAAGCTGCCAGATAGCATGAAATGTGAATCCTTGTAACAAAGACCAAGGTTGTGGAAGTTGTAAGGAGAGAGACTGTGTTATATGGGACTCCTGTATATGTAAGGAATATATCCCTTTGCTCAATTCTGGTCAGCTTTTCCAGCTGTGATCCACACCCAGCCTACTCACACTGCTTCATTCCTTCCCATCAGGTATTTATACACATGTAAAAGACCCTTCAGAGTTTCTTCCTGTCTCAGATGAATACTCCCGATTCTCTTAGCTTTTCTTCATATGAGGGACTCTCTAGTTCATTAACTGTCTCGGTGGCCCTTTGCTGCACTCAATCTATTATGCCCATGTCCCTCCGGTACTTGGGAGCCCAGAACTGGACACAGTACCTGAGATATGCCTCACAAGGGCTGAGGGTAGGAAAAGGATCTCCTCTCTTGGCCTGTTGACAATGCTGTTGTAGGGGACTGTAGGGGCCTGTGTTGCAGGAGCAAATTGCTGCCTCATAGTCAACTTGCTGTTCACCAGGATTCCCCAGGGCCTCCTCTCCAGCTTCCCAGTGCCCAGTGTGTACCTGGAATTGCTCCTCCCCATGTGCAGGACATTACATTTCCCTTTGTTCTGTTGTTTGAAGTTCCTGTCTTCCTGTTTCACCAGCGCGTCTGTGTTCCCCAGGATCACAGCTGAACCCTCTGATGAATGAGCCTCTCCTCATCTGAAAACTTATTAAAGGTGGAGTCTGTCCCATCATCCGGGTCATAAAGATGTCGAAGAGTACTGGTTCCCCTGACTCCTGGGGCACACAGTTGCTTACTGGCCTCCAACTGGACTTTGTACAACTCATCAAAATCCTCTGGGTCTGGCCATGCAGCTGTCTTTCAACCTTACTATCCACTAATCTAGCCCAAGCCTTATCATGTCTATGAGGATGTTAAGAGAAAGATAACTCTATCAAAAACCTTACTAAATGTAATTTACTTTGCTGTCTCCTCATCTACTGTGCCAGTCACTTCATTGCAGAAGGCTGCTGGAAATTTGATTTCTTGAATCCATGCTCACTATTCTAACTGACCTTGTACATCATGTGTTCAGAAATATTTTCCAGGATTATTCACTCCATCTCCTAGGGATTCCAGTTCCTAGGGATTGAAGTGAGGCTTTACCAGCATGTTGTTCCTTAGACCCTCCTTGTCATCTTTCTTGAAGAAAAGAGCAATATCTGCTGTCTGTCAGTCAGCAGGAGCCTGCCTTGGTCATCACAACCTTTCCAAGATAACTGAGAGTAGCCTTGCAATGACATGGGCTAGGTTCCTCATCACTCCTGACTACATCCCACCAGGACCCTGGGACATATATAGGTCTAGTTTGTTTAATTACTCCCTAACCTGATCCTCCTCTACCAAAGGTGCAACTACCTCTCCTTTCACTTTCCTGCAGTCTCAGGGGTCTGGAGACTGGGGCCTGGGGTTGTTGAAGATTAATCTCACCAGTAAACACTGAGGTGAATGAAATGTTAAGTACCTGTGCCTTTTCCATGTTCTTTGCCATCAGTCAGCTCCCCCACCCCATTTAGCAGTTGGACTACATTTTCCCCAGGCTTCCTTTTACTACTGAAGTTCCTTAGGAAACCTTTCTTGCTGCCCTTCAATTCAGAACTTCAGACTGTTTCTAAAGCTGTCTGAGAGACAATTGTACTATTTTTTCTTTAAAACCTCTACTTAGAGACAAAACAAAAGTGTAATGGTACTGTATAAGAAGAGGCTACTTTAGGAACGGATAAAATCAATTTTAATGCATGTTTTAGATTAAATTTTAGCTTTATCAGGCTCAGAATGGCTCTAACAAATGCATCAAAGCTTTAGTCTCACAGTTTATGGTGCAACAGACCCTCTATATAGACAGAATTATAAGACTGTCCTTAGATGCCGGATGATGTTCCAGTCGTATTTTTCTGTTTAAAAAATATACATTTGTTGAAAAATCTCAGGGTTAGCCAGGCATGAACATTTCCAGGTATGCATGAAAGGTATGTAAGTTGACCCACTCTTTCGGGGCCTCCTGGCAGAAGACCATATGTTCATCTTTCTCACAGTGGACTGTAGCAAGGAGACGTGGCAATTTGCTAGCTTTGGAGCTTTGAGTCAGATTACTATTCTAACATGATTATTTTGCATGTGTTGAAATTTTTTGGCTTGTTAACACATGCCTTAATTACTCAAGGGAGGTTCCACTGAAATTGGCTCTTGCTCAATGCTCCTCTCTATAGATGCTCAGTTGTAGCTGCAAACTATCTTAGTGTATAGTGTTTGTTGAGAGGCGTTGAGAGGCATTGAGAGGCTGTGATCTTTAGGTTTTTGTCTTCTTCTAACTAAAAGATCACATGGCAAAGGATTGTGAGCACTGGATCACATTTAGAAGTGTAACTACTATTGGTATTCTGCTTTTATTTTTCAGGCCTGGAAAGAGCATTGACCAAAATGCTAATATTTAATTTACCAATATCTTCTAATTATTCTTCTTTTCCAAGTTATTACTGTAAAACTGGGGTTATTATTGATGAAAATTTAGATAGGAGGATTTGCTCTGTTCTGTTGCTGAGGGGATAGAATAAAAACACAAATACGTTTAGCACCACAAACCTACAAAGCAAGCCTCATCCCAACTGAGTTAAGAACAGCACACTATCCTGGAAAAGAGAGTCTTTTACAGACAGAGGTAGTAAATACATTTACACATGTAATATGTTGTAAGATGGTAAGACTTCATAAGTCTTAATTGATAAATTTGGGGAAGTCACAAAAAGTAGCTGATAGAGAGACAGGAGTGTATTTCTCCCATGTCCTATTGTTCCATGCTTTGCCGCTGAGGCCTCATTCTATGAAAACAGAATGTTACAGACACGCTGTAGGGGTGTGTTGATTATAAAATTCTTTAATAAAGCCTTTATTTCTATCAAAATTGTTTTTGCATAATCACTAATTTGACAGAACATTTTAAATTTATTTATAATTAAGAGCTAATGCCCATGGACTAGAATATTGTCGTAGGTTAATGGTCTCCTGCTGGTTCATGAATGTAGAAGCGTTTATTTTCCAAGCAGCAGGTGCTGATGCTCTGGCAGTGTTCTATTAGAACATTTTTTCAGTTACATAAAATGACTAGTGCAGATTTAAACATCTTATCTGTTGGTTGCTGGTGCATTGGCGTGACAGATACTGTGCCATGTTTGACATAATGCACTTTTACAGAGTGAAAGATCTCTCTAGGTCCTATGTTAATTACTGACTTTGAACAGACTTTGTTGGTTGTTTGGGCTATCTGAAGAGTACTTGCTTGGAAGTTTCTATTCTCTTCTCCCTTCCATTTCTCAAAAAAAAAAAAAAAAAACCCAGCAAAACTTAAACTTCTAGCAATTTGTAAGCATTTCCATAAGATGGTTTAGCCTTTTTTTTTGGAAAGTACTGGGGAACAGGAAAGAAAAACAAGTACATCCCCTATAAAGCAAACAAGGATTACTAAAACTATATGTTACTGCTATTGCTTGAGGGGAAACAGGGTTTCAACAGCTTATGTACAACTTGGGTCATACTTTAAATCTCACCTTCATTATGATTTCCAAAAGTGATCAGTGCCAATTTAGTAGGAGTCAAGCCAGAGAACTGGTCTGTGCACTCTCCTCCTTTTTTTTTTTTCATATGTTTGTGCCAGGGACTCAAGCATGGAAAATAAGTGGTGAAGATGAAATGTGGGTTTATGCAGTGGTAAGTCTGATAGGCAGGTGAATATTTCTTCTAATACAGGATATATCACTGACTCCTGTTATCCTGAGCAGTTAATTGCTCTGTCTCCCTGTTTGTAGTGTAGCTGTAGATGATTAACATTTGTACAAGGATTCAAGATGCAAGAAAAAATATCATTAGTAAAAATTTTTTGGGATACGTTAGGAAACAGGGACTGGGTAACAGCTGCGGGAGAAGGAAGTCCTAGAAGACTGGGTCCTGAACACAGAAACAGGTCGCCTTAGAAGACACCTTTTGAGAAAAATGCCATAAATATTCTTTTTAATCTCCCCAAACAGGAACTCTCAGTAAATGGCAGTACTGTGAACTATACAACCTGACAAGGCAAGTGATGATCATGAAATTTCAGAATTAATGGGCTCTTGTATATTTTCTTTAACTTTAATATTCCTGAAGATGTCGCAAAACCCCTTTCAGTGATTAAGGGGTTAACCTATAGCAGCTGAGTATCCTGTTAGTTCTGAAACACCTTTCTTCCTTGTCACACTCACTCACTCCTTTGAAGACTTCTTGAGTCAGCTGAACTTCTACCCGTTTCCTTTGAAAGGTATTTTTTGAGCAGCAGCATAAATTCTTTATCAAAATGTAGGCAATACGCAATTTCCGTTGTTGAACACTCTAATCAGCCTGCACTAAATTAATTTAAAAAATATCCAGTTTCTTTACTAGGAGAGGGAGAGAGTGCGTAAGAAAGCAGGAAATGATCTTTACACATCGGTCTCTCCCAGGGAATAATTGAATGCCAAGACTGCTGACCAGGCTGCAGCTATAATGAACTTTTATTAACTTTTCCACCAGTGTTCCCATTCTTTGTCTACTAAGATCCCCTCCCTTCTTAGTATGGCAGCACTCCCAGGTGGATGACAGTGCAGTAAAGAGTGGTTTCTGCTCAACTAATAAATGTGGAAATAAGAAAATGTTTTCTCTGAAGCTTAACAGCGTTGTCTGGAAATACACCCTTTGTACACAGGACGTCCAAATGTCTGGGAACAATGTGGAACTTGGGTTCATATCACTCAAATTTTAAGTATATATTAAAGCCCAGGAAGGAGCTGGGCCATTACTACAGGATCACACTTTTAGATCATGATTAGAGGTGGTGTAACACTGTTTGTGTTGGGTAACTGCATCTGTCTCAAAATACTGTGGGACTAATGGCTTCATGAGTTCTTACATCATTGTTACTCTGGTGCATTAGTATTGCTAAAGAGCTTCTCCAGATTTAAGTCAGCAGAAGCAGGAACATGAACATTCCTGAACTCAGGCCTCTGATGAGACAAAAACATTATCTTCCTTCTCTACCTGAATTTCCATGGAAAGTAACACCACAGCTTTTTATGACGAGCATGGTTGAAGGAAGGAGACAAATTTTGCAGAAGGCTGAGGAAGAGCTGATTCATTCCTGAAAACGTAACGGAGCTTATTGAAGAGTTATTCCAGTTTAAGATGTCTCATGTTTTGTACTGCAGATTGTAGAGAAAAATCTGTGCGAAGAAATATCCTAGATATTATGTTGAATGTTCTCCTCAGAATACTTCTCTAATAGAGGTGAATAAAAAGGTAAAATGAGCCACAAGGAGTGTGCAAGCTACACAGGAGGAAGGGTATGAAGCAAAAAGAGGTGCCAGTATAAATGACTAAAGAAAACTTGAAGTTGGACCTCCTAAGTGCATGTCTGCTAAGTCTTCCTGGGAAGATCTCACCCACATCTCTGGCACTTCCACAGCAGATAACCTAAGCTGACATTCACCTTGGCTGCATTACAGAAGTAATATTTTCACCAGGACAAACTGTTGTTGAACAGCAGCTCCATTGAATTACTCATGTTTTCCTTCAGCAGGCATGCATGTTTTCTTTTCCATAGCAGGATTTTTTTTTTTTCTATTTTTTTTTAGTGCATACTAACTTTCGCAGTCCCCCTTCCACTTCTCAGACTTGCTAGGTTTGCTTCCACAGATCATGTATCATCCACTTACAGCACTTTGGCAGGAAGCAACCAATAGTTTTGATCAATTTTGTAAAGCAGTTTTGTAAGTGTGTAAAAGGTAATTGTGGAAAAAAGTGATTGCTCTTGCTATCTTTGCCTCCTAGATTTTAAATTTAGTGAGAAAATGAGGCCTGCATGGCTAATGATACAACTCTGTTATGAACAGCCTCTGCCCATTCTGGCCTACAACAGACAAGAGCCTAGATATAAAGAAGGGAAAATGCGTTTTCACAATGTGAACTTAGAGCAGCATCGCAATGATTAAATTGGGTAAGCAATCATTCAGCTTTCCAGTTGTTTCTGGAAAAAAATGTTTAGTGAAAAGGGTGGGATAATTTACACCAACATTTATCCTCCCAAAAAACTGTCAGTCAACAATGTTTTTCTCTCTTCTCCTGAGAAACAGGATTTGTCAGACTTCCTGAGTCAGTGGTATTTAAAATATAAACAAATTGAAACAAAATACAATAGGTGTTTTTCTTCAAAGGAGCTATTCATTTGTGTTTAGCTTTTCATAAAAAGATAGGCGTTACAAAAAGCCTAATTACAAATCCACGCTAAAAACATTCTCGCGAAGGGATATAAATCTGGTTACTTCATTCTGCTCTGCTTTTTGTGACACTTCCCCCTTTCCATCACTGCCTTAGCATAGGAGTAGTCTAAAATTAGGGACCCAATGTACGTAGTAAGGTGATAATGTGCTAGGCAGATGATAGGACTTGTTCTTCTGTTAGTACTGTCTTCTGCACACAAGTACTGGTCCAAAAATGCAGAATTACATCTCTGAAGCATGTTTCCCAGATGCAACCATTTGATAGCGCAGTAAAACAAATATAATACCCTTAACTGAAAACGGCTAACGAAAAGCACATCGTCTATGGATATTACTATGTTCTCTTCCATCCAAACAACCTCAATATCACAAATACCGATGAATAATGAAATTAATATAAAAATGATGAATAATTTTATTTTTATGCATTAGCGATTGGGTGATATAACTCCCCTGGCATTTTGGTCTGCCACTTGCCGTGTATGATGTTATCCGGTGGTCATTAAAATGAGAATTGTCCACCATTTTAAGTTCTTCCAATAGGTCACATATGTAAACAGATGTACAAAAGCCAGATTAGAACTACACCTATCCATGGTTTGAGCTGATGGCTGGAATTTTCACACTATTACAAGAAAAACTCATGAAGCATTTTCAGTTCTCTTTCTAGCAAGGAAGTTTTGTTTTTTTCTTTTTTCCCTGAACAGAGGAAAAACTTGCTGCAAAGTCTCAGTTTGTGATATAAAAGGTAATCAGAAGCCCTTGTTGTGGCAGGGGGAGAAATGCATCTTGGTATATAGTCCTGGGAGAAGCAGGAACCTTGCTCCAGCTGGTGAAGACCCCTGAAGATGTTTTTCCTAGGATTCATAGAATCGTAGAATCATAGAATAATATCTAGTTCCAACCCCATGCCATGGGCAGGGAAGCCTCACACTAGACCATGTTGTCCCAACCCTGCCTTGAACACTGCCAGGGATAGAACATTTACCCCTCCTTTGGGCAACCTGTTCCAGCACCCCATTACCATCACAGTAAAGAACTTCTTCCTTATATCTAACCTGAACTTCTCTGTTTAAGTTTAAACCCGTTACCCCTTGTCCTGTCACTACAGTCCCTGATGAAAAGTCCCTCCCCAGCATCCCTATAGGCCCCCTTCAGATACTGGAAGGCTGCTATGAGGTCTCCACACAGCCTTCTCTTCTCCAGGCTGAACAGACCCAACTTTCTCAGCCTGTCTTCACACAGAAGGTGCTCCAGTCCCCTGATCATCCTTGTGGCCCTCCTCTGGACTTGTTCCAGCAGTTCCATGTCCTTTTTATGTTGAGGACACCAGAACTGCACACAATACTCCAAGTGAGGTCTCACAAGAGCAGAGTAGAGGGGCAGGATCACCTCCTTCGACCTGCTGGTCATGCTCCTTTGGATGCATCCCAGGATACGGTTGGCTTTCTGGGCTGTGAGAGCACACTGAAGCTGCCTCATGTTAAGTTTCTCATTCAGGAGACAGGGCTGCTCTGAACCACTTCTACACCCAACCTGTAGGTGTGCCTGGGATTGCCCTGACTTAAGTGTAAGACCTTGCACTTCGCATTGTTGAACTTCAGGAGGCTGGCATTGAACAATCTCTCCAGCCTGTCAGGGTCTCTCTGGATGGCATCCCTTCCCTCCAGTCTATCAACTGAACCCTCTTACTGCAAGAGGCTGTAGATGTCTAAGCAGGGCTGACCAGCACTGTCTATGTTGGCTTCTCATTGTCTCTATTTCTGCTTCCTGGCTGAAGGGGCTCTGTCTGTGTGTACACTTGTGTGAATGCTCAGTGCCAGCTGTGTGTGTGGGACCACAGGCCACAGGTGTATGCACCAGCATGCCAGCAACTGGAGAGACTGCAGTGTCTGCATATTGCACTGACATACGTCAGTGTATGCAATTGCTAACAAACATCAAGCCTGACTAGTGATAATAGGATAAGGGGTGTGGAGTATATTACAGTGGCCTTAATTCTGGGCTGAGTACCATTGAGATCAGAAGGTCTGAGATCTGGAAATGGGAGCAGCCATAAGTCCAAGCCAACTACTGCAGAGACCAGGGGTCTGAGTTGTGTACTGGTAAGTTCCATGGGTCTGGACCAGCAACCAGAGATACCTGTTCGTGTTTGTATGTGTGCACATGCAACAACTGGGAGACAATGAAGTCTGGAGTTACGGGACAGGTGTATGTCTAAGGCAGTTAATAGAGGGATCCATATTTAACATATACATGTGAATGTATATTTTCCACAAACCGGTTTTCATCCTGATCAGCCAGAGAGAAAATAGGATGAGGATGATAGTGCTATGTTTGCACTGTCTGTGTCTTTGCAAGTGCTATTTTTCTGTCTGTGAGGCTGGCCATATGTACCTGTATAGATGCATTGTGTGTATGTGAGCATGTCTGCCCATTAGGAACATATACTCAACCTAGCTCTTGCTGGTCCTAGGGATATGAAGCTGCAGAAGCCTCACCACAGTTGGGATGCTAGATTCAGCAACTCTGAATAGATATCAGCAATATTTATTATTTAGAGCACTGGCCTTGAAATGCCATCCTTGTTACTTTACATTTGGGGAAGCTGAGGTAGAAAAAAGAGACAACCAAATTCACTCAGCAGGCCAAAGGCAGATCATCTGAGGTTTTGACCCACTGGAAAAATGAGAGTCGCCACTCAAAAGCAGTGAATAAAACAGCATCTCCGAGCTGAATATGCTGTAGGTGAAGAGGAATAGACAGGAACAAAAGCCTCTCAACTCAACCAGCAAGATGTCTGCGAGACGGAAGAAATTGTAAATGTCTCACCTCAGCAGGTAGAGGTTAATATTTTGAGAAACATTCAAAGTGAAGACATTGCAAGATTTATACTATTTGTCCAAATCAAATCAAACAAACGAACGGAATGAGTAAACTTCTCTTTAACTGAGTGCCATATCTCAGGCTGGTAAGCTGTAACATATAAGGTGCAGTAGCTACAATATTAACACATGCCTTATCATGCCTTGCTCATTAATAGTCTTCCACACTGGATGGATTTCCATTCTATCGTCTGCCTTGCTCCAAACCACATAGGAAAGAAAGCATTCCTAGCACTTAGTATTAAAGTCTTTAAGACAGACCACAGTGCAATTAAACAATTGTGCAGCTTGAGGTGCATAACAGCTTGGCATGTGGTTTTTCTTATACTTCACACTTGGGATGTGTCAAGAAACAGTGCCAAGAAGCAACATGTGAAGTCTGTAGATGGTGGCTAAATATATCTTACTGTGGCTAGTCTGCAGATCACTGTTCCTTGCTTCAAGCACTGCAGAGCAAGCCAGAAATAATGCAAAGGCAAAATGCTTGGCTTGACTTCCTCTCTTGCTGACAAATCCTGAAGAGATTTACACCCTGTTTTCCTTAATTGGAAGAAAACTTGTCAGGACATAGGGAATTTTGAACTGGAGCACAGGGGGCTGGCGAAGGAGACATGAGATAAATCCTGAAGTGAACTTTTTTACTAGGAAAACACTGGAATTGTTTTGAGAATGCCCTGCTGAGCATTTCTGGATAGCTTTATTTTATGTGAAAGCCACCTGGAAAATCTTCCTGACTCAGCTGGAGTATGAAAACAACTTGCCAAAACATCAGCTCAGGCTCAGCTAATTGCAATATTAGTTATTAAGTTGTTATTGGCTTAAGTAGCTCTTGGAACCATGAAGGAGCAAAGTAAATGTGTCAGGAAGTGTAAGACAGGGGAGATAGCTGCTGTCTTCCCTTCTTTTCTCTGCAAAGCAACAGTATGAGAACTCACAGCTTCAGAGCTGCGCATCTCTGCATTTGTGTGTAATGAGATTTAAATACATACATATATGAATGCATACAAAATAAAAATACATACATTTGCACACACATATATATGTTCATGCTGTTCATATGCCTGCATAAGAGCAAGACCCAGTGAACAGCTTGAAGTCTTCTGTGAAATTGCTTGCATTTTTGTAGGAATTGTTATGACATTATAATCCAATAACAACAAAATCAAGTTTGATTTTTCTTCTGTCATCCAAGCCTGCCTTAATTTGACAGAGACCACTGGAAACAGGCATTTTCCTTGAAGGGAAACATGACCCCTTCTATCTTCTGCATCAAAACCCTGTGACTTGAGGAAGGGGCACTAAGCTGACAGTAGCACACCAATTTTCTACTGGACATTTTTGAATAGTTAAATGGTACTAGGGTTTTATTGCTCCAGGTCTCATTCTGTATGTTAATGATGACAAGGATGAGTCACTGCTGTATAAAGAAAATAAGAGAAAAAAGTGGATAAGGCCCCTGCTTGGGAGAACTAATGTCCTTTTCTAACATTAATTACCTGGATCTTTGACGAGTATTCAAGTCCTTCCCCATGCCTGTTTTGGAACAAGTGATTTCCTCATATCAGCCTAAGTGGGTTGCTGCAGTTGCAGCTGAAAATAGGTATACCTCTATGGTGCACTCACATAAAAGCCTGAGGAATAATGCTGCTCAGTTAGAAGCAAACAGAAAATGAATAGAGATGATTTGTACCCTGATTAAATTTCTGTTGCTCAGTATGAAGACAGAAGTTCCTGTGCTTTAAAAAACCTTTACAGCTTTCTGGATGGTTAAAAGGAATGAGAACATTTCAAGGGTTCTCCAAAGTCAATTATGATCTTTCAAACCAATGGCTGTCTTTCTTGAATAAAGAAAGAATAGATACAATTTCCCATGAAATGGGAACAGAATGGCATTCCTCTTGTAGAACTAAATTATAACATCACTCCAGACTGGCAAACAGCTCTTGTTTAATTGCATAGCCTGGCGAACAGAAGGGTTTTATCAGTTCATGAGTGCCTGTTCCCTGTGGTACTGCAGTATTTGACCAATTAGTGCTGAGAATGGGTCATAAGGCACTCTATGATAGAATACCTGTTCAGACTGAAAATGTAAAGATCTGGGTAAGTGATGCATTCATTTCCACAGCATGCATATCAGTAAAGCCTCCAACAACTTCACACTTACCTTACAAAGAAAGACAATTTTATAATATGAAAATGTTACATAAAAATTTTATTCTAGTGTCCAGAATTTGTATGGACATAAATATGGTTATTTTTCTTTCTTTCCTTTTTTTTTTTTTTTTTGTTTCTCCTAAAAAAAATCCTTACAGTTCTTTTACTGCTTTGGCCTGGGCTTTGTTTACTATTTTATCTAATTTTAAATAATTCTCTCTGGCATAATATACGGTCATATAAATACACATGACAACGCACACTTAAGACTGATTTTACTTAGAAACTATATTTTTGGTACTGCAGCTAATATGAACTATTTTGATAACACTTGGATGTGTTTTTCTCCAAGTTTATTATCAACTGCAATATTATGTCATTTTTTAAAGCATTTGGGAGAAGGTCTATCATGATTAAATTAGGATCATTAAAGAATGCTTCTAAGGATATAAGGTGAATAATAAAGAATTTCAAACATGGTATGCAAGTAACAAAATGAACGAAGCCTGATTTTCAGTGAATTTGACTCCTATTTCAACTTCCGTAATGACACCACCATAACCTCAGTTACTACCCTTAAACCTATTTGTACCTCAAACTCCTTTTGCATCTCCACTGTCCTTGGAGCATGTAATACCTATATCTCTACCTGACTGGGTGGAAGGAGCAGGCAGAGGCACTGGTCTGGGTTGACATGTGTGCTAGCCTGCTGGGACAGCTATGGCCTCTCTGAACAGGCAGCTGAACTACCAACCATTCCCCTGGAAGAGGCACTAAACTTGTGCTCTCTTCGCCTCAGATTTTATGTGTATTTGTACCTAACAGATATTTCTTCTTTAGTTCCATTTTTGGGCCCCAAAATATTTGGTGTCTTCAAATACCTATTACTTATTGGTAATTTAAAATAACTGCTGTTTGGGGAGAAACTATAATCCTTTCTTTACCTTTCCACTAAAAGAAAGTAAATTAAAATGACCAGGAATTTCAATCAGAAGCTGTTGGAGTGATCAAAAAGCAGGTTAAAGACATATAAGGATACTGAGGAGAAAAGGCAAGGCCATAGCTGTGTGAAAAAGAGAATTAGTTCAGGACAAATTTGTTAAGGTTTGTCCTACAGGTCTTGGCAGTTCTAGGGCTTTCTTTGGTGTGTGTTTGAGCTGTGTGCAAGCATAGAGTGAGTGAAATGGTAGGAAGGGCACAAATTCTCTACGTATAACTGCTAAGGAAGTACTTTTGGATTCCTGTGCTGCCAGGAAATATGTCAGAATACTTTTGGTTTGAGGGTGGACTGGATCTTTGGATTTGGCTCTAGAACAGAGAATTTGTTAGAAGGAAGCAGTTGTGGTTATGCTACAGCTGGCCCTTTCACAAGTGCGGGTCAGTGGGCAAAGGTGCTAATGGCTTGCTTATTAGTGGGTCTTGGTATGTAACCATCCGGGGCAAAATTTTCCACAAAAGGAGCAAAAAATTGCTGTATGATAATTCTGCTCAGAACAATACTGGTGTAATGAAAACTTGAAAGCACTCCCATCCCGCTGAGCCTTTACTTATACACCATACTGTCTCTAATAATGAGCTTGAATAGGAGGTTTCACAGCTGAATGGCTCAAATTGTAGTAGGAAAGGGGTCACTGAGTCTGAACTACACCTAACAGAGTCAAACTGCTTAACAGAGGCCTTTTGAAAGTTGTTTCGTCTATGCAACTGGATCCTTTTTCATTGCCTCTCTTCTACCACCTGCTCAAAGAAACAGGACTCATGCACACTCTGAAAATAAAGACTATCAAAATGCTGCATATCAGCACATCTACAAGCTTTGCAGCTCTGTTGCTGTATAATGATGGTATTATTTCAATAAGAATGCTGAAAACTTAATACAAAAGATGAGGGAATTTTTTGCCCAGTGACATGTTTATATAAAGTTTGCCATATGAGGGTACTGAAATGTTGAAAATATAATTTACTTTAAAGTTTGATAGTCATTGCACAATGAGGCCACATTTTAACAACATATCTGAATCAGCAATAAACTGCTGAAAACATTTAAGGAACTGGTAGATTGTGATTATAATAGTTCAGGAGTCTATTTCTTTGAGCTTAACAATCAGACAGTCTCGCTACACAGAAAGGAATATGATCCTGCATTGGAAACATTAAATAAGAAGGGAATGTTTTCATTAAAGAAACTCTGAAAATTGATTTATGGCCCGCCAGTTGCATCTCGTACTGGAAAAAGGAAACCCCATAAATAAAACTGCTTAGAGTGAGTTCAGTATGCTTTCCATAGAGCCATCTAAAAATTTTTCTTGTAAAATAAATAAATGGTGAAGAATAAAATAACATTAAGTGTAGTCTTAGGTGCTAGTCTAACTGCTTTGTGACTGTATTCTTCTAAGTTTCTGAGAGAGCCATCTAAAGAGAAAATAAAAAATGGAAAAAACCTGCTGCTAAAGGTGATATGTCAGAAATACGTGGAAGTATGAGGATTCTTTGTATCTCAGTAATGCCTGAAGGTCTGCTCATGGTTGAGATCCTGGTTTACTGTGTACTGCTAAAACATAAAGTACATTTCCCACAACCTACTTTAAAAAAAAAAAAAAAAGGAAAGAAGAAAAAGAAAAAACAAAAGAGGAAAGCGAAAAGGGGAAAGGGAAAAGGGGGAAGGGGAAAGGAGAAAGGGAAAAGTGAAGGGGAAAAGGGAAAAAAGGAAAAGGAAAAAGGAAAAAGGGAAAAGGGAAAAGGGAAAGGGGAAAAGAAAGCATCTTATAGGATGCCTAGGTTTGTCTCCACTGCAGAAAACATCTGTCTGGAGGAAATAAGCAGCTGTTGTGTATAAAAGTCAACTTCAACATTGCTGCTCTTTGTGTAAGTGACTTACATTTATATTAATTAGTCATCTTGCAAGAAAGAGTGTTTAAAACTGTTTTCTAAATGACAAAAGTGGAAAAAACAACTTATGAAAAAAACACCTAGTTTCAATTATGCTAAATATGAAAGAAGTCCATCATGTACAAAGATGATCTATGATATGGTAATTAATGATATTTGAAAAAAGATAGTATTTGAAAAAAAATTTTTCATAAGTATTTTATTTTGTGTAGTTATATAGTGAAGTAATTTACATTTCTCCTTTCCTTGTTTCTGAATACTTTACCTTCCTAGCCGATATAAATGGACACCTTGTCTGAAGTTGATATTATGAACAGTAAAAAATTGGAAGAGTTGTATACATTTATAAATCTGTGATTACCCAGAAACAAGTTAATTAAGCGAGAGATCTGTAAGCTGTGTTTTGACTGTCTGAGGTAGTAAATTGAGACATAAGCTCAAAATCTTGCTCCACATGCTCACTGTATTTGAAGAAATTCAGAGACAGATCATCTGCTGTTTCTGGTCTGTATAATGGACTGAACCAATACCTGAAATTCAAACATTCCTGGATTGAGTTGGAATGCAAAACTTAGTCCTGTCAGGGAATGAATGGAGTAATTTTTTAGTGTAACATTCCGGAAAACACAATTTATGGCACATGTCCAGTTCTTATTTACTAGACCAGAGAACTGGCAGCAGCTGTTTATTATGACTGGTTGTGCCAGTTTGATAGTGTGTAATCATATTTACATAAAGATAAAAAGGAAGGTGCTATAGAACAGCATTTAGCCATGCTTTTACCATGAATTAAAGGTAATTTCAGAGTAATTAGGTGTAATTTGTTAAAGAATTCTTCCCAGCAAATGATGACTCTGATTTCATAATTACAGGACAATGCATACTATGGCTTTCAAGGTAGGATAAAACATACCTGAGGGGATAGTGTCCCACACTAGACAGATTTACTGTTGTTATGAAAGGCAGGTGTTTTGCAAGATTTCAGCTACACACTTTAACACCTGCAATGCATTAGCCATAGCAGTGATATTAATGAAGACCAGGTGCTTCTTTCACCCTCCAGACGAGGAACTGGCATAAGCATTACTGTGTGCTACTTGGGACTCTCCCATTGTCTCTTCAGATGGGCTCTGATGCCTGCCGGAAGGTAGGTATCCTCTCAGCCTTCTAGGATGAGAAGCAGTTCAGGCCTGTAAGAAAGTCCAGTGGAGCAATCTGGCAAGCTCAGAAAGAGAAAATTACAAAATCCAAGCTTGTGACAAACAACTGTGGTGTCTATGCATGGAGCAAGCAAACAGCACCTAGAAAAAGGACCACTTCATTAAGGGTATTCATCCACATCTTTTTTTGATACCAAGATCTGGGGCAGGGGCATGATTGTTCAAAAGGTAGCAATAAAATATCTATAAAAGCTGCAAGATAAATATTGAAAAGTTGCCATATTACTGACGGCTGTCAGATACAGTCCAACTGAAGGGTCCTTATTCCTTTAAAACTTGAAAGTTTGCTATTTAACCTTGAAATGAGTAATGGATGCCTTGAGCAAGATTTATTTTTAATAAACCACAAGGTTTTTACTGTGATTACGCCTACATAGTTTTAATATTCTCTTACGGAACATGATTTATTTTTTTTTTTAAGAAAATAATTAATTTCTTTTTTCCTTTCCTTGCATTTCCATGTGTTAGGTTTCAGATTGTCCACTCCCCGCAATTTATAACAGTTAAGGAAAAGTTAATAATGGCTCCGAGAGGGGAGAAAAAAAGAAACCTATTGAAAAGGAAAATAAAAGGGAAAAGGTCTACATTCTCAGCAGGAGCTTGGTTAATTATCTGACTCCTTCCCAGCCACTTCTGGCACATGACATTACCTCAGCAAAACAATTAGCCTTTCTGTACTGTGTGAAAAAAACAGGGATGGCCAAATACCAGAATGTGTGACATGGTGTTTAACTCTAAGGGCCTAGTTAAATTAGAGCAGACCTGAAGTACTGCAGATATACGGTTTGTTGTTCCTTTTTTTTTTTGAACTGGAAATACAGAGTGGGAGGAGAAAGGAAAGGTGTACATAAGGTAGTTTTGAAAGGCTAAGATGTGTTGTAGCGTATGTAATGAATCCTATTGTACTGTCCAGTTAATGAACTCTCCTGTACTGAACTGAGATGCAACAAAGAAGCAGAATCATACAATGTGTTTTTCTTTCCTTGTTCATTTGCTACTGACTTTATTCTGTGTTTGGGGTACCTATGGAGTCTTTGGCCAAAAATTGCTGACGCCATAATACATTTAAACCATTTCAAACCATCACATCCATCTGCATATATAACCCAGCCATTGTGGATCTACTTGATTTCTGGGGAGGTGATCAGGCAGCTAGTCCTGAAAACCATTTCCAGCCACATTTAGGATGAGAAAATCATTGCAATAGATATTGCCTACATGGCTTCAGTAAAGCCTCTGACACTGTCTTCCATAAGGGCCTTGTAGACAAGCTGTTAATATAAAGACTGGGTGACGATGCAGTGAAGTGGATTAAAAACTAGATAAATGACCAGGCCCAGAGAGTGGTGATTAGTGAAACAAAGTCTGTTTGGAGGCCAGGGCCATGAAGGGTCACACAGACAACGAGGGGACTGCAGCATATCTCCTATGAAGAAAGGCTGAGAACTGGGACTATTCAGCCTGGAGAAGGGAAGGCTCAACAGGGATCTTATTGATGTATCAAAATACCTGCAGGAAGGATGCAAAGAGGGTGTTTCCAGCGGTGCCCAGTGACAGGACTAGAGGCAATGGGCACAAACTGCAACACAGGAGATTCTGTATAAAATTCAGGAAACACATTTTCACTGTAAACAAGTGAAAATGTTTACCATTTCAGTGGTTAAAATTTTCAACATTTACCAAGTACTGGCACAGGCTGCCCAGAGAGGTTTTGGACTGTATTCTTGGGGATATTAGAAAGCCATCTGTACATGTTCTTGTCCAACCTTCTTTAGGTGGTCCTGCTTGAGCAGGGGTCTTGAAGCAGATGACCTCCAGAGGCCTCTTCCAACTTCAACCATTTTGTAATTATGTGATTCCATGATAACATGATCTTTACCTGATCCTTCTTCCCATCACTGACCTTAACACATCATACAGCAGCCACTGATGTCCTAGCTGAGGAAAAAAGTAAATGCAAGTCTAGATGCTGTTTATATAAATGACTTTTGGAACAGCAGATGCACTGAGTGGGTGGAGTATCTCTGTAGGAGCTTAAGACTACTCAAGCTGTATGTCTTTTACTTCAGTGGCCTCTGGATCTGCATAGGCTTTGTAACTCTTTAAATTCCAGATCTCATTGCAGCCGCCATGTGTTCCAGGAAAAGAAAATATTCTTATTGAAATTATTAGAACTATTACTACTAATGTTTTAGTTTGTGCAGCAATACTTTTACATATCAATGTTAAAAAAATTCTGCTGTGCTATAGATTATGTTATTGTTTCTACTTGAAGTTGTAGTACAAATCATAGAATCATAGAATATAGTTAGGGCTGGAAAGGACCTCAAGATCACCTAGTTCCAACTCTCCTGCCATGGGCTTCCCCACCTTTTGAGAAGAATCTATGTTTTTAGAAAAGATTCAAAACTACATATTTATCATAATTTTGAAGCCTAATCCATTAAGAATATTTTCACAAATTTGCATTTTGGTGAATGTGCCACTGACAGCAACATGACAAAACATTGAAAATTAGAAGTTTGCATGTGTTTAAATGAATCACCCACACCTACTCATGTATAATAGGATGATTATACATGAGATGAAACAAACTCAACAATCACACTGGGCACTATCAATGGAGTTTTATTCTGCTGTATACAGTAATTTGCGAAGAGTGTGATATATACCTGCAAATGAAAAAGCAATCATAAATAGCTGTCCAATTAATCCTTTTCTTAGCTTTCAGGTAATTTTGTTGTAGCAGCCAGAAGTGCTGGGTTTTTCTGTGTGTGTGTGACTGGGCACAATTATGAAGCATGAAAACATTTAAGTAATTAAAAAATTGAGACATAAATCTCAAAGATTATAGATTATTTTTTTTTTTAGCTATTAAGGTGTTTAACCATTTATCTGCATAGTTAGACAACTACTGTAAGATTTTTGAAATCTTTCTAGTTGTCCTAACGTCTTTTTGGCACTTTAGAACTGATCCATAGATACCTACCCAGAAGACTCCCTGACAAAGAACCCCCTAAACTGGGAACAAGTATGCAGAGCACCTCACTCAGTCCCTGCTTTAGTCCTGGTCCTCCTTGTCCAGCCTGTTTGAACCTGGCTTAACAAAGTTGTTTCACAAATCTTTACAGTGTCTTTATAACTGAATGATTATAATTATGATAGTGGAACAAACCAATGAACCACCTAGGCCAACTTTCTGAGTATAACAATTTCCAAGTGTCTCAGTGGATAGCATAAATTATTTTGTGCCATTTCAAAGGCACAAAACCATGGGAGAGTTTAACCATGGGAGAAGTTTTTCCTAATGCCAGCTGATTATCAGCTTTGTTTCCTGAGACATGAGGTCTGCTCATCTCAGGTACAGATGTAAACCGAATGAGAGAGTACCCTGCCTCCCTTTCATCATTCAGGGATGACATTTTGTGGCACCTGTGGAACAACCACTTTAGTCTTCTGCTACATGCTGACTAGGTGTATATGACAGTGATACCCCTGTGCCTGGGGTCTCTGCCATGGAGAGACACAATCTGTCTTACTATGTCTTCCTCCCTCAGCCAAAACTTTACTCCCCAACTCTTAAATCAACAGTATAAAACACAATTACAAATATTTATACTGCACCTGATAGCTTACTTTCATATGAATACCCGATCAGGCCCTGAGGTATGCTGCACCTGGACCTCTAAGAGTTTTCTTCTTAAACAAACACTGCAGCTGTTAAGAATAATTTCCACTTGCTCTGGTCACCGTATCCTGAAACTCTCTTCCTTCAGTCTTTCCTGTTCTTTTTTAACTGCCTGTAATCTCTTTGGATAAAAGGATAGATGTGAAGACCTTACTATATTCCTTCAGGGTATTTCAATAGGTAAGGTGGAGAAATGGCATTGTATGTCTATGTGTATGAGTTTTGACACCCCCTGACTAACAGTGAGAATATTGAAGTCTGCAATTTTATTTACTCATAAAAGAAATCATGAGATCTTTCCCATGATGGGCAGATTGAAAATTATCTTTTACTCTGTCTGTTTTGCTTCATATACTACTGTATTCTCTACATATGCTCTGCATATTCTGTCCCCTGCGTCTTACTGCAAGTTTGGTAACTGACATCAGCCTTTAAATATGTAGTTAGTATTCCTTGTCCTCACATTCTGGTCTCTAATGCACGTAGTTTTCCTTCTTTTATTAGTACCACTGTTTTGTATTATTGGTTGCGTACACATGTCCAGCTGAAAATTCATGCATAATGTTTGCATTTAGAATGATATTTCAAAGTATAATTTTGACTCCTACTGCAGTATCCACCTCTAGAAAAATTCACCTGAACTAATGATGCTTTCGTTCTCTTTGCTCATTTTACTGATGCTTGCAAAATTATGTTTTGCATTTCTTCTCACATGCTGGTTATGGTATCGACTTTTGTTGTTTGCAATAGCATGTGAAGCGTACAATACTACCTGTTTAGTATTTTTCCCTATGATGTGGAGCTCCTAAATCCTTTGCCTCTTGTAATATTTTGCATTTATTAAAAAGTATTCAGTGCCATAACACTGTTGGCTTCCGTAAGCATTGACCTCAGACTGACGGCTGCTTCTATTGGTTTACACTACTTATTCCAGTAGTTATTTCAGATCTGATCCCTCCAAATTGCACTATTTAACCCTTCAGCTTCAGCTACTGCTGCCAAATAAGTTCTTCTCTTTATATCCTCTGTTTGACAGTATCCCCCTCATAAACATCATATACCACTTCTGATAAATTGATATATTACAGTTTCCATAGTCCTGTTTAGAGAAGTCAAACTAAAACTTAGGCAGAACTGAAAGAAAACTTAGAGAACTTAGCTCTAAATAGATATTATCATCTTCCAACTGTTTGTCTTTTTGCTTTCACTTTTGTTTGAAAATATAAATGAAAGTCCTATTTATGTATACCTAAACAGCCTAGTAGATACTTTCTTAGTTCGTTTGGTCCTTTGCAGTGTTAAGTGATCACTCATAACTTAAAGATACTTGCAGGAGTTACGCTTTATTCTTTGAAGATAACACAGACTTCAGCGGTGTGTGAATAATAAAAATTGCTTTGCAATGGCTTAACCATTCTTTCCCTGAGAGGCTTAACTGTTCAGATACAGTTCCAGTCTGTAAGAGAAAATGCCAGTCTGTGGTCTGTAAAATTCTTGCAAGAGGAGCTGTTGAATAAGATCATAATCTTTGACAAGTTACAGGAACCAAGCTTCACAGAGGTTTGAGATAAACATGCTGAGATCATCTCCCATTGTGAGAAGAATTTAAAAATTAAAAAAAATGTTAGATTTTATAAAAATAAACAGTAGGATATTTAAGTTTTGAAAAAGAAACATAAAATGTCAGAGGGAGACAGAATAAAATATTGTTTATATACAGCTTTCCCACTTCCCACTGTGGCTTAGCAGGTAGGTTCCATGCTTGTTTTGAATTTGTTTCTGAAACCTTCAGAGTTTTGGTGGCACTGCAGCCTCCTCCGGTCACTGAGACATTCTTTCTGTCACATCTGGCTTATGTGGTTGCTCACTCAGCCTTTCCCAGGTTGCTCACACTCCCTTCCCCTGCAGCCCCTGGCACTCCCTTCACTCCCTCTTTCTAGGAAGGCTCACTCAAATGCTTCTCCTGAAAGGAGCATAGCTCAAACCGAACACTAAAACCCAACTTACTGTCCACCACACAAACACTGCCTGTGACGGAGAGAAAAGTGACATACAGTTTATTGGCACAGTAAATTGTTGTAATGCTTCATTACAAAATGCTCATCCAGAAACTCTGCATCCTGGGATCTGCTCTTCTCCCCAGACTGTTTTTTTTTTTTTTTTATTTCCTTTTATTCACTTTTTTTTTTTTTTTAAGTGAAAGATTCCTCAAATGTGGATTACTCAGTGCAAATTCAGTTTGGTCTTCAGTCCACATGATGAAATGAAAGTGTTATCTTTCCAAGTATGCAATTGTTTTTAATTACCTCACCAATGAAGCTGAACAGACAGCTGTCAGGTCACACTGTCCATCATAGCTCATAAGTTTTATGAGCTGTGTTGCACACCACAACAATGTGTACAACCGCCTTTCACAAAACAGCCAGATACTGCTTTTACTCTGGATGGTGCCAACTGCATGTTTTCTTGCAAGTGCTGTTGTATAACTTCAGTATCTGCCATTTTCATTGTTAGCAATGAATTCAAGTTGCCATTACTATGGTTTTGTCCTGGCACTCTTTCCCCCTAGCATACATGTACTGTGTCCTGAGTGACTTAATGCTGTCGGTTGAAACTGTAGTCAAAATATTGAAGAACTACAGTGGAAAAAGCCTCCTATCCCTTCTACCTGGATATATCCTGAAGATAATTCAGACAAAGGTCACTCATACCTTGTTCCCAGGTTTGAGACAGGTCTTTCATTAGGATGTGTCTCCAAGATCCTTGGCATTCTCTTTTTCCACTCAAATACTTTTCCACTTGTGTGGGAGCATGTTGTTCTTTGGGTCCCCAGTGGATAATTGGTATTTGAGTTGTTCATAGAAGCATATAACTCTCATGAGGAGTGTTTGACAGCTAAAAGTGAGAAGTGTTCCCAGCAGTTGTTACCTTCCTATCCATATTTCCATTCAAAAATAGATTTTCAAAGTGTCTCTCTGTTCTTCATGTAAGAACTGCTTATAGTGAAATTACTGCTCAATTTCAAAGGTCCTGCCAAATTAGAGGTGGGGGCTAAGAAATCTTCAGGTTTTGCTTTTGGGGGGCGGGGGGGGGGGAGCAGGTTGCGGGTGGAGAATGGGAGCAGAAACAAAATTGAAGGAGATTTCATTTCCTGGTAGCTCTCGTAATGTGCCTGAATTTTACTTAGCAGTATGGTGATGGCATCCAGAGAGGCTGCAGCGGGGATCAAGCCATAATGCTAGGCAACTCATACGCAAGCAGTGTATTGGTTGTGCTACAGGCAATCTTTACATTCTTTCCTGGGCACAGGTCTTTTGGTAAAGCAATCGGGCTGCTTCTCCCTTCTAATTTAGCTGTCCTGGTTCCTACACAAAGGTGTTGGAACCTTGTTGAGGTGCACACCCAAAGTCAAGGAGGTGAATGATGTCCCATCAGCCCTAATCCCACAGAGTGATAAAAATAAAAATGGCATACGAATGTGACAAGGGAGAAGGATGGGAAACAGGCAGGGAGAAGAAGTGCATTGAATTCATTCACCTGTGGGATTTTTGCTCAATGTTTATGGACACAGTAAGTCAGCTAAAAGAATGCTGCAAGGATCAGCTAGACAGGGAAACCCAGGGGAGTGTGAGTACATGGGAGCACAAAAGACGGTCCGAAACGATCTTCCTAATCAGTAAATGCGGAGAGCAGCAGGATGCTGACCTTTTACTGTAACCACTGCAGCTGCAAATTGTAACTTTGTGCTATTAGTTAAAACTGAGCATGCCTGTGTAGCATTACTGGTGTGCTTCTTCTGTTGGCATTAAAATTTCCTCTTTTCCTCTCCCTCTTGCTCCGCTCCAGTCCCCACCTCCTGAAACAGGATCAAGTTTCAAACTACACTCTGAGAAAAAATAATGAAAAAAAAAAATAAAAGAGGAAAAAGAATAATAAGGAAGGGCCTTGGAAGGGAAAAACTAGTTTGTACATCTTGCGGTGTAAAGGGCCTCCTAAGGAATTCCCAGTGCCAGCCACCTCCAATTGCAAATGCTTTATCTATGAATGCAAACTTTATAGTATCAGCTCTAATGTTATATCTTTGCAGAAAGGATTAAATCACTGTTCAGTAGAAAAATTGCCGGACAATTCCTGCTTGAGTAATTTGTAAATTTGTACCTCAGACAAAGAATGAACCAAATGATTTGGACAGAATCAAAAGAAACCTGTAGTTTTAACACTTTGAATCAAATCCAAAGTTCAGTCTGAGGTTTGGGTTAGAGATGTACCCAAAGCACCCCGGTTGCTATAAATAACTGCTCCTTTTAGAGATGTTTGATGTAGGTTTGGATCTGACTTTGGGGTTTGGACTCATTTCAAGTTTGGATTTTTGTAACGTCAAATGTGCTGATTTTCTGGAAAAGCAGGGAATACTTCTTCACGCAGGCAAATTCAATGGCACTTTGAAGTACACAAATTAGTGGCAGTTATAATTTTTTTTTCTCTGATTTATTCTCAGAATCAATGACACTCCTGTGAATCTGAAGAAAGGAGGGAAAAATCTAATTGTATTAATGGAAAAACTTAAGAATAAGTAACATTTACACAGCAACAGAACTGTTAAACATTTCGTCTTCCAATTCAATGGTTGCACACACTAACTGTTTTACAGGGCCAGGATGTATGCCAGTCTGTAGTACATCCTACTGAGAGATAAAGAAATTCTGATTTTAATGGATATGAAGATTTCCCATCCTTCAGCAAAATTTTGCAGGAAATAAGAGGATGAGAATTTGCAAAACTGCAAACATAAACCATGGAGAATGCATGTCTCATAATTTTAATATTCAGGTACAAGAAGACCCCAATATAGGTAGATCTTTCCACCATATTTCCACCAAATGGTTTCATCTTGGAGCCCATTAGGTGTGAAAACTGCATTTTACTGTTTCTGGTACTCACTCTGAGTTAAATAGAATAGTTAGGGTTGGAAAGGACCTTAAGATCATCTAGTTCCAACCCCTCTGCCATGGGCAGGGACACCTCACACTAAACCATCTCACCCAAGGCTCTGTCCAACCTGGCCTTGAACACCGCCAGGGATGGAGCATTCACAGCTTTCCTGGACAACCCATTCCAGTGCCTCACCACCCTTACAGTAAAGAACTTCCTGTACGGTAAAGAACTTAATTGGCAAACTTGCTGAGGGCGCACTCAGTCCCACTGTCCATGTCACCAACAAAGATGTTGAACAAGACCGGTCTCAACAGCGATCCCTGAGGGACACCACTCGTTACTGGTCTCCAGCCGGACATCGAGCCATTGACCACAACTCTTTGTGTGCAGCCATCCAGCCAATTCTTTATCCACCAAGTGGTCCACCTATCAAATTGATGTCTCTCCAATTTAGAGACAAGGATGTTGTGTGGGACAGTGTTGAACGCTTTCACAAGTCCAGGTAGATGATGTCAACTGCTCTACCCCTGTCCATCAGTTCCTTATCCCCATCATAGAAGGCCACCAAATCGCTCAGGCAAGATTTCCCCTTAGTGAAGCCATGCTGGCTGTCACCAAGCACCTTGTTGTTTGTCATGTGCCTTAGCATGCCTTCCAGGAGAATGTGCTCCAAGATTTTGCCAGGCACAGAGGTGAGACTGACTGGTCTGTAATTCCCTGAGTCATCTGTTTTCCCCTTCTTGAAAATGGGGGTTCTATTTCCCTTTTTCCAGTCGTTGGGAACTTCACCTGACTGCCATGATTTTTCAAATATGATGGCCAGTGGCTTAGCAACTTCATTCACCAGCTCCTTCAGGACCCGCGGATGGATTTCATCAGGTCCCATGGACTTGTGCACATTCAGGTTCTTAAGATGGTCTTGAACCAGATCCTCTCCTACAGTGAGCCTATGGTCTTCATTCTCACAGTCCCTGTGTCTGCCTTCCAAGACTTGGGTGGTGTGGTCAGAGCCTTTGCCAGTGAAGACCGAGGCAAAGAAGTCAATGAACCTTAGCCTTCTCTAAATCCAGGGTAGACAGTTCTCCTGATAGCTTCCGGAGGGTGTCTACATTGTCCCTAGTCTGTCTTTTATTTGCAATGTACCTATAGAATCCCTTCCTGAATCAAGTCATAAAATCATCAAGTGTTTTTTGCTTTGCACCTTAAAATTGGAAGAAAAAATAGTGAATTTGACTGTGAGCTCAATCTGAGACATTGAAGGTCTGAGCCTTTTCAAGTATTCAGTGCCTGGTTGTAGTCTTGCAGACATTAAGCACATTTTAAAACTCTTTGTCAAGCTATCCCATGTTGGACACTCTACAGGACACACACTTTCCCAAATACTTTAAGCTAGAAGATGCACATTTTGTTGAGGCACTTCAATGATATGATGCTGATGCATTTGTTTATAAGGACAAAGAATTTTTCCTTCAGATACATTGTTTTTTACTGTGGGAAAAGAAGCTCTTAGGTTAAAATTTTCCATGTAGTTTTTTTATTGTTGTTTGTTTTTTCCCTACCTAGTTTGCTACTCTAACAGTCATTAACAAGAAAAATGGCAAAACCAACATGCATTTTCTTTGGTCTTTCTCTGTGTGAAGCCACCTGGGGAACTGTTTATACAAAAAGAAATCAATTAAATAAAATAGCTCTTTAAAACATTAACTTCCATTCTGCTGGTGTTTGGGTTTGTTAGCTTGTTTTTCGTTTTTGTTTGTTTGGGGTTTTTAACACAAACAAATAACTATTATTGCACATAAAATGTCTATATAGAGAGCGAATACGAATAAGAAAAACATAGTGGGTAGGTCTGCTGGGAAACCTGAATGGTTGAAAGGGCTAGAAAACCACCAGTCTGCTGAAAGTAGCTTTCAAGCTTTCTCACTTTCTAGAAGTGCCTCAAAGCTGTACAGGCAAGATACACATATTCCCCCTGTTTAGTCCCTTTCCTGCTTGGCTGACTCAATATGAAGGATTTGTGGAGGGATGTTTTTAATGGCAGGATTTCATATGGTAAGAATGTCATGCAGGAAACAAAATTTGGCATGTTGGCATCTGTTAAAGGCATTCAGCCCATCTTGATGTATGAAAGCCTGACACGACCACAATGATGCTGTCTCTTACAATTTTATCTTAGAGACTTAAACTGGTCTGTTGTTGTAAATGTTTCTAGGGATACAAATCTCTTTTCCATGCTGTAAACGAAAGCTGAATGTGACAACTGACAATGATGTAAGTGTGAATTTTAGGTAGATCAGAGTCCCTCCTGACCACCTCGAATAGTTTCCTGCACTAAACATTCCAAAAATCAAAAAAGTAGAGATCCCAAACTAAACTCTGAAACTTTCTGCCTGTGTTTGAAATGCTGAATCCAAATATCTACTGAAAAGACTTGTTTACAAAATGTTACACCTGCTCATTGCATTTCATCACCCAGTTTATACCTCCTGTGTGGTTGTCATCAATGTATTAATTGATTGTGCATATTGTCCTATGGAAGAGTTTTCATTCCTGCCTACTTTATATGCTAATGTTGTTTTTGTGTTAACTTCAGTTTTAACTAATTTTCATCATTCAGTCTTGGAAATAGATTGTAGATATACAGATTTCTGATCAGAAAAACTTTTATCAGTTCAGACATGCAAATCTGTGTCATTTCTTTTCAAATTGATTCTATTTACTTCAGATAATATTTTATTGCCAGTTACTCCTGTTCTCTAGGAGGACTGTGCACTGCAGAAAATGCTGTCTTTTGTCTGCACTGTTACATAGCAATCTTCAAACTCCAAAAAGGCCTTTTGACATATTGCAATATGACAGCAAACAGTGAGCTTTAAATCTTCTTTTCATGCTTATGTTGCTGTGTTCTTTCTAGAAAGGAGAGTATCATCAACTTCTGTTCCACACCAAATGACTCTTAAGAAACCCCAAAAATCTATTTTTTCTCCATTTCTTATGAGTGGAGTTGGGAAAGCTGAAGTTGTTTGAACTTTCTTCTGTGCTTATCTGTTTTCTAGCATCTTTCAAACTCTTTCTTCGTAACTATTTGGTTACAGTGCTAGTAAAGCATGGAAAACGACAGAGTTTCTGTACAGGCTTATGAATGTACTGATGAATTCCACTTTGTCAGCAAGCTGTTGTAAAGAGAGATGAGGTTGTGTAGTTCCTCTATTGCCCTCAAATATGAAGAAGCATAATATGGCCATATGAATGTTGAATAGGGAACTGGGTTACTTTAAAATTAGAAAACTTTAAAGAAGAAAGAAAGGATTTAATGCAGGTTCCAATGTGTATTTCAAAATGAGATTTCACTTTCATTTTTCTATGTTATATTTTGTAAACTATTAATCTATTTTGCTTAGAAGTGTTTTTACTAGGTTATGAAAAATTTCCTTCTGAAATATGTGTATGTATGTGTTTTTAGAGGAGGTTGTTTGCAAAATATGTAGCTAAGGCTCATTTTGCAGCCAGAAAAGGATTACTTAATGCCTATTGCTCTTAATTTAGTTGGCTAGGCTAATCAGCTTTTAAACAGGTGAAGCCAAATTTGATCCATTTCCAAAGAGACGTCTGAAATATGAAGGAGACAAAAATCTGCCTTCTGTGTGTGCTTACAAAACTGTAAAACTATAATGCAAGTAAGGTCAGCTGATTAGATTTTTATTTTTTTTTACAACAGTTCTACACCTGAAAATTAAAAAGAAAATTTTGTTTCTTCTATATCAGAACCCATTTTTGTGACAGAAATTATTGAAATAACTTTAGATTTTCATCAGATTTAGCTTTTATACAACATTATACCACCATCATATCAGGGTTGGCTGTAATGGAAGATGAATGTCTGAGATTTTTTTACTTTCTATTGCTTTTAAGATGATCATTTAACTTTGTCCTGATTTGGAAGGTAAGCAAATTTAAGTGGAATGAAACCACTTTTTTTAGTTCCCCTAAAAACACAGATCTTGAACCAGATCAGCTGGCATGCTTTCACCTTGAAAGGTGTCAGCACACCTCTTGGAAATCTTGGGTAGTCTACTTGTACAAATAAGCACTTGGATCTATCACACACTTGTATCAAGCTCCGTCTCATCTTGTGGTCTGACAGCTGTAATATTCTCCCCATTTTGTCTCTCCACCCTGGTCTGCTGAAATGCCTTAAGGATATTGAACTAGGGTGAGCCAGGTGCATCTATTGACTTATACTTGGTTTTGGAAAGTGAATACCATGGTTTCTGTAACTGCTGTTTTTGTAATATGCTGCAGGCTGACTGGATGGATATTACAAATGATTTTATGATAGTTCATGGCAAGGGTCTGCAGACATCCCTGGAAATGATGTCACACTTTAAAGTGACTCTGCTTCCTAGTAAACAAGAGGCTCTTTCAGAGTGCCTCAACTATTATGTGCTCCTCAAAAGGTGGAAATATACAGGCTGAATATGCTATACTTGAACAGTAACATATCTGTTAAGTTCAAAATGTCTACTGCAGCACCATTCCAGGTGTTTCAGTGGTATCCAATTAATTGATTTATAGTATCAATATGCTATAAGTAAGCTGTCATTAGTAGTAGTAGTAGTAAGAAACCCACGCAAACAAACAACATGAGAATCAACTGTGATTGTAAAAATGTACTAACAGTTAACCTGAACTTTTGGCATGCACATCTAACCTGAATTAACACCCAAGACTATAAATGTTTCCACAGCAATGCTCTACCTTTGATACCACAGTGTCTTTGTTCTTGTCTTGATCTATTTGGGCTTCAGGATAAAGCCTTTATCCTAAGACATCCCCATATTTTTCCATGATCATTGCAGCAGCAGTTCCTTCTGGAGGAACTGGGGAAAATAAACTAGATGGTCATCACCATTTGAGTGATGGTTATTACTTAGCCTTTCTTAACAAAGAAACTCCTGGTCCCTAACTTGCACACCAGTCTGATAGGGTAGCTGATACTAACAAACCTCTAGAGTGAGTATGTATATTTTCTAGCTGTATGACACACAGATAGGTAGCAGACAAATACAGACTTTCTTCTTGTCTCTCACAAGCGAAACTGCTTGCCATAAAGGCGTGAAGTGTTACAAATCCTCCACCTTCCAGGAACCATGCCTGATGGTGTATATTGGCACCTTGCCTTTTAGCCACTTAAACTTATTTTGACGAAAGCTGTAGCACCTGAAATGGTCAAAGATACAAGATGTTCCCTTACTAAAGAGTTGTTTGGTCTTGCCAGTAGCTCATGTGGAGTCAGATTTGAGATTTAACTCCACTTCTAAAGCTTTAGGTTATAAGGAAGTTTCTTATCTACATCAGGAAGTTGGAGAAGAGCTAAGGGATACAGCGAGATGTAGAATATCACCTCAGAAATGGAAAGCACGAACTGTGAGTGCAGTGAAGAGACTGGTATTCCTGGATGTCCTGGGTTTACCAGTAGCCCTTTTTCTCCTTCTTAGTAGCTGGTGCAAGCTCTGTGTTTTGACTTCCAGCCTGGGCAGAGAGCTGATAACACCGATTGTTTTTAATTGTTGCTAAGTAATGTTTATTCTGGCCAAGGACTTTGTGAGTCTCACGCTCTGCCGGGGATAAGGGGAGGCCGGGAGGAAGCAGAGACAGGACACCTAACCTAAGCTAGCCAAAGAGGTATTCCATACCACAGCACGTCATGCCCAGGATGTAACGGGGAGTTACCTGGAAGGGCTAGGGACTGCAGGGTTGGACAAGGTATCAGTCGGTGCTCAGTTGGATGGGGTGGGGGAGTTATCGGTTCGCTGGTGCTGAGGTGTTGTATTCTTTCCTCTTGTTATTTCCTTTACCATTATTATTACTGGTGGTAGCAGTAGTGATTTGTGTTCTACCTTTGTCACAAAACTGTTCTTATCTCAACCTGTGGGAGTGGCATTCTTTTCGATTCTCCTCTCCATCCCTCTGGGAGTAAGGGGAGAGCAAGAAGGGGGGGAGTTAGAGAGCGACTGTGTGATTTATGGATGACTTTTGTTTAAACCACAACACTGGAGTACACTGAAGACATACCTTTTTGCAGCACTACGAAAGGCAATGAAGACCTACCAACAGGTTTTGGAAGCCCTAAAGTCATGTTTGCATGGTACTACTCTGAGTTAAATTTGATATGTTAAGGAGCTTAAAGTGACCAAATACCCATTTATGACACAGCAGAAATAAACTTTTGGGAAGATTTTGGGTGAGAAGTGAGTCACTTCTTCCAAAAGTCTTTTCTACCTCTTGAATGAATAGTAGTTAACTTCAGAAAGTGTCGTATTGGGTGGTATCAAATAGCTGACTGAAGATACGAAGTTGTACAGCTCAAGTGAGATCTTTTTTTTTTTTTTTCTTAAAATTTCCTGTGTCCTATAGTAATCACTCTGCAAAGAAAGAATCAAGTTGCAATTTTTATGTATGGGATTCATGGTAATAGTTTATTCTATTATAAAGTGGGAAGATGGTTTTGAAATCTTTTTCATGCTCTATTAGTTGATTGCCTAGAAAATTATTTGAGTTACAATTTCTTTTACCAATCCCTTGCTGATGATGAAACTTTGGACTCTTGGGATTCAGACTTGATATTTGGACAGACTCATTCTTCAAAATATCAAAAAGTATAGTTTTTCTTTTTTACCATGGATTTTCTATCTATTCTCTAGAAATTATCAGAAGAGCATAAGCTTTGCTTCTCTTCTAGTCTCATGCTACCATCTATGATACTACAGTCTAGCAACGGATGACAGATATTTTTTCTCAGTTAACTTTGTTGGTTGTTTATGTTCCAATCTTTATTGCATCTGTTACTTCTGACCTGTGTGATTCTATTTTTTTGGGGGGGTGACTGTCATCTGAGTGGCGTGTGTTATCAGCTGTCACAAATGAAATGACACTAAAATGCACCATCTCATATTTTAAGTTTTTTCCCTGTCCTTAATTCATACTCAAATTAGGTATCAAAGAAAAATAAGCACAGCCTGATTTACACCTTTTAAGTTCTCACAGACAGTTCCTGAACAGCAGTCCTGCTGTGTAGGTTCATTCTGACACATGCCCACCTGTGTGCATCTTCCTATCTAAAACAACCATATCTACCTGTCTGCTGTTTCTTCTTCACAGACAGAATTCTCAGGCAATCATAAAGTTTTTCATAAACCGGGCTTGTTTTGCTTCTTTTGTCCTTACCATAGGCCTTTTCTTTGGCATTCAGTAGACCCTTTACATTTAATTCACTTTTTATTTGAGTGGTCATAGAATCAACTAGGTTGGGGAGGGAAGACCTGCAAGATCATTGAGTCTAACCGCTACCCCAGGACTGCCAAGACCATCACAAAGTGAAGCAAGATTTCAAGTTCATTCAGAAGAAAACATGTCTCTTAGTTTCTATGGTTGATCATGGAGACATAATATACACCTTTCAAAACTCATTTATGCTGAATGGAGGAAGTAACAAGAGAGCACTGCAATGTACTAATAGTAATAAAGATTGAAGCAATGAGGATTGAAGGAACTGGAGATGAAGGAATCTCATGCAGTTCAACAAGAGGAAGGCAGCTTGGCAGAAAAGGACCTGGGCGTTCTGGTGGACAGCAAGTTGAACATGAGCCAGCAGTGTGCCCTTGCAGCAAAGGAAGCAAATGGGATCCTGTGCTGCATCAAAGTATTGCCAGAAGGTTGAAGGAGGTGATCCTTTCCCTTGCCTCAGCAGTGGTGAGGTCACATCTGGAGTCCTGTGTCCAGTTCTGGCCTCCACCATAACAAAGAGATATAGACATAACTAGAGAGAGTCCAGCAAGGGACCATAAAGATGGTGAAAGGACTGCAGCATCTGTCTTTTGAAGAAAGGCTGATATTGCATGATAATGTTTAGGAAAGTTGATTGTTTAATCCTGCCAAGTGTTGGAGGGCTGAGGATCCTCAGTACTGGAGTTTGGGTGAAGACAAGCTGTTCTGACCTTTTTACCCCAATGGTTGCACCCTTAATGTTTTCACATTCTTTACTTGTTGCAATGCTTACTGTACAAGACATAATATGGGAATTTATACAAAGCCAATGTTCCTTTGACCAAAGGAGCATCTTTAGGCAAGCTTTCCTCACTAGATTCCAGGGTAGCTTGGCACTAGATGATATGTTGTCCCCATGAAAATGAAGGCAGCTGTAACTTTTGGTTTCTCTTTGCTGACCAGTGTGCAATTCTTCTCCCTCTCAGTACAAATCAGATGTTGATGGCACACAAATAGATAACTTTCCTTTTCTGGCAGCCTTAGAGGTTTGAGAAGATTGCAATTTGCTCTTAGTTCACTTGTAAACTAGTCTGGGTACACTTTCAGCAAGAATAGTCTTACTTGAAACCCCCTTAGATTCCTTGAACAAGAGAACTGACTTGCAAATGTATTTTCATGATTTATACTCTCCCTCCTTACGTATGTAGCAAAGGGGGCATAAATTCTGTGCGTTTTTGTGGAGGTTTTTTTGCCCCATGAGCTATTAAATTGCAGCCGTTAATACTGAATGAATTTACCTCATGTAGATGAAATCCTTGTAATTGGTGTGAATGTGATTAAAGAAATCCCTTACCCCCAAGGCTTTTGAGTGAGTTTGCTTCTTTTTGCTGACTGATAAGGGTGGTCATATTTGATCTAACATCAAAAGTGTAGAGAGGAAAAGCAGAAGCAAACTGAACTCTAATGTTTTAGTTTTTTTTGAGATTGAGTAGGAAATTTGTTAAGTTACGTGACTACAAATAATTATGCCTCTTCACTCTGTACTTGTTCAGATGTAGAGGCTTTTTATTCTTGCAAGATTTTGAACAAACAGTTGCCACCATCAAGGTGGATTCCTTTGGTGGGTGGCCCAAATTCCATGGAAAGCATGTAGCCCACAGGTAAAACTAAAGGGAGCAGAACATTAATTGATTTATCTTAATTACAAGTACATCCATTTTCCAGTCTTGGCTGTGTTTAACAGTTACTTCTAAGCACTGTAAATCACACATCTATACATACCTTTGGAGGGCTGCAAACAGAAATCAGGGATTTTCCCCCTTTACATTCACATAAAGGAGAACACTTGTTTCCTTTTTTCTTGAAGTCACTATTTTTAATTATGGTTAGGGGTAGGTGATAGGTAGACAAAAACCATCGGAAATATATGGGCCAGATTCTCACATGGTGTCACTTTGAATTAGATTTTCTCAGTAGAGAATCTGACTTTTATGATATTAAACCAATTGAAGGTAGTGGAATTATCTAGCATCATTAGATATGCCAGCTCAGAGTATGTACAGTAATGCTTCTGAAAACAAAGCAATATGCACAAACATGAAAAGCAGAGAGGATTTTAGTACAGATGGATTGAGGTAGATGGTCCATCTACCCACTAATATTCAGGTGTCAGAACAGGATGATTTGAACAGAAGATTGGGAGCAGAAAGTTCTTATCTTGAGTGCTGTCATTAATTATGTTTATTATGATAGAACCTAAAGGGCTTAAAAAAAAAAAAAAAAGGGTGACCCTCAGAGTTGCTCTGGATTAGTTGCAGAGAAAAGGGATAAACAGGACAGAGAAAGCTCACCTGCTTTAAAGATCATGAACAATGCAATAGCAGCAGCTACGACTTTGGTGTGATGACTGGAGAGGGAACGGGGTGAGGCAAAGAAGATTCCTTGAAGAAAGTCAGCTGAAGGGAAGGGAAAGATGTGGGATTAAACAAGAAGTGGATAGACAGGCAGCTGTAATTAAGGAGGAGAGGTGTCTGGCTTTGACCACTTTTGCAACCACTCTTTCTCTAAGGTGTGTTCCCTGAGTCCAAAGGCTTCCCTCCAAAATAAGAAAGGTTCTAGGGGAGGAAGCTGAACTTTGCCTTGACTGCTTCCTCTTCAGTCTTTCTCCCTAATTTTGCTGCTGCTTTTAATTTGGCAGTTTATCTAATCATGAGTCTGTTTCTCCAGGTGCAAAAGCGGCTATCGTCTGAAGATGAAAAGTGCTATAAAAATGCTCAATCATTCTTCATGTCAGGCTTTGCAATGAAACTGGTTTTCCACTTGTCACCTGTCTGTGCTTGTTCTTCATAATCTTTTAAATGAATCTGCTATCATCAAACTGAGCTCTCAGATGAGCTCAAGAATATATGTTTTAAAGAATTGAAGGCAAGGACAACTACACAAATGGAATATATGTAACATTTATTATTTTGAAGGCCCTTCTGTGGCTACCAATGTTGTAAGCTTTAGGCCAGATTGATCAGGATACAGGTGCTGTTCTGCCACCTAATCTTATTTGAAACTGCAGCACAATTTAAATCAGAAAGACTAATTTTGAGATGGATGTGTAGTTCCCAAGTTCTTTAATGGGTTAAGTCAAATGGCTGTAATTAAAAACTGCTGTGGTCTTCTGATACAAAAAATAAAGTGGTAACAGTTTTCTAGGTAAAAGCTTGTGGCAAAACCATTCAGTCTACAGGAAGTGAGCATAAAAATGCCATACTAAATATGCCTATGAGTAGATGACCATTAAAACATATTATTAATTTCACAGCTTTAAGGACACCTACATTTCAAGGCTTTTTTCTGGAAATATTTAGTAAAGCCTCTTTTCCTAGTGCAAGATGGGATCACAGTTGTTTTGAGTGTGATCATTGTGTGAGACAAATTCCCCACTACTCAGACTGAATTATAAAATTATAGGAAAGGACTGGGATAGAAATAGAGGAGCAATTTTAACTGCTATGACTGTTGGAATATTCTAGCCTCTTATTCCTTGAGTTTCATATTTTTCCTTTATCAGCTTCTGAATAATCTCAGACCTTATCTTGATATATCTTTTTTTTTGGTTTTTTTTTTTTTTTTTTTTTTTTACTTCCTAACTCAAATTACAGCAGTAGCTATGAGAGGAAAATTTTACATGTGGAAAACTTTAAACCACAATTAAATTTTATCAAGTATGTCCATTTACTCATCATAAACCACACACTTAACTGACTAATCCTTAAATTCTGCATGTTTATTGTGCAAGATAACCATAATTTCTGAATTAAAAACTTTAAGAAGCTTTAAGAAGGAATGCTCCGGTAACTTAAAAAAGGGATAGACTTAAGCCCTGTGAATTTTCTAGTTTATTTGAAATGGTGCCAAAAAGTCTTAATTTTCTGGGATCATGATGCACATTTGTAATTCATGATCCGTGCTATACAGTCAATTGCTTAGAAATATAGCAGGTTTTAGTGTAAAACAAATTCGGAAAGTGCCTTCTAGTTGGATTTATGGCATTGTCCACTTTAAGTCACTGGCTCTGGGACAGCAGGAATAGTTTTCTGACAATGCTATTTGCATGGACAACGTTAGCTGCATTGTTTCAAGGCTGAAGAAACTGCTTGAAAAACAGAAGCTACTAAAAACCAGCAATTCCCTCCCTACATTTATTGTGCCACCTGTTTTACTTGGGTGGATAACCCTTGGTTTTCAACAAGATGCTTTGTCTTTTATAACACACCCAGTATAGACTAGACTCAGATAATTAGTGCATTGTTCTATTATTTGCATGATGACTCTGTATCATTCTCTGAACACATAAAAGCGGGGAAGGATGATGTGTTTCATTCTCTGCTAGAAGATGACGCTGATCATCATGTCTTTCATTAAACACTGAAACATGACAGAGCATGAGACACCAGCAGTACTGTGGAACATTAGTAGTGGAGGCAAAGTGAGTCCAAACTCTTGAGTGCTGTCCAAGTGTCAGTTTCTAAAACTCTGGACTGATTTTTTTTACAAAGAGAGAAAGGAGGAAGAGTATATTTAATTTATATTGTTTATATTTATATTGAAATATATATAAATTGTTCTTCTATCTTCAGAAAAGTTAAAGAGCTGAGTCCTGAAGAGTTTCTTTAATGATTTTTTTTCATATTTTTATTACTTCCATTAACGTAGGTGCCATGTGGAGAAGTGGGTCCACTGCTTAGGGTACACACACTTAAGAGGACAAAGCTCTTGAGTCAGCATCTTTCCATGCAAGAAACACAATGGCTGAAGAAATATTTCATTATTTTCATACAACTAGTTTTCTGCAGAGGCCTGGAAGTCTGCTGGAAAGTTAAAATGTGCAGGTAGTGAAAGTTGATGTTTGTGTGTTATTTACGACTTTTCTAAACACACATAAGATTGAATTGGCTTTGGACTTTGAATAGCTAGCTTGACTGCTCCTTTGTTAAAAATCTCTTCTGACACAAATGAAGAGCCAGTCTTGACACTTAAACTCTTCTTGTGTTTGTGTGTGTTTTAAATATTCATTCTCAGCATTTAATGGTCAGGCTTTCTTTATTTCAAGCTGATCTAGATTGTGTTGGTTTTGAGTAAACAAAACCCTGGGAAATCCTTCAAAATCTCAGTATCCAGAAAGATTATTTTAGTCTAGAGAATGAGTAAGAATCAATTTAAGGGTTTTTTTTTTTGTTTTGTTTTTTTTTTGTTTGTTTGTTTTTTTTTTTAATAACATCATTGTGTACCTTTCTCCTCATAAACCAAGCAACATCTAAATCAACCATTGCAGAATGGCCATACAATAATAGATTTAAGAATATTATCCTGCATGTACTCAAGCTCTGCTGCTATCAAACAGGACATTAAAAAAGCACAGGACTGAACTGTAGTAAATGTGCTATTTTATATTTTCCTGACTATAATACTCAGATTAACTTAATGAAAATTTGAAAAAAAATAAATAACACTTTTAAAATGTATGTTTAGTACCAGAATTGAAGCAAAATATGATAAGCATGCTACTTTGTCCATGTAAGGTGTCTTCTGAGAAGAGGATTAATATGTGACCTCCCTTTTTAATTGTTGATACTTAAACGGTGGACTGAATTTTCACAACACTAAGAGTCTTGTAGAATTTATAAACCATAGATGCTGGCTGCATGCAGAAACCTGGAATAAATTTGCATTGTTGATACAGCTGAGTTTCTCATCAATATGGGATGTCCTGTATTGTCCAATCAGCTTTTCTAAGCTGTTGTATGCCAAAATACCTTTAATTTAAACGTAGATGTAACATTTAGCTGACACAGAACTTGAGCACAACTTTTGAAAGCTGAGTGTTTCCACATATGAAAAAACTAAATGACAACGTTTCTATTCATTGAAGGTTATTTATACCTCAGAACTCACTGTCCTAAAAGTGCCTGTCCCATTGGAAATATGATTCAGACGCCCCGAACTGAAGAAACATTTTCCCTTTTCCTGTGTAAAATATGAAACAAAAGACAACTGAAAAACACCTCATTAAAACAGTTCCTTTGTCCTTCTTTGCAAAGTAAATTGTCTTGACGCATGGCAATTGCCCTATGTAGGTGGTCTGTTTTATGTGCTAACCTCACAATGACCTCTGAGATACACTGCAAGTTATTTGATAGGTTCTGAGGATTTTTAATGTGTTGAAAATCAACATATTGTGCAATGACAGATTTCAGGTTTTCAGACTATTAAGAGACTAAGTGTCCAAGTGCAAGAGACTTCTTTCAAAAATATCACTTGTCTTTGGCTGGTTCCACTCGCACCCAGGCTAGGTGAATGTTTTAGCCAGGATGACTCTTCCTTACTGGGCCATGTTGCCTTACCCTTTCAGGAAGACACAAGTTTTCATGATCAGTTGCAGGGAGCTGATCTCGTTGATGTGTAATCTTAAAATAGGCTCATGGAGTAACTACCACAGGTACTTTTTTTCATGTTTAGTAATCTTTGTACGTTTTACCATTCTTTCCTTACAGGCTGAATATCTTTGCATATATGGAAGCAGGCAAGGGAAGATTCTTTTGGTGAGTAAATATAGATACCGTGGGACAAATCTTCAGCTGGTATAAATCATTCTTGCTCTACCGAAGCCACTAGAGACACACTAGCTTACTCACAGAGGAAGCAGCCATGTGTTCTTTATGACTTTCATTTTTAGAAGTATCTTTATAGAGTTGCAAGCCTGTTTCATATCCTTGGTCCTGTGAGGGGAGCAAGCCAACACTTGAGTACATTACATTATTTTAAATACAGTAACTTAATGATGCCTGTTAATCAGTAAGTTAACTCAAATGGAAAGTCTTTACAAATGAGAAAATATAACTTTAATTTGTTACTGAAATTCTTTTTTTTTTTTTTTTAGTGTAATTGGTCTCATTTTTTTTCAGTGCCAAGTAAAAGCAGAGGCATTTTCCACCCTCTAAATCTTCCAAACTGTCGCTACCCATAGTCTAAGACAGTTGTGAGAGATGAGCTGAACTGCTTTAGGTTTTAATGTGGTCTCTGTGAGGGCTGGGTTTGTCATTGCCCAGTGATGCAATTTTATTAGTTTGTATAAAATGGTTGGGCTGGGACAGTTTGCTTGCAGACACATTCCTACTACTTATGTAGGGAACCAGTTTTCAATAGCAGATAGCAAAGACAGGATGGAAATGTTCTTGCTTGAACTGGTGCCTCATGACAGCATCAGACCATTGAGGGGTGAGCAACGGAGAGAGTCTTCGTAGTCTTTCATCAGTCTGACATAACTGTAGTTTATCGGCACACAGAAATACTGCTAAATGAGCAACAAAAGGGGGGAAGCCATATTCCTGAAGGTGAGCTTATGAAATTTGTTTTCCTGAGACTTATTTAATAGTCCATGCATAACCATTAGATCATCCTAGCTCACCTTCTGTTTACCACAGGTTATTAAAATCTCACCTAACTATCCCTATATTCAGCCCCAAAGCTGTAAGATGGATTAAGAATTTCTGCAAGGGTGTCCAGAGAAGGAGCAGAAAGGACTATGATACTGCCAACACCTGGTGTTGGCAGTGTCTCATGTGTGTTCATCTCAGGAGATGAACCAAACTCAAGTTGCAAAATAAGGTTTAGAAGTCCCAGAAAAAAAATGGACCTGTTCTTGTGAACCTAACATCACAAGAAATCCCTTCCACATATTTGAGCCGACAGCTGTGATGGAGCTGTGGATGAGGATGAAGAAGTTCAAGGTTACTGTCTAATGAAAGGGTCATTCTTTAGCAAATCTACAGTGTGTCTGCTAGGAACAACTGGACTTTTACTGTGTGTCAGTGATGAAGCATACCTGGACCATCATTGTATCTTTGCAAGGATTAGTATTATCTCCATAGTATGATAGGAAAAAATCCAGAATAAAGCATTTGAACTCAAGTGATGCTCTAGCTCTTCCACAGGACAACTACTGCTAGAGTTGGACTATGAAGAACCCTGTTTTATAGATGTATGTGTATACCATATGAAGGACAGAAACATGATCAGCCCTGTGAAGGGAATGTTAGATACTCTGATTTACAGTCAGGAACAGTGACTTTACATGTCTCTCCCTCTTTGCTAACAGACTCTTCTCAGTGAGATGTTCTGCTCTTGTTTGCTTTCTTTCCCTTTCTGTGCTCTACACTAGTTTTGCAGCCTAGTCAAATTAGAACGACTAGTACGGTACGGGACAGCATACCATACATCATAGTCATAGAATCATAGGATGGTTTGGGTTGGAAAGGACCTTAAAGATCATCTGGTTCCAACCCCCCTGCCATGGGCAGGGACGCCTTTCTCTAGATCAGGTTGCTCAAAGCCCTATTCAATGTGTCTTTGAACACTGACAGGGATGGAGCATCCACAGCTTCTCTGGGCAACCTATTCCAGTGCCTCACCACTCTCCTTCTTCCTAATATCTAATCTAAATCTAACCTCTTACAGTTCAAAATCCTTGCCCCTCGTCCTATCTCTACATGCCCTTGTAAAAAGTCCTTCTTCAGATTTCTTGTATGTAAGCAGATATAAAAACAGAAAGGAAAGAACGAGACAAAAAACCCCCAAACAACCAGACAATGCCAAACTGCATCACTTTTAATCATACATTTGGAACTTGATGATCTTAAGGTCATTTCCAATTCTAACTATCCTATGATTCTATACATCCAGATTACAGGAGTTGAAAATGGTTGTGTCCAATGCAAATCTAAAAAATCCTTTATGTGGGCAATAATGTAATGAAGCAACAGACACTCTGGATTGTGAAGGAATTTCCACTAAGTCTTGTGCTGCTAAAAGAAAACAGAAGAAAGATAGGGTATGGCATGGCTAGGTAGCAAGCTGACCAGGTAAAGAGGAGCTCATGTGAAGTCATCAGCTTGTGAGCTAAGTCCTCAGTGACCCTTGTTTCAGCATTGCTTCTCTTTACAGAGAACAGTCACTGAGTGACTACACCACAGTGCTTTAATGAATATGGGATCATATTGCCTTGCTTCCTGCTCTATTCATCACATTTTATACTGCACATACACTGATGTTTGTAGCACCCTACACATGTGCTCTGCAGAATCGAGTCCACATCATTAAGTTTTGGAACACCAGGTATTGTTTGTTCACTATCAGCTGCTTCAGTATTTCATGTCAGCTGAATGTGAGCTTCTGCTTCTTAAATGTTTTCCCACATAAAAAAAAAACAAACAAAAACAAAACAAGAATATACATTTGTATTATTCTGCTCAAAACATATGTTGTAACTGATATGTTAGGCCCAATATGCCTTTTTTGTTTGACTTCACACTGTAATATGGCTGTTAGGTAGTATTTTGAATTTTAGTTCTCAAAACCACATGAAATACGAATTAATTAAGATGGCAATTTCTCATAATACAAATAACTAAAGACTATTAAAATATCCCTAATGAGGATAAAAAATTTGAGTGATGTTCAAAGCTCTGACAGCACGCTGTAAGACTAATGGGTAAATGCCAACTGATTACAAAGGACAAAATTATAGAGGGTTAACAACCATGAAATTAATAATGCTTGTTAATCTTTAGGTAAAGTTTAATAATCACTTGATAATTATTTAATTTCAATAATTCTCCATATTAAATCTAACTGAATGGTTATGTTCCCAATTAGATATTTGTGGCTTTAAACGTTCTACTGGGAGTTGAGCAGCTGAAGCCTTGTTCTTAGCATCGAGACCGTATAATCTGAATAGGAACCTTCATTAAGTGTTACCAAATGTATTTTACTTGGCAGTAGAAGGAGAAAGACGAAGCACTGGATCTGAACAGAAGCCTCAGATCTACTGGCAAGGGAATGTATGTGTTCAGGGGGAGGGAGGATTGTGATCCATGCTTGATTTGTTTTGTTGGAATGAGGTACAGCAGCTAAGATTAGATACCAGCAGTTTGGGCCAGCCAGTTCAAAAAGAAGTTTGGGGGTGGGGTAGGGCAAGAGAGAGGGAAAGAAGCCACCAGTCAACTTCAGTGTCATTCTGTTGGCTTTGTCCTGTTACTTAACCATTCCTTGTGGCTGTGAGTGGTTTCCGGTTGCAGACTGGGTTTCCTTTTCTCATTGTCATACTAAACGCTCAGCAGTAATATTAACTATGTACATTATCCCTTTTCCATTAAAGAGGGGATAGAGTTAAAAAAAAAAAGAAAAGAAAAAAGCATCTTAATTTAAATATCTGGTTTTGAGAATTCCATTTCCCTGCTTTGCTTACCAGCTCAAGCTTCAGTTTTGGTAGAACCGGTAAAACAATTGGGTCATGGCTGAATGCAATATTTATGCAAACACTGATAGGGACTGATATCCCTTTTGGCTGTGCCAGGATGTTTGAGTGCTCCTGTCTTTACTCCAGTGCTTCAAGTCCTTCTGCAGTCAAGCAGCAGAGCTTGGAAATAGGAAATGGATTCTGTACTGCTTCTTGCATTAGCATTTTGCCAACTCAGCTTGATCTGATAGTCCCTACCAAAGATAGAAGAAATATTGCAAAGCACAGAATGCAAAGTCTGGATTTCTGATGCCATTACATTTGCAGTGATGGAAATCAAATTTGCAATTTCACTGAATTGTAGAACATAGCTGAAAAGAAGTAACTCTGAAAACCTGAACCCCCCAACATTTTTTAAGATACTTTCTCGCTTTCTATGCGTTGCAAAAAGCTAAATATAGATTCTACTCTATTAGTACCTTACTCTTTTATTGCAGCACACTGAAAATATATGAAACAAAAGTAAGCAAGTATGCCACCGAATGTGAATACTAGCAAAACATATTACCAGTATGACATTCTTTATCAGGCAAGGGATACATTTACATATTTTCTTGTGTTTTGTGGGTCTTTTATAATATGAACTATCGTGGTTTAAATC
Source organism: Lathamus discolor (assembly GCF_037157495.1). NCBI lineage: Eukaryota > Metazoa > Chordata > Aves > Psittaciformes > Psittacidae > Lathamus > Lathamus discolor. Next base: position 77,924,790 of record NC_088909.1, read on the forward strand.
CAGCTATTCATTCACCCACACAGCTATTCATTCACCCTCTCCACCTTTCCTCCTCTGAGCAGGATGGGGAGGAGAATCAAAAGAAGGTAAAACCCATGGGTTGCAATAAGAACAGTTTAATAACTAACATAGAGTAAAATATAATGAAAAGTGATAATATAGTGATAAGGCCAACAATGCCGATAGTGATAATAATAGGAAGGAACAAAAAAAGAAAAGCTCAGAAAATGCAAGCGATGTGCAACATAACTGCTCACCACCTGCTGACCAATACCTCGCCTGACCCCAGCAGTGATCTGTCTCCTCTGGGTGAGTTCCCCCAGTTTATACACTGGTCATGACATGTCGTAGTATGGAATACCCCTTTGGCTAGTTTGGGTCAGGTGTCCTGTCTCTGCTTCCTCACAGATTCTTGTGCCCCTTCTCACTGGCAGAGCATGAGACTGAAAAGTCCTTGATAAGGGTAAGTGCTAATTAGCAACAACTAAAATATCGGTGTATTATCAGCATTGTTCTCAGATTAAAGCCAAAATCCAGCACTGTACCAGCTACTAGGGAGAAAATTAACCATTACAGCTGAAACCAGAAAAACAACAACAAAAAGCTAAATAATTTAAATTACACAGTAATTAATTTTGGAGGGATCTTTTGTTGCACGCAGTCTTGTAAGTAAACAACAAGATACTCAAAATCTTATTGTCATTTCAGATTAAAAAATCATCATGTCATGAAATTACAGAATAAGATAAAGAATTAGTTTGTTGGGATTTTTTTGCCAACATGGAACAAAAATCTTTTGGTATTATCCAGGAAGACACTTCATTCATCTCTCTTTTTCCCTGCCAAAATTCCACACAAAACTTTTTCCAACTACTTCGTTTTGGCTTCCTGCTAAATGTTAAAAAACAAACCCCAGTAAAAGTATTCTTTTATATAGTAAAAAATCTGCCAGAAGCAAAAAATTTAGAGTAGATAAAATTAGCAAGAAGTCTTAGTAATTAAGAAGGAGTAGTAAAAATACCCTGCAGCAAATTGTTAAATTATTCCAGGCTAATAAGAAAGACACACCCTTTTAATTTTATTTCAAGAACTGGAATGAATACTGCTAGAATTCTAGCAGAAATAAACTTGAAAACTCTGTAAACTAATGGTAAAGTATTTGAGAAATGCAGGTGAATATGGCTTCTACGTATCTTTCAAAAAATAATAGCAAATGATTTTTCTGTATATCACAAAGTATCAAAGAAATCACTTTGTTCTATTATGATTTTTTCTCATTGGCCTTTGCAGTAGTTATTTGTAATGTTCCCCCAGAACTTTTGGCTTAAAAATCGTGACATGTTTTAAAGAGTAATTGAATCAAACTTCACAGTACCAATAGCATTAATCCATTTTATAGATGGAGAAAGTAATTTAGCTGGGATTATAGTTTGCCCAAGGTCACACAGCATCCTGTCTTAAAACCATAGATAGTTCTTTGTTCATAATATTACCAGTTCTAGGCTGTCACACTAGGCCAGTTAATTAACATTCAATTTCCATATTGTTCTTGATTGATAATGAAGTAAGCAAATATAAATACAGCTTGACAATTTTCCATGTGGAGTTTGTAATAAGAAATGTGCTACAAGGAAAAGAAGTATTAAATCAAGAAATTTAGGAACACTGAAAGAACTAGAGAAAAAACAATACGCAAAATTCTCTTTAACGTTTTTTCAATGGACAAATCTAGTGTTTACTGTGCATCATCCCCAGTTATGAGTTTGGCAGTGCTACAGGACCTGTATTTTTCACACAGAACTTCTCCAAAACAATTTCAGCAATGAAGCAGATTCAAGAGCCATCACTGTGTTTTCTTTTAACATTTTAACTACAGTGTAGTTATTGAGGAAACTACAGAGAAAATTCTGGTTTTCATTTGCATTTGACTTATTTTGACCATCTTTTAATACCCCAGACCAATAGGCAGGATATGTGGTAAGATCTGAAGAAAGAAAAGATGTTTGCAAATGCATTAGCAATGTCTTCCTTCCTTTCGTTAAGTCAAAGAGGACTTAAATGAATATTAGCTATATTAATACACCTGCTGTATCTAGAAGCTGATTTGGTAATAGAAGCTCAGAAACACAAAGATATAGGTTTTGAGCATATATTTTTTGAATACTAGGACTTAAATAAGATATCATTTGTCTCTTTTGACCTCCAGGATACCATACAAAATGTCTATTTACCGAGGGATTAGACACAACAGAAATTGAAGAGTTATGTATCGTGTCCTAAATGTTGGTTAAGAATTATGCTTTTTCACTCCCACAGATTTTAGGAAATTTCTAGGATTTAACTAGTGGATTGCTTTTATTTGCAAATTATTGTGATTTTGTTGGTATCTGTCTAATTAATTTTGGTTTGAATGATAATTATGTCTGGAAACCATGGGTTAGGTACTTGTATCATAAATAACAAAGAATTTAAGCTGCTGGCTTTGAAATCAGATCTGAACATCCTCAGAGCTTGGGATGCTTAGGTTTTGCTTATTATGAAGAATAGGTCAGCCTGGGCCTAATAGAGGGTTTGTAATTTGTCAGTGTTTAGGATGATTCTGATAGGCAGCTTTGTATTCCTGCATGCACAGTTGTAAAAATACAGATTCGCATATATCTGTTCATGTTTCTGTCATGGTCTCTTAGTCAAAAGGCAAACTGAACTGCCCTTCATTTCTTTTATTTTCTGTTCCTGTTGTGCATCTTGTTCTGAAGATGCTTAAAACATCAGGTTTTAAAGACTTTGGCATTATCACTTTCAGTTTCCAGGTCTTTGGAATCATAGGATGGATAGGGTTGGTAGGGACCTTAAAAATATCTAGTCCAACCCCTCCTTGATGTGGGAAGGGACATCTTCAGCTAGACAAGGTCGCTCAAAGCTCCTTCCAACCTTGCCTTAAACACTTCCACGGATCAAGCATCCACAGCTTTTCTGGGCAATCTGTTGTGTCTCACCACCATTAGCGTAAAGAACTTCTTCCCAATACCTAATCTAAATCTATTCCCTTACAGTTTATAAACCTTGCCTGTTGCCCTGTCCTTACAGGTCCTGGTAAAAAAAAACCCTCTGTCTTTCTCATAAGCCCCCTTTACATATTGAAAGTCTGCAGTAAGTTCCCTTGGAGCCTTCTCTTCTGCAGGTTGAACTACCCCACTCTTTGCCTTTCCTCATAGGAGAAGAATGAAGGAGGAGAATCACCCACCTCAACCTGCTAGCCATGCTTTTTTTTTTATGAAGCCCAGGATATGGGTTGCAAGCCATTTTCTGGGCTACAAACACACATTGCAGACTGTATCTAAGATTTTACCTACCAAAATCTCCAAGTCCTTCCCCACCTGGCTGCTCCCAGTGCATTCATTTCTCAATATCTGGTGCTACTGATGATTGTCCTGACGTAAGTGCAGGACCTTGCACTTGGCCCTGTTGAACTTCATGAGGTTTGCATGCGGTGTGGTTTCACAGTGATGTTTCTAAATGATCATGAAGATAAGGGCTGGGAGTGCACTAGAAAGTGTAATGACAACTTTATACAGGAACAACCTATTAGAAATGTTCAGTTTAAAAAGGTTCAGTTGTTGGGGTTTTTCGTTCTGCTTTGTTGGGGTTTGTTGTTTTTTTCTTTTGTTTGTTGCTTGGTTGTTTTTTTGTTTTAAATAATGTCTCATTGCCTATACTGGAAAACTGAAACACAAATCAAGAAACAACTTTTTTGTTTTCAGTATGTTCAATCATGTTCACCAATATTTAACATTTGATCTAAATGTTATTAAAGCTAGTTGTCCTTTGCCAGTCTGAAGTTATGAACAAATAATTCTATTCACTTTGCAGGGAATACACTTTCCCATGTTTTTCAACAATATACCTTCTCTCACTGGTCTCGTACCTGTTGGATGTAACAAGTTTTTTTGGGCATCTGTCTGAATCACACCAGGGACAGAGGAGGAGAGGGAAGCCATCCTTCTTCCAATGCCAGAATGGGCTTCATGGCAAAATGCTGCTTGTCTGTGTGGGGCGCTTGTACCAGGGTGGAGTACATCAGTGTCAGCCCTGGACCATACCCTCACACCAGGGCTCCCGTTCTGCACAGGAGCATAAACCTGGTTAACACAGAATTCTGAAATATCATTTAGAAAATAAGGTAATAACCATGATAAACCCCTAATCTTTCTCCTTGAGTCCTGCATGTCTTCCATCTGCAAGCAATCCCCAAAAGGGAATGAGCACTCTTTTTCTCTAAGTCTTGTAGTAACACTGAGATCTCATGTGCTAGAGATGTATTTCCTGTCCTGGCATGCTTCTGGGGTGGTATTAATAATAATACTAATACAAGAAAAATATGAGTGATATTAGTAAGATTGTTAAATTAATCTGATTTGAAAAGGAGAGCTTGTCAGCTTTGACATGACAAAGAAAACAGGAAGTAAAAGTATGCAGAACAATTTGAGGGCATGTCTGAACTTTCCTAGGCAGCACTGTCATCCCACTCATTCAGTTGGAAGCAAAAGAAATCAGTGTTCTTTGTTTCCAAATTCCAGATTGCAGGCTTTGCTTTTAAACATGTTTCTCCAGTTGTGTCTGGAAGGAATTTTTTTTTCTATTTTAATGTATAATTTTCCATAACCATGTAAGTAAAAGTTGTCTGTGTTCAGTGTATAGTTCAAAATTTCACTCTGGTAAGGTATATAAAAAAATCATAAATCCCTGGCTACAGGAATAGAAAAAGTTCAAAGTTCATCTCATAATCGTAAGCAGACGTCTCCCTCCCTCTCGTCCTTCATTCTCTCCCCCTCTTTCTCTCTCCTTCCTTCTTCCTTTTTTTTTTCTTTTTTTTTTTCTTAAACAAGGTCAGAATTAAGTATTCACTTTTTCTCTCTTCCTCTGGATGAGCTGTAATTTCATAATATGATAGTTTTATCAAGAACTAACAACTTTGGTTTGGCATAGAACTATATAATTTTAAAAAATATAAAGTAATAGTTTAAAGGCTTCAGCTATGAAAGGAATACTGGAGTTTAGTAAAAGCATATGCTGCTTATGGGGACCTCACAACCACATTCAAATTCAGCTTTTGCCAAATCACGTTACATTGCTAGAACTCCTTCTTTAAATTTCCCCAGTGAGGCTCATATGGGAGGATCTATGTTCTTGCTATACCATATTAAGGAGGTTGTTTGGCCTCTCTTTATTTTTTTTCTTGATTTTTTAAGAAAATGATTATGCCAGTTAGAAATTCACAAATTGAAAGCTCCTTACATCTTTGCAAATTTTCTTTGTGCTATTTTTTTTATTTTTTCACAGCATGATTCCCAACAACAGAGTTTCTAAAAGTTGTAGTAACACGGCAAAAACTCCATCACATATACAGACTATTTTCTGTTGAGACAGCTCTGTGCTGGAAGCTGGTGACTTTATTTTATAGTGAGGCATAAGAGGTGTGTGGAAAGTATATTTGACTGTAGCGGAGTTCGAAATCTGAGTACAGGAACCATGAGAGCTCTACAGCTCTGCAAAACTACTAGGTTTAGTTCAGAAAGCACTTGTAATTTCTGCAAGAGACCTATTAATTCATTTTTCACAGGGAGACTTTTCCCATGTTTTCTTAGATACAGGGTCTTTCAAAATCTGAGGAGGAAAAAAAAGTTATGAATACTGTTATTGTTAGCTTACAGAAAACTTGTAAAAAGAATGGAAATGTTTGTTTTCTTAAAGGATCCACAAAATATTCTGAAGGATGTTATTTTCTGAGCTGGTTTTGTAAACAGGATTTTTTTTTCCCCACATTAATAGTACGGGGCATTTAAAATGCAAATATAACTGAAAGCTCAGAAGTCAAATTGTTTGGTAGCGTAATGTCAAAGTGGTGCACTAGCAGACTTGGAACAGGGACAGATATGGCTTTTTGTATGCTCTGTGTATGCATAGACTAGCATGTCTAGTGCAGTAAGAATGTCACTCTGATGAAACTGAGGCAAATTCAAACTGAAAATATCTAAAGTTTTGAATGCACCATTAACTCTTTTTAACTAACTTCTTGCTGAGGGACTTCCAACTCTAAGAAAGTCACATGCACCAGGACATTATGCCAGGCTGTGAGCGCTCTAGAAGACCTCTCCTGTAGTTTTTTTATGAAGTTTGGAAAGATATTGACAAAACATTTGCCTTGATCTAGAATTTCTGTATATTCATTTCATCGAGTGATATTTAATATGTTGCTTATTAAATTGAAGATCTTTGTTGAAACTCCTACCCCATCACTGGTTAGTAGAATACAAATTTTAAAAATGGCATAATTAAATGTTTTCTGCAAATGCATGGTGCAAATGATTCTGCACCTTTCATGGAAAAGAAAGAAGAAAGGGCAGAAAAAGCCAAAATAATTTTTGTAGTCTTTCTGAACTTGCCCTACCCCAAAGAAGGGTTTTGAGTTGGTTGAGTTATGAAAAAACAAAAAGTCTTTCAGTTGTGTACAGATGACAACTTGTAAGTCTCGTGGCTTTGCTGAGAGAAAATCTACCTTGCAGTGAAAACTTTCAGACAACCCTATCCTTTGGGCTGATTTTTATTTGGAGGTGTAAATAATCATGTGAATTTGTGATTATGTCATGTGCCAACTTAAAACCTCTTTTGTGGAGAGATGCAGCAGCAGTGCTGACATTTTGTTTTGTGTCCCATCATCTTGGTAAAATCCAGTCTTTCTGAGTTTCTTGGGAAACAGTCAGAAAAGGGGCATGTTCATAACAGAAGATGATTCACTGAATCATGTGGACTGATGATGCACATGGAAAAATCTTTGCAAAATTCACTTGGCTCTAGCTGCTACTAAGTGTGAACATTACTGTGGGACTTTGGCAACAGGGTAGGAGTGGGGAAAACATTCACTGTATCATGATAAATTCAATATCAACACACACTAATGTTTGCCCCTTTTTGATTTTGTCAGTTTTTTTATGTTTTACATGCCTAGAGGTGGAGTTGTGGTGATAAAATAAAACTTGCTGTAAGTTTTAATAAAATCAGGATAGTAAGAGTATATGTTTTCATAATTTAAAGTGTCATTTTATAGAGATTATGTTAAAAATCAGTTCAATTCCATTCACAAAACCAGCATATACTGAAGTTGCACTTAAAATTTATTATTTTTCTGGAGTTTTTCCTGTTTCTTGTGGCATTTATCATCTTATATAAACTTCTGCACCACCCAGGTCTTAGAAGGTAGACGCAGCGACTGTGAGAATGAAGACCTTGGGCCCACTGTAGGAGAGGATCTGGTTCGAGACCATCTTAAAAATCTGAATGCGCACAAGTCCGTGGGACCTGATGAAATCCATCCGCGGGTCCTGAAGGAGCTGGCGAATGAAGTTGCTAAGACACTGGCCATCGTATTTGAAAAATCATGGCAGTCAGGTGAAGTTCCCGACGACTGGAAAAAGGGAATTATAATCCCCGTCTTCAAGAGGGGGAAAATGGAAGACCCGGGGAATTACAGACCAGTCAGTCTCACCTCTGTGCCTGGTAAAATCTTGGACCACATTCTCCTGGAAGGCATGCTAAGGCACATGAAAAACAACAAGGTGCTTGGTGACAGCAAGCATGGCTTCACTAAGGGGAAATCCTGCCTGACCAATTTGGTGGCCTTCTATGATGGGGCTACAGAACTGATGGACAAGGATAAAGAAGTTGATGTCATCTACCTGGAGTTGTGCAAAGCGTTTGACACTGTCCCACACAACATCCTTCTCTCTAAACTGGAGAGACCTCAATTTGATGGATGGACCACCCGATGGATAAAGAACTGGCTGGATGGCCGCACACAAAGAGTTGTGGTCAGTGGCTCGATGTCCGGCTGGAGACCGGTAACGAGTGGTGTCCCTCAGGGATCAGTGTTGGGACCGGTCTTGTTTAACATCTTTGTTGGTGACATGGACAGTGGGATTGAGTGCGCCCTCAGCAAGTCTGCCGATGACACCAAGCTGTGTTGTGCGGTTGATATGCTGGAGGGAAGGGATGCCATCCAGAGGGACCTTGACACACTTGTGAGGTGGGCTGATGCCAACCTTATGAAGTTCAACCACGACAAGTGCAAGGTCCTACACCTGGGTTGGAGCAATCCCAGGCACAGCTACAGGATGGGCAGAGAAGAGATTCAGAGCAGCCCTGCGGAGAAGGACTTGGGGGTGCTGGTCGATGAGAAAATGAACATGAGCCAGCTGCAGTGTGCGCTCGCAGCCCAGAAAGCCAACCGTATCCTGGGATGCATCAAAGGGAGCGTGACCAACAGGTCGAAGGAGGTGATCCTGCTCCTCTACTTTGCTCTTGTGAGACCTCACCTGGAGTATTATGAGCAGTTCTGGTGTCCTCAACATAAAAAGGACATGGAACTGTTGGAACAAGTCCAGAGGAGGGCCACGAGGATGATCAGGGGACTGGAGCACCTCCCATATGAAGACAGGCTGAGGAAGTTGGGGCTTTTCAGCCTGGAGAAGAGGAGGCTGCGTGGAGACCTCACAGCAGCCTTCCAGTACCTGAAGGGGGCCTATAGGGATGCTGGGGAGGGACTCTTCGTCAGGGACTGTAGTGACAGGACAAGGGGTAACGGGTTAAAACTTAAACAGGGGAAGTTTAGATTGGCTATAAGGAGGAAGTTCTTTACTGTAAGGGTGGTGAGGCACTGGAATGGGTTGACCAGGGGGGCTGTGAGTGCTCCATCCCTGGCAGTGTTCAAGGCCAGGTTGGATGAATCCTTGTGTGGGATGGTTTAGTGTGAGGTGTCCCTGCCCATGGCAGGGGATTTGGAACTAGATGATCTTGAGGTCCTTTCCAACCCTAACTATTCTATGATTCTATGATTCTAATGTGTCTGAAGTGGGATGAAATTTAAGGTTGCCTATTATATGCAGCTTGTCTTTGGCATAGTAGAACTGGAGACATGGTTGGTCTTACAATCTTTTGAGAGGCAATTCAGAACGCAGTTTTGAGTAAATGCTGGAGAATACATGCTATGGGAGCATCAGCAAAGTCTGGAGAAAGCTACCTCCTGAAGACTGTCTGGATTGGTTCCACATATTAAGAAACAATCTAAATGTGATGTATAGTGGTTGTTCTGATGAGTGACTGTCTTCTCAGGGTAGCAAAGCTGATAAGGCAGTGGTACTCACAGCAAATGCCCAAATCATATGCTTTGTGCTTTAACTTTCTCAGTGGCTTTATTTCCATAAAGAATTACAGTGTTTTCCAGTGAACTTGAAAAGTTACTGACCGCACTGGAGTTGGCCCAGAGAATGTGCAATGAGCACCTGCTTAACTTTGAATATCGTTCCAAACCACTATTGCTCCAATTTACATCCTGCTTAAAGGGATTGCTTGCAGATCGCCTGCAATCTTTGTAATAGGAGACAGTCTGAAGAAATAAGAGAACTGAAACAATGCCAAGGCAGCTCTGGATATTACCACAGATAAGGAGCATACTTTAGCCATCCAACTGGAAATCAGTTGTAGAGCAGACCAGCTACTCTAGCAGCAGTAGTTTGCTGCTGGTTGAACCCTGCACTTTGATGTAGGAAAATATATATGACTCGGGATAATTAAGCATATGGATATGTGAACAATTTGCAAAGAGCATAGTCCTGTGGATGCTAAATTGTAGTAGAAGGATGGGAAAAGCTTGCTGTGCCTTTTTGTATTTTAGCCAATCATTGTGAAAACTCAAGTACACAGTAACTTGTACAGACCCTTGTTTCTTAATGGGGTGTTTGTTTCTTCTCTGGGATCTTAGGCATGCAGCCACAGAGTTCTACATAAAAATTGGATAGCATCAGTGAAACTTGCACAAACACACATAAACAAACTGTGATGTTTTCTAGCCTTTTCTAGCACAAAGACACAGATTTGGCACTTTATAATCATCAGAGTAAAATTTTTGGTTTTAAATCATTTGAATGTTGAAGTAAGAGTTAAAATATCATAAAGAAGTGATGGAGCATCTTTAAGGCCAGCTTTATTTGGCCTTAAATAGGTGAAGGCATCTCAGAGAAAAAAAGTTAATACGTTGGAGACCAAGCAAGAATCGGGGCCAAATATCTCAACTTTGGAACTGTAGGTAGTGTAGATACATACAGCTATGTGTTTAGGGACAGTATTTTATTGACTGTAGAGCACAATACTTTTGATGAGATTTGTTCATGAAGGTCCATGGAAGACTGCAGTCAATATTGATGCCTACAAGCTACAAATGTACTGAAATACTAGCTTTCATGCAGATTATTCATAGGCAGGTGGTATGCAGGTCTCAGAAAGTTGGTATGCAGCTCTCATAGGTGGTATGCAGCTCTCAGAAAACAGCTCCCAGTGAAACTGACTTTGTTCAGGTAAGTATGACAGAACATGGCTACTTGTAGCCTGTAGGATATTTAAGTGAATTGGAAGTGAATTTTCATGTATGTACATATAAAAATATTCCTGGGTGTTATAAGGTGTGATATGAGCTTTTTGCAAAATGATGTTGGATTACTTTTAAGGAAGATATTAAGTATGTGCTTAATTTTTTTTTTATTATTTTTTTAAATATATCTGATAATATTGAGTATTGGCATTATTTTGGTTAAATATCAAACAGAACCTTTTATCACAGAGATTACATTGAACAGAAAATGAACAACTTACTTTGGATGGCATGTAAGTCTTCATGTGGAAACTGTATGTGCAGTTAGTCTGTGTCCACTATGTCTACTGTAGATTGCAGAGGGGAAAATGTGCAGCTTGAAAAATTTACTGTTCTCTGAGCTGCATATTCTTAATTTGTGAAGTTTTACATAGAGCTGTGATGGTCGTTACTTGCTAGAGCTGATATCATCTGCCTGCTCTGCATAGATTCCCCTCCATTTTCTGCTATGATTCACAGATGTCTATGCTCTATGAGTCACACCTGCAGGACTTGAAACATCTTTTAAGTGAAAAATGTGTTCAAACTTGAACATGTAGAGGAGGAGGCATTAAAGGTACTCTTTAAGATTTTAGAAAGTTTTCTTTGACTCCCAAGGTGACAAAAAGATATTTTAGTAGTTTTTGCATTAATTAGTTTGTGAAGTGTTCTCAGCTCTGTTCCTGCATGTGTGTGTGCAAATACATCTTTGCATGATTGTACACTGTAGATACTACACTTGTGTATGTGTTTTTTTCTATATGCATAACACAGCCTGGATATATCTTGCCTGTAGTTCCAGTAGTGCCTTTATTTCAAAATAGAGACAGCAGTAGGAGTGAAATGAAAAGCTTTATATCTTTCACGCTATCATGTATAGAACTAAATGCTGCCAAACAGCAACACTTACACGCTCCCTATCTGTCTTCAGGAGCATATAACTGAATCGTTTCTGAACTAAAATATTTTTTTAGTCCTCATCTGAATGAAACAAAAAGAAAAAACCATTTTAAGTAAGGAATTACAAAAAATAGAATAGTTATTTAAGTTAAAAAATCTTTAGCTTTATTGTAGCCATAGCTACAATAAGGTAGTCAAGATTTCGAGATGTAGATGTAGTTGTTGCTGATCAGGTGTGTCTGACAGCAGGAAGTGCTTTAAGGATGTCAGAAGCTGACTATCTCACACAGAGTTGTTCAGGAAACTTGGAAAGGAATTTTTGCTAGTAGCTGCCATTCTGTATATTGCACAATGGAGTGGTACCTACTACTTGCACTGTGCACTTTCTTGTATCTTGCTGCACATCGTTGGGTACAGGTAGCTGTTAATAAGATAAGAACCTACATAGGAAAATCTTTTTCCTGAAAGATGTGTTCCTGAAGTAGTATCTGTGGATCAAGGCTTCAGACCAAGACAGGAGTAATGCCTCTTAAATTATGTCCTGTTGCTCTTTGTTTGAATACAGTTGCTCTACATGTATATTAGGAGTAGCAAATGGGTTAACAACTTGCTGTACCCACTCTGTACAAGAGAGACACTCTTGCTGAGGTCAAGAATATCTCTCACTTTCACTATACTTAATTTGAAAATGCATAGGTTCTCTTGAGGATGCTGTCTGCTTGCAATAGATAAAGTGTAATTTTCATGTAAAGAAAAGTAACTGAGTCATGTGGACAAATAAATCTGAAGAAACAAATCTGAGAAATAAATCTGAAGTGAATGTGAAGCTACAAGCTGTTCTGTAAGCTGTGCAAACTGAATATCTCTGGATTTATTTTCTTTTTTTGAACAAAAAAAATCTGACAGTTAAGCTGAGCAGGTACCAGTACTTGAGAGCAGACAGCTGTCATTAACATAATGATAAAATTCTGAATTTAAGTACTCAGAAATCAAATACCAAAAATTTGAGTTGCTTTGGTATCACTAGTGCAGCCAAGCTGTACATAACTATTTTTCAATTCATTTTTTCCTAGAAAAATTTCATAAATAAGTAAATAGATAACATTTAGTTATCTGAGTGTAAAATACATAGGGTAAGTTGGACTTGCTCAGACAGCTCTTATACTTGGATTTCTCTATATAAACTTAAGGATTAGAGTGACATTATTTTAGCATCCTACTCAACCTGCAATAGGAATGATTGTGAAGCATTTAATGCTATGCAGATAATGTTTATTGATGAAAAAAAAAAATAGTACCACAACGTGGGAGTCCTTATTCAGACTGATGAAAGCTGAGAGTCAAGGTCAGAGGTTCACTTCACTCAGAACCTTTCTGAGTGTTTCTTAGTGTAAGGAGAAGATGCAAATAAGCAGCATGTTTATGTGTCTGGACAAGTCCTCATTTTATTTTCTTCCTAGAATTCAAGGATTCCAATGTTGTGACCCAAAACAAAGCTTTGAAAATAGAACCTCATCTGTTATGTTGAAGGTAAACATCTCATATCCTTGGGTAAGAAACAGAAAGGCTTAAAAATTTTTTTGAGCTAACTATGAATTTCTTTGATATCAAAAATTCAGTAAATTGCTTAACTGCAATTTCTTTTTAAAATTATGTTTACTAGTACATCTAAAAGGCAGTTTAAAGATAAATAACATTTGAATGAATAGAATTACTGTGATATTTTACTACAAATTAAAAAATAAGAGACTGTTGAAAACTGGACGAAGTAACAATTTGCATATAAAATATGTGAAAACCTCTACAGAAAAATTATGCTTGTCTTTCAGAATACACCTAACAAATTCTCCATTAAGCCTATTTTGTTAGTCACTGTAATGAAACAGTTAACAACAAGATTTGTAATGGAACCTGATAGTGAGCTTGATAGGGAGCAACTTTAATTTCTACTATGGACTCTTTCAGTTTTCCTTTAAAGCTGCACCCAGTCTGCAATCACATAGGAAATTCAGCATTCCTGAGAGACATCAGACCTTGAAAGTCTGCTGAAAGAACTCCAGAATTCATAAAGTTAATACATGCCTCTTTCAATATGACTAACATATGGTTTTAGCAAATTTCACCAATCCTACATAAAAAGATCAGCTCCAGAAAATGTTTCTGGTATTCTTTCAGTTACTCTGTTGGCTCTCCTTATGGCAGTGACTATTGTTAAAATTCAGTTCTGTCTGTATAAAGCTAGGAATTATTGTTTCTACAAAGAGATATGTTTTTAGATGCATAACTTTGGTGTTAGATTTGCAGCTCTCTCTTCTAAAAACAGGCATCACACATCTTTTTAGTGATGATAGGAAATCATATTTTCATTATGTGTCATGGAGATACAATGCATTATGGGTTTTATTTCTCTTTAAAAACATTTTGCAGTCATAAAATTCTGTATTAACATTCAATGAATAACAATACAATTCTGTTTAATACTGACCTCTGCACAATTCCGAAAGCTTTAACATACTGTGGCTAATCCATTCCTGTTTAGAGTTACAGTGCTTATGGAAAATGAGTCAGAAATGCTGTTATACAATTGCTAGATTAAGTTGTTAAATACAGTGGGATCTATTCTCTTGCACTGTCTTGAATAACCAGAATTACATCTCTCACTGTACATACCAGTAGTTCATAAAAGCACTTTTGTTCATTAAGTTAAATCCTAGCAGACAGCCTCTGGTTTTAAAAGCCATCTGGTGGCTGATAAGAAATGTAAAATCTTATCTCCTTTCCTAAGGCCAGTGGATCACAGCCAAATGGAGGATGAAAGCTCCAAAAATGCCACCATCTTGGTTGTAATCTGCAGTTCCATGGGGTCACTGAATCTGAGATTAAAAATGCATTGAGAATGTTACAGGGAGGAGGGGTGGGAGAGGAGATGACCAGTTATTTTCTCTACGCAACCCTTTTTCTCTACTTCTGTTCAGGAGAACATAATTTAAAAACAGTTAGAACTGACTGCCATTTGCTGTACTACTGGATAAAAACTAATTGCGTATTAAGACTGAGTGCGAAGTTTGAAAGTAACACTTGAGAATGAAACTGTTTTTCACTGGTATGCTTACACTGGTATGTTTCACTTGAAAAAGGAGTAGTTACACAATATTCAGTAAAAGACTATTATCTGGTGCAACCACCTTTTGATATCAGAAATAATTTATATCTTAATTGTTTTTAATGAATTAGAGAATGGTTTGGGTTGGGAAGGACCTTTAAAGATCATGTAGTCCAACTCCCTTGCAATGGGCAGGGATATTTTCAAGTATGTTAGGTTGAACTTCACGAAGTTTGCATGGGCCCACTTCTCAAGCTTCTCCAGGTCCCCTGAGTTGCACCCCATCCCTCAGACATGTCAACTGCACCACTCAGCTTTGTGTTGTCTGCAAACTCCCTGATGGTGCACGCTATCTTGCTGTTTGTGTCACTGATGAAGGTATTAAACAGTACTGGTGCCAATACAGATCCCTGAGGGACACTGCTCATCACCAGTCTCCATGCAGACGTTGAGCCATTGATTGCTACTCTCTGGATGTGTACATCCAACAGTTTCTTGTCCACCCTTGCCCCCAGTCTCTGCTGGGAGATCCATCCACTTCAGAGGTGTGGGAAGAGATCCTGCCAGTGAAGAGTGAGGCAAAAATTTGTTTTGTAGCATAACCTTCTCCTTGTCTGTTGTTACTAGTTTGCAAGTTGTGTTCACCCTGTGTACACATTGTTTGACCTTCCTTTCTGGCTGACTCACCTACGGAAGTCATTATTATAATTCTTTGCATCCAGCTCTAGCTGCGCCTTGGCCTTCCTGACCCCATCATTGCATTACTGAGAAGTGTCCCTATAACCTTCCCAGGATACCTGTCCCTGCTTCCTTTGCCTATTTATTTCTTTATTGTTCAGTAGTTTGACCAGCAGGTCTCATCCATGTAGGCCTCTTGCCCTCCTTTCCTGATTTCTTACATCTGGGGATTGAGAGCCCTTGCACTCTGTGGAAAGCATCCTTAAAGATCTCAGCTCTGTTCTGCTCCCTTGCCCCTGTGGGTAGATTCCCAGGGGCTCCTGTTGACTAACTCGTTGAACAGCTGGAAGTTGGCTTTCAGGTCCTGATTTTATGCTTCGCCTATCCTATTTCCCTCAGAACTGTGAACTCCACCAGTGCATGATCAGTGCAGCCCAGACTGCCTCCAATCTTGATGTCACCAGTTAGATCAGCTGCATTGGTGACCATCAGGTCCAGTATCTCCTTCCTGTGGCAGTGGCTATCTGCTAGCTGGCTTAAGAAGTTATCCTCAATGCACTCCAGGAGTCTCTCAGATTGCCTACAGCTCTCTGTGCTATCTTTCCAGCAGATGGCTGAAGTCCCCTGACAGGACAAGAGACTGCAAGAATGATGCCTCCTGTAGCTGGAATGAGAAGGCCTCATCAATAGACAAACCCTTCGATTGCGCAGCTTGTACTGAACACCAACCACAAGGTTCCCTTTGTTCATTCAATCTCTAATACTTATCCATAAGCTTTCAAAATGCTCATGCTATTCTTCAGAGACAGCTCTTCACAATCTACATAGATTTCTTGACACAGAGGGCAATCCTTCTGCTCCTCCTTCCTTGCCTGTCCCTTCTGAGCAGCCTGTAGTCATCAGTAGTTGCGCTCTAGCCGTGGGATTTGTGCCAGTAATTTCAATAATGGCAACTAGGTTGTAGCCTTCTAATAGCATGATGGCTTCCAACTCCTGTTGGTTGTCCACTCTGGTGGTGTAGAGGCCCCTCAGCTGGGCTGTCAGCCATGGCACCTGTTTGGAGGAACACACCTTAATTCCTGTGAGGTATTTCACTGGTGTTCCTCTGTTGGCTTCTATTACCTCAAGACCCCCTGGCTCACTTCTGTAAGACTTCAAGTGTGCCCCAGTGTATGCAGCACATCTCAAACAGGCTGAGGGTCCTCACTAGTATCCCATCCCTCTAACCCTGGCATGTTGTTCCATACCTTGTGTCACAGAATCACAGAATCCCAAGGGTTGGAAGGGACCTAAAAAGATCATCTAGTCCAACCCCCTGCAAGAGCAGGGTAACCTACAGTACATCACACAGGAACTTGTCCAGGCGGGCCTTGAATATCTCCAGTGTAGGAGACTCCACAACCCCCCTGGGCAACCTGTTCCAGTGCTCTGTCACTCTTACAGTAAAGAAGTTCTTCCTGATGTTAATGTGGAACTTCCTATGCTCCAGTTTACACCCATTGCCCCTTGTCCTATCACTCCTGGTTTGAGCAGCAGCAGTTAGTTTTCTCCTTCTTAGGAGCTAGTACAGTGCTGTGCTTTGATCTTTTGGCCTGGGAACAGTGGTAATAACGCCGATGTTTTCAGTTGCTGCTCGAATGTTTGGTCTGGCCAAGGACTTTCTGAGCCTCATGCTCTGCCAGGGAGGAGGGGAGGCCAGGAGGAAGGAGAGACAGGACACCTGACCCAAGCTAGCCAAAGAGGTATTCCATACCACAGCACGTCATGCCCAGGATGTAACGGAGAGTGACCCGGAAGGGTTGGGACTGCAGGGTTGGAGGAGGCATCGGTCGGTGCTCTGCTGGGGGGAGTGGGGTGAGTTATTGGTCAGCTGGTGTTGAGGTGTTGTATTCTTTCCTCTTGTTATTTCCTTTAGCACTATTATTATTGGTGGTAGCAGCAGTGATTTGTGTTATACCTTAGTTACTGGGCTGTTCTTATCTCAGCCCGTGGGAGTTGTATTCTTTTTGATTCTCCTCTCCATCCCTCCAGAAGTTGGGGGAGGGCAAGAAGGGGGGGAGTGAGCAAAAGAGGTTTGTGGTTGGGTTTAAACCACGACACCTTGTCATGGGCAAGACTGACATTATTCCCTTTCCCTTTCAGGTATAGTTTAAAGCTCTGCAAGTAGACCTTGTAAGCAAAGACCCTTTTCCCCCCTTTAAAAAGATGAATCCTACCCAATGCCAGCATTCTGGTGGTGATACCAGCCATGGAATCATGTGTTAATAGGCAGGTATATTGCAACTGGTATCAGTGTACATGATGCTAGTTAGTGTGTCAGAAAGGAGGGACTTCTGAAACATTTTATTCACCTTCTCTAAGGAAGCCTCAAGGCTAGGGGCATAAGTCAGCATTCACTTACATATAGCTCTGGAACCTATCTGAACACCAAAAAAATGCTTTGCGTGAGAGTTGGTCAAACTTCAAACAAAAACTGCTTTCTGAATCGAACATACCAGTGTTGTTTTTTCAATAAGTCTGATGAGTAGATGGAGCAAAACAACAACTGAAAAAATTAAAGCATCCACAAAAAATGAAATCAACTGTTACAGTGAGACACTAATTACAAGATTCCTCAGAAAAATAACCTTACTGTATTCTTTGAGCTCAAAAAAAAAAAAAAAAAACAAAAACCCAGTAGGTGTAGAGGCCCCCAGACATTATTCTTCTGAAATCTGTATGCACATCCCAGATGTCAACAGAATTTCTGGGAAGCGTATGATTCAGTATTAGAGGAAGGAGCCTGTGTGGAACAAACTGACATACTAATTTTTTATGCCACTTTCATGTTGGCACTGAGCAAGTGGTAGTTCAGTCAAACCATAAGCCCTTCTTTTTTTTCTGCATTTTTTTGCCTACTTGCTGTTTAATATTGGCTTGTTCCAGAGTCACAAAGAATGGGGTAGGAGACTTCTCACTATGGTCCTGCACACTGTGGGAGTGGACCTTGGATCAGATCCTGTACTCCATATCCTCTCCATTTACATCAACCACATCTGTCACAGCTCCAGAGTTTCCTCTTACAGTGTCTCTCCCTCATTTCCATCTTCCCCTGTAATTTTGAATCCTTACCCTTTGATTTAGGCATGAAAGTTTGGGGAGTTTTATGTTGTGGGTTTCTTAACTCTCTTTTCTGTTACATCCAGTCCCATTTCTAATCAAATTGAATCCAGTTGGGAAGTCATGTGTAAAAGCTACCTTCCCCACCCAGCTTTTTATTTTTGTGCTCTTCAGTGTCAACTCACATGACAAAAGTATATTTATTATGCAGGAAAGTAAGATCTAAGCCTTTGGTTCTTACAGGACACTGTGCTAATCTGTCCCAAGATTTAAATTTTGCATGCTGCAGCCCTTCATCCTCAAACAGCTCCAAAAAACCAGCTCTCAAACATCAAATGAAGCAAATGCAAACTAATAGCAGAGATGAGCCCCTGTTTTATTGTTTTGTCCTCTTGAGTAATCAGTTGCTACTGTTCATTTTCTCACATATTCTTTTCCACAAAATTGACTTCTGTGGACAGTAAAAATGACTAGGGACAAAAAGCAGACCTGTCTTCTTTTCAGTATGTGGGACATTACTGCCTTCAACACAGCTCCAGCAAGTCATGTCTTAGGCTTGAAACCTGGGTTCAGCAGAATCCAAAGGTTTGTGATTTGATGGAGACAGGAATTAAATTTCTTGCTCCACCATGGGCTTTCTATGTAACTTCGGATGAGTCATCCCCTTTCTCTCTGCTTCCATGCCTTCAAATACAGTGAGAAAAACAGACCAAGGAAATCAAGGACAATGGAAGCTGGCAGCAGAGAAGGTCTCCAGCCCCAGCCCCTGGCCCAGCCCGTGCCCAGAGCAGGCTCAGCCATGGGCTCAGACCAGGCTGCTCACGACTTCACGAAGCCAGGACCTGAAATGCCAAAGGCTGGAGACAGCCCAGCCTCCCTGGGCCCCAGTCCCACAGCTGGACCTTATGGGGGAAATGCTTCTCCTCATCTGGAGATGGAGCCCATTGTGTTTCAGCTTATGCTGCTTCCTCTCACCCTCTTACCAGGCACCACTGTGAAAAGCCTGGTTGCATGTCCTCCATCCTCTTCCATCAGTGCCAGCGATGTTGGGTGCTCTCAAAGCCATCCCTTCTCCCAGCTGAACAAGCCCTGTTCTTGCAGCCTATTCTCATAGGGAAAGGCTCCCAGCCTTTCCCAGTGGTGTCTCCTCACCTCCCACCATTCATGTGTACATTGGAAAGGTAGCATGATGACTGATGTAATAAAAACAGTAGATGGTTAGATGTGATGTTGATAAGGGACATATGATGTCTAGGATAGGAAGAATTTGCCAGACATTAAAGTAGCAATAATGACAGCTATCATAGCCCTTATAGTCTCATGTTCCACAAAAGTGTCCTGAATACTAGTAGCTTGTTTAATTGTATTTTCTAGTGAAATAAATCCAAGATATATTTTTCCTAAAATATTCAAACTGATTTTGAATTTGGTATTCAGTAAGGATTTCTTCCTTACTTTATCAAGGCTTTTTTTCAAGGTGACCCATAAATCGATGAAAGTTTTATAAAGGAAAGGAAAAGAACAGCAGTGCTAGAGATGAGGGTTTTTTTTCTCTAACAAGTGCTATGTCTTATTGATATGCTTACCAACTGATCTTGTTCAACAGGTAATTCCTTATGATAAATCAGGTGACTTTTTTCACTGACGTATCAGCACTCAATAAAGGGTGAAGGCAAAAGAATATGTGCAGCACTCAGGTACCACACAAACCTTGCTTCAACATCTAAAATGGAACTAAATGAGTTTGCAGACATGGTGCTGGCCTCCTGCATTTGGCTAATCTTACCCTCAGTGTGTGGACAATCTCACAGATTCTTTTTAAGGAATTCCTTAGCTGCCTCTCTCGGGCCCAATGTTCAAGCACATCTTGGAAGAGGAACCCTTCCCTTCCTCCCCTTCTGCAAAAATTCTCCCCAGCACACAAATAACACCCCAGGCCCTTTCTCTTGTCTCTCTCCCATTCCGAGATACAATAAATGTTATGACAGATTTGAGGAGACATTTGTTTGCAGTTACTGAGTGCTTCTTGTTAGGAAGGAGCCCTTTGCTGTCTGGGTTCAGTCTCTTCATTTGGCATTTGGAGCTTTTCAGTGTGCGAGTTGAATAGAGAAGTATATGTGTTGGATATTGTGGCTAGAATGCAAGCGTTCACATTCATTTAAATTTTGAGGAACTTGAGTCCAACCACAGTCCCAGTGTGCAACGGCATGAGAACTCTTCCTAGTTACACTACTGTATGGAGTAACCCAACTGAACAGTGCTTTGACAGCCTTGGGACTCTCTTTCTCAGCCTCTTGTTGGTGCTGGATGCTTGCCACTGGAAATCCAACTTTATCACTTGTCTCCGGAAAAATCCTCCCCTGTGCCATATGGGGAAAATATATTGGACCAGCTGGGGAAGTCCCTGTTCAGAGGCAAGAGGATGCCTTGATACAGCATGAGACAGGTGGGGAATAGGAGCTGTGAGAAAGACCACAGAGGGAAAAGGTAACAGATTTATTTCTGAACATAATGAAGTGGATAAGCTGCAAAAGAAAATGGCAATGGATTAATGGGCATTCTGAAATGTCCAGATACAAAACATCTGACACGAGTTTGTACAAAGATTTCAAGTTCAGACATCGAAAGAAATTGTAGGAAATAAATAGAAAATTTCAGTAACAGATTTGTAGAAACTGGAGGTGGCAGATGCTCTGGAGCCCATGGAGCCCATTTCTCTGGAAGCAGAAAAAGAGTGGTGGGAGAAGCCTTTGCTACCTCTGAGTACCTCTGGAGGGTGTTCAGGGGCACAGGCATGGTTCCAGCTCATGTGGATGCTTGCCAAGTTCATCACTGGATCCTGGGAGTTGTTCACGTTAACTGTGTTCTGGGCCTCCTTGCCTGGCAACAGCAAAGGAATAGCACTATAATGCTTCAACAAGTTTATGTAAAAAGCAGGAGGTAGGAAGAAAGGAGCAGGGTAGAGTTTAGGACCTTCATCAGTAACTCATTTCTCTAATGCAGTCATATACAAACTGTCTTGCTACTATCCTTTATGGCCTTCTCTCTACTCCTTATTTTCAACCACCTTCAAAGTTTTAATCTGGCACTTCAATACTCTTGCCAGCTGTTTGTATCATCTGCCTTGTGTGAATATGGCTTATTGTGATGAGGTGGATGATTGCTTTTCTGTGGATATCCCTGGTCACACCGACTGAAAGCAGAGGGAACTGATGGCCATTTCTATGAAGTGTAACCCCACTAATTTTCATGGAGCTGCAAAGAGGGAAAACATCTTAAATTTGGCCTCATTAGCAGAAATAGCGGCTGACTTTTTGAGTGAAGTAAGATTATGATATTCAAAGTCAGGAATTAGAGTTTCATATGAGAACACATATTGCAACATTCATGATAAAGCTGTGGAAGTTGGCAAGGCTGGTTGGATTTGTGCTACCACCAGCTTATATCTCTCACAGAGTAACAGTTAACAGCGAACAGAGAAGAATCACAGAATTGGGCATATAGGCTCCTGAACTGAAGCACTGAGAGTTTCAGCCTGTGGCTGTGTGCCAAGTTGCAGGGAAAGACTTCTAGGCCTGAAAGTTTTTGTATGAGTGGGCAGGTGGAAGAACAGGAGACATATTCTACTATGGAGAGGTTGCCTGATACAAAGTGAAGTTCAGAGAATGCTTAACGGATTACTAGCTGTTCATAGGTGCTCTATGGAAATAATTCTAGTCTGGCTTTAAAACCATCTCAGTGTTCAGTCTTGAAGTCTGTTTTGTTAGGTTGCAATTGTTAGTTTGTAAACAGGGGACACTGTGATGTTATCCTGCAGATATAGCTTATCAGTGGGTGTGTTTGGGGTAATCCTTGGGTATCATCACTTGAAAGCTTATCTCTACTGCTCTTATATGTATGCTATACTGTGGAACAGGCGTTTTTCTAAGCAGTTAGCAATATAAAGTGAGCTTTACAATGTAAAGTCTGCAAGATTTCTGTGTTCGTGTTTATGTAATCAGGCTTTGGGTTATATACAGAAACAGAGATACTTACAGAAATCAGATTCTGAGTTCACATAAGAGACAATTTATGATAGATTCGTAGGTGTGTTCATTCAGTCAAAGAGCAGAATTGTCACTTCATAGTGCATCCTAACATACATGGCTGATGAGCTTGAGTAGTGCTGCATAAATAAAATTCAGCTGTAAACTCCTAATCCCTCCTCTCCCCTCTCCTCACCTAGCTTAAGTAAATCTAAATTTCTACATTTGCATAACTGTCTGAACTGATTTGAGGATTTTTTAAAAGTAATTAGTTAGACTCTCGAGGTGAAGGGATTGTTTTGTCCCATTCAGCATTTATTTTTCTGCTACACATTGCCTTTAGAAAAAATACTCCTGCCTTACCTTAGCCTCAAGTAACAACAAGAAAATTAAAAAGCTAGATTGGTTGTTTTCTAGAAAGCAATTCAAGCATCCGCACCATTCGGGCTTTTTTAAATTTCTTTATTCTCAGTATAGCAGATCATTTTCTGTGGGTCTGAAGTGTTACACACAAAAAGATGCAGAAAAAAGTTTTGTGCTTTTGTATTGCTGACCACATCTATAGACTTTTATCTACCAGTGTGTAAGAATATCTGCTCATATAAGTAGATTATTCCTAATAGAACATTTCTGGGATTCACTTTAGCATTAAATAATCAGCCTACTTACAGGAAGTTTGGGAGAATAAGTGAATGTGGATGGGAAAAAATTATAAGATTATATTGAGCAACAGTGAATTATAGGCCTACTTATGCATATGAACACAAGCTAGAGGATGAAACTTCTGTAATTTTTCAGCTCATTTAATCTGAAAGACCCACATACGGAGTTACATAGCCAGAGGTAACATCTGCAGTTTGGCTGGTACGTGCCTTTGGTGCCGGCATTAGCCCTCTGACCACAGTGGCTTCTATTGCTCAGCTCTTTTAGTGGTTTGGCATCTTTCATATTCCCCCAGACTCTATGGTAGAGCAAGTGGACACCCACACTGGACGCCAAAAGAGTCATCTTAATGAATGACGTATTATGAACCTTGTGAAAGTAATTTGCTTTGCTCCATGGTGTAGTTGGCCAACTTCCTATTACTGAAGGTTCAGGCAAAATCCACCGCTAAAGCTATGCAAATTCTTGCCTTTGGGCAACATATCACAGAAACAAGTCTTATTCAAAGTAAATCTTGTTTTTATTTTCTAAAAGGAAAATTAACTGTTACACTGACTTGGGGAACAGTTATCTACTATCCCACATTATAGGTAATGAATTCACATCTAAAGACGTGTTTTATAGCAGGGTATACCTTTTACAAAATGTGCAACAAAGATTCTGATAAAATCTTATTTTCTGGCCTACGATTTGTTGAGAACCACTGTTAGCTGTCAGATGCTGGCAGTAAGAGAGCTGAGAGCGTGGGGCAGGCAGCTCACCCTTCTTTACTTTCTATGACTTTGCTTTCTTATGAAAAGCCTTATTTACTTTTTCATTTTCAAGAGAGGGAAGCATTGTCTGAACACAGTAATTCTGTGACATGTACAAATTTATGTCCTGTAGGCTTGTTACTTCCACATCTAAAACTGGACAATATTTTTTGCTCCAAAATCCTGTTTCAGTCGCTTACTACTCTGATGAAACACCCATCTTCTAGCTTTTCTAGCTCTGCCTTTGCTCCCCAGATACTGATTCTTCTGAAACAAATGCATCAGAGGGGAGAGCTGTATGTATATAAAAGAAACTACTTTTTTTCTGTCATGAATGTTAGGCATGGAAACAGTCTCTGTGGCAAGGCCAGTGAATGCTTATGACAAAGACAGGCTTTGAGTTCTCTGAACTCTGAAGCTCTGAGAATAGCATTCAGTGTTGCTTGTTACATGCATGGTTCCCAGTCAGCTCACACTGTGTACATCTGAGGAGTGCTGAGCTGTGCCTACAAGTGAAGCCAATTTAGCTGGGTAGTGAAAGTGTAAAGAAGTTCTGTGAGGCGAAGCCAGGACATTCATCTTGTTCATTCCTGAGGGCATGGTAGGAAAGACTGCTGCGCTCTTCAGGCTAAATTGTACCCAGGCTATGTCTTGAGGGCATTGTGATGCAAAAGAACGGGAACGGGTTTTTGTTTTTTGTTTTTTTTTTTTTTGCTTTGGAGTAAAAGTTTCTCCTTCATTTAACTCTGTAGTTTTAAACTTGTCTTAAAGCTCAAATATTGCCAAATTGTTGTCCTACCATTTCTGTCATAGCAATTATTGTAAGATTTGTTGAAGCTCACAGATGGTTAAAATGTCATTATTTTCTTGATTGTGGAGGGTTTTTTTTTTATGCCATACTTCCCTTCCCTTTACCCCAACATGGTTTTCTGAAACATGTTTGTTCAAAATCAGAGAATCATAGAATCATAGAATCATAGAATCATAGAATAGCTTGGGTTGGGTGGAACCTTCAAAAGTCATCTAGTCTAAGAAGTCTCTGCAATGAGCAGATGTCTTCAACAAGGTTGGGCTACCCAAAAACACATCCAGCCTGGCCTTGAATGTCCCCAGGGATGGTACATCCACCACCTCTCTGGGCAACATGTGTGAGTATTTTAGCACCCTCATTGTAAAGAATTTCTTCCACACGTCCAGCTTGAATCTCCCCTCTTTTAGTTTACAACCATTACCCCTCATCTTATCACAACAGCCCCTGCTAAAATGTCTTTCCCTGTCTTTCTTATAGGCTGCTTTTAAGTACTGAAAAGCTACAATAAGGTCTCCCTGGACTCTTCCCCAGGCTGAAAAAACCCAGCTCTCTCAGCCTTTCCTCACAGAAGAGGTCCTCCAGCCCTCTGATCATTTTTGTGCCTCTCCTCTGGACCCTTTCCAACAGGTCTAAGTCTTTCCTGTGCTGAGGACTCCAGAGCTGGACACAGCACTCCAGGTGGGGTCTCACCAGAGCAGAGTAAAGGGGCAGAATCACCTCCCTTGAGCTGCTGCTACACTCCTTTGGATGCAGCCCAGGATACAATTGGCCTTCTGGGCTGCAGGAGCACACTGCCGGCTCATGCCCAGCCTTTCTCTCAAGCCCTCTCAGCCCACCTGTCAAGGCTGTGCAGCTCTCTCTGGATGACATCCCTTGTGTATGTCAGCTGTACCACTCAGCTTGTGTCATCTGCAGACTTGCTGACAGTGCACTCAATCCCACCGTCTATGTCACTGATGAAGATATTAAAGAGTACTGGTCCCAGTATGGACCCCTGAGGGACACCACTTGTCAATGGTGCCCATCCAGACATTGAGCCATTGACCACTACCCTCTGGATGAGACCATCCAGCCAATTGCTCATCCACCAGACACTCCATCTATCAAATCCGTATCTCTCCAGTTTATAGAGAAGGATGTTGTAGGGGACGGTGTCAAAAGCTTTACAGAAGTTCAGATAGATAGACAACATTCGTAGCCCTTCCATTGTCCACTGATGTAGTCACTCTATCATGGAAGGCCAGTAGGTCTGTCAGGCAGGACTTGTCCTTGGTGGAACTGTGCTGGCTGTCCCAGTTGACCTCTCTTTCCTCCATGTGCCTTATCATGGCTCCTAGGAGGATCTGTTCCATGATCTTCCCAGGCACAGAGGTGAGGCTGAGAGGTTGGTAGTTGCCAGGGTCCTCCTTTCCACCCTTTTTAAAAATGGGTGAGATACTTCTCTGTTTCCAGTCACGAGAGACCTCACCCTATTGCCATGACTTCTCAAATATCAAGGAGATCGGCTTGGCAAATACACGAGCCAATTCCCTCAGTCATGTCGATGTGAACTCTCTAGCAGGCAACTTAATGGGAAAATGATTTATTCTTGTAATAAGTGGCACTCTTATTGCATCCTGTGGCACAGTCCTGTGGCACTCTTCTGGGATTCATTGCTGATTCCACCAGTGTAGTGTTAAGGTAAGCATCCAGTTTGGAGGCAGGATAGTTAACAGCCTTTTCCAGAATAACATGAAGTGACAGTGATTGCGCCAGGCCATCAGCTGACAGCAAGATTTTCAGTATAGAGTAGTACAAAAGAGTGTTGTATGCACCTTGGTAAAATAACTTGTAGAAGAACTCATGAAGAACTCATTGAAGAGCTAATGAATGGGCATCGGCAGGTCCAAACTTCACAAATGCATGGTTGTGGAAGACAGACACTGCTCAAATGTATTTTTTAGAAAAAAGTAGAGTTGGTTCAGCTTTCCCCACTGTTATGTGACATAGCCATTATTTTAATACAGACTTAGTAACTTTATAATAGGTTATAAATTTAAAACCATGTAAATATTAGTAGTGCTGAAACTATTTTGTCCTAGGAGCTGCCTGTAGTTTTAGTTCTACCACTAATATACAAGGGTCTGAATGCAGACATATGGTCACCATCAGCTTGGATATTTAATTTTGAGATGACACTTCTATTAATTCATCTGAAAAGGGGGAAGCTACCATATAACTGGTTGCAATTAGCCAAACCACAATTTTGTCTAACCAGTTTACTCTAAACCAAAAGCCAAAATAGCATTTTAGAATTATAACATCACTCACAGATTTGCATCTCCTGATGAATTCCCAATGTTAAGATTCAAGCCATACTGTAAAACCAACCCTCAATTATAACCCTTTTTAGAGAGGAAGACCAGTGACAGGTGGTGCCTGCTATAAAAGCCTCATTAAAGCACCTTCTGTTTGGATATCACAAAAGGGAGTCACCAGATGGAGGCACAGCTCCACATGGTAGCCTTACCTCAAATGAGAGTTTCACCTGACACTTTGGGGACAGCAGATTTTTTTTTTCCTCCAACTAACAAGCCACTGAGGTTCAAGAGAGGATATATTAGGATTAATTGCACTTGATCACTAATCCATTGTAATGCCATATGCTGAAGGCGTTGTTCATTGTCAAGCCTAGAGACAGGTAGGGCCCCTCTGATAATGTAAACTGTCCCCATTTCCACAGAGCTAATCTAATTTCACCTCCTTACAGACCTCAGATTCCAGTAAAGATACTTAACTCTTCCTGCTTTGTCTCCTGATGCATTTTTGAATGGTCACAAATCTGATATAGGAGCTAATGATGCTGAAACCTGCTGACTAATTGGAAAATTATTTTTCCTGGTGCTGCTTGCTGAAATGAGCAAAACATTGAAAGGGTATTTACTGTATTGTGTACTCAGCCTATCAGTTCAAAAGCCCAATTCTTCCTTCATCAGCCACACAGTTTAACTTCTCACACCTCCTCCCCCTGACAGTCCTAAAACACATTGAAAGAATATGTGATTTACTAGATGAGAACAATTGGCCGCCTAAACCATGTGAGTAAAGTTTATGTTTCTTAGAGGAGGCGTTGTCACCTTGTGTAGCCCTTGGAGTGGGAGGATTTTTTCAGTGGCTTGTCTTTGGGATTGATCCAAACCAGTAAGTGCCAAACAGCGTAACCAGAGCATTTTTCTATTGTGTTTTGTGTTAAACTACTTTAAAAATTGCCACCCACCAATCCTGTTTCTTAAATCAAGGAGGTCAGTCTTCTTTAATATGCAGTGAGTACACTTGTGAGAGGCAGAAGGAACAGAGATAGGTGTATGGAATTCACATATTTTTACCGAGTGATATGTAACATCTTATGTCCCAGAAAAACAGAAAAGAAAAAAAAAAAGAAAAAGAAAAAAGGAAGAAAAGTAGTTCTCTGTCATAATTGTACTAACTATTAAGAGCCAAAATATGTTTTTATATTAATTTGATTGGAGGGCTGGTCTACTCAAATTGAGAGAATAAGAAATTAATCACGGCTTTAGTGTCTAACATCTTGTCTTGTGTTACCTTCTTAAGACTACTCTATACTTACAAAATGCCTTCAATTCCAGAAAGGACTCCACATGTGTTGCCAGCTGTGTGCACTTAAAGATCAATTCAACCATCACTGAAATGAGACCATCTCTGGGGTGGAACACAGCAACTCCTCTATTCCAGAAAAAGCAAAACACTGTTTTCAGGAGGAGGAAGTGAAAAATAACAGCTCCAACTGCAGTTCTAATGGAAATCATGCTGGCAAAGTATAATTATCCTTGTTGAAAGTTGGCCAAGACCCTGGAGCTAACATTCTCCACTCCCAGAAAAGGTGCCAGGGGTTCTTTAGCAATCACAGGTGCTCAAGACCTCAGGTTTGCACTGAGTTCAAAAGGCATTGGCTGACATACACAAGAAAACTCTTCCTCTCCTGTAAGTAGAAAGCCAGGTATCTCTGGCATCTCCTTCCTGTCCCCACCTCTTCTCTTCTCTCTTCTCTTCTTCTGTGTTACACATTGTGAAAGGTGACGGATTCTTGCTCCTACCAGAGGAAATTCACTCCGGACAATACAGCTATCAGTGGATAAGGTTATCCATGGGAGAAACTGTTTACTGGAAACCAACAAAACCAAGTCCATCTATCCTACCTCTAACATCTTACAAGTTTAATGCAGGTTCAGCTTTCTTTTAAATCAGGATTTTGATGGCATTTCCAAACCAGTATAAACTTACTGTGGTTTCCCTCTGCTTCCCATAAAGAAATCCCTTCTAGCTAATTTGGAAATTCCAGTTAATTGGGAACATGGTCCCAGCATAGGAAGGAAAGAGGAAAAATTAAATGTAGTGTCTGAAAAGAGAAATTACATAAGGTGCAATAGTCCCATATTCTCATTTGCTTTCTATCCTGCCTGGATACAGACTCAGCAATCATATGTTATGAATTAACAGTAAGCTAGTCCACAACCTCCACTATGTGTATTGTACACATAGGGTATTCATAGATCTGTCTATCTATCTATCTATCTATCTATCTATCTATCTATCTATCTATCTGTCTATCTATCTATCCATCTATCTGCCCACCCACCCATCCATCCATCCATCCATCCAGTCAGCTTTTCTTGATCAAAGATGAATGAATCTCACAGAATTGTAACAACCTCTAAAACTAACCAATGACTGTGCTCATTAATGAAAGTATTGAGTTCAGTGTATTCTAATTAACTGAGGTGAGTTATTCAAGGGCTTATAGACTATCCTTGGGTACTCAAGAATAAACTTTGAGATTCATAAAAGATTAATGAGATTTACCACAAAAATATGTAAAACCTGTAAGTGTGCATTGCTTTAGTATTAATCTGTTTAAAATCCTGATAATTTAATAAGGAAGCAAATGACTGATTTATCAGTTGCACAATGATAAAAAAAAAACACCCATACCTATGTCTGGTGACTGCATATGTAGTTTTTGCCTTATGAAGGTGAGATGGGGTGCTTTAGTAATTAACTTTCTTGTAAATTTAGTGCTTTGAAAAATTGCTATGTAATCACTGTTGTAAGTTCCTTAGCAGTGCCATTTCTGGCTGTGTGTTATATTCCTGGAAAGTGAAGACTTTCAGAGAAATTGCAGGTGGCTGTTATTCTTGTTAAAGGAATATGACATGAAAGAACTGTCTCAAAGCACCAATTATGCCTTTATAGTATATCTGAAAACTTTGCTGAAGCTGAAGAAGGAAGATCTTGTCGACCTGATAGTGACTTCAGTTTTGTGATTAGACAGATTAAAAATATAACAGGTAATTTTCTGTCAAGCTTCTTTCCAGCTGGGTGATCCTCAGCATATATTAGTGCTCTGGATTGATCTTCACCCAGTGGAGAAGTTTGGGTTGCTCCTTGTTGAACTTCTTGAAGTTCCTGTTGGTCCATTTCTCCAACCTGTCAAGGTCCCTCTGAGTGGCATCATGGTATATAGGCTATTCCTCCCAGTTTTGTGTAACCATAGAACTATAGAGTAGTGTGGATTGGAAGGGATCTTAAAGGTCGTCTAGTTCCAACCACCTGCCATAGGCAGGGACACCTTCCACTACACCAGGTTGCTTAAAGCCATGTCCAACCTGTCCTTGAACACTTCCAGGGATGAGGCATCCGCAGCTTCTCTGGGCAGCTTGTTCCAGTGTCTCACCATGTTCAAAGTAAGAACTTCTTCCTAATATCGAACCTAAATCTACCCTGTTTCAGTTTAGAGCCATTACCCCTTTTCCTATCACTATATGCTCGTGTAAAAAGTCCCTCTCCAGCTTTCTTTTAGGCCTCCTTTAGGTATTGGAAGGCAGCAGCCTTCCAATATGCTCAGAAGGCTCAGAAGCCTTCTCTTCTACAGGCTGGAGAAGGCCTACCAACAGACCTGATGAAGATGTTAAACAGGATATGATCCAGCACTGACCTCTTGGGTACACTGCTAATTGGTCTCCAATTAGTCTTTGTTTTACTGAGGATCACTCTCTTGGCCTGGTCATTCAGACAATTTTCAATCTACCTCAGTGCATGCTCATCCAGCTCATACATCCACAGCTTATCTACAGGGATCTCATGGGAGACAGTGTCAAAAATATAACTGAAATCCATGTAGATGATATTGACCACCCTTTTCTATCAAACCAGTCATTTCATCATAGAAGGTCATCAAGTTGGTCAAGCAACATCAGAGTTCATGTCAAACTGGTGTGCTGGAGACATATAGTATATGGATATTTTTGGCTCTTGTAAAACTGTACTGCTGTTAAATAACCTTAAAAAAAATAATGACAGCAAAATTAATGATAGAATGATAGAATCATAGAATGATAAGGACTGTAAATGACCTTAAAATCACCTAGCTCCCAACCCCCTGCCATGGGCAGGGACACCTCACACTAGACCATGCTGTCCAATGTCCTGTCCAGTCTGGCTTTGAACACTTCCAGGGATGGAGCATTTACTACTTCTTTGGGCAATCTGTTCCAGTGCCTCACCACCCTCACAGTAAAGAACTTCCTTATATCTAATCTGAACTTCCCCTGTTTAAGTTTAAACCCATTGCCCCTTGTCCTATTGCTACGATACTTGAAAGGGAGACTAGTTTGACAAAACTTATGTTTCAAAAGTCAGATGAGACCTATTTGAAGAATTTCATTTGTAATCAGGGTTTGGATTATTGACCTGTTCAGTGATTTCAGATCTTTTCCTTCAACAGAATGAGCTGAGCATCTTGAGGATCCAGGAGAATTTAATTTTTTAATTGGGTAATTTTGATAAGGATGTCCAATAGATACTTTGTTTTATCCTCATAACAGTTGCAAAAATTGCATCAGTAATATCATGTTTTCCTGTATCAAAAATAACCTGCACCTAGATTGTTACACTTAATTGGTATTTCAGACTGGCATCTATAACTGCTCTTTAACTCAGAATGGGGAAATGCAATAGCCCACCTATTAAGCTAATTTTAAAGGGGATATTGAATCTGGGGAAAAGCTTTGATGTTGTCTTAGCCCATACCAGTGTTGTTTCTCACGGCATACCTCATAATTGCTTTTACCTCCATTAAAAAGTATTTCAAGGCTTCCTCCTTTCTGCATTTCATTTGTGTGCTGTATGGTTTTCCATGTTCAGCCATTTCCATAGTTTTCATATGCCTCATATAAAACAATATTGTGCTCAGTTTTCGGAAACGGAGATAAACAGATTTTTGCAGATCCTACCTGGTAGTATTTGCATGTCTAATAGGTACATATCTTTAAGATTACTAAATTAAAAAAGAAAACAAAACAAAACAAATTGTCCTTTGAAGTAATTATTTGATTAAGTTATTTATATTCCGTTCAACTGATTTCAATGCTATCACAGATTTTATATGCCTGTTTCTGGCATTTTTAATTTCTGTGTTCATCCTTTACCCTCATCTTTTACCTTACATGCCCAAGAGACAGAGGCATTACTGTTCCAACCACTATGTTAATCCCACTAAAAAAAAACATAATGTTCTTACAAAGGACAGAATTGCAAACATTACTCTGCCTGCAGGTACTATTTTTTATGTCACCGGAGTCTGAGATAAATAAATCTTGATTTTTGTAAATGCAGAGAACCTAGAGTCCCCTTTTACTTCATTTGATACTTTGGGTCCTCAAGCATTTGTATTAATAAAAGACTGATGAACACCCCAGCAGATGTGAGGGTTGTGAGGTGTTGGCAGAGGTTGCCCAGAGAAGCTGTGACTGCCCCATTTTATGCAGTGTTCAAGGCCAGGCTGGCTGGGGCCTTCAGCAGCCTACCAAGTGGAAGGTGTCCCTGCCTGTGGCGGGGGGGTTGGAACTAGATAATCTTTAAGGTCCTTTCCAACCCAAAACAATCTATGATTCTGTGATTCTTTACTTCTCACATTTTCTGAAAAAAAA
Organism: Lathamus discolor; assembly: GCF_037157495.1. Classification (NCBI taxonomy): domain Eukaryota; kingdom Metazoa; phylum Chordata; class Aves; order Psittaciformes; family Psittacidae; genus Lathamus; species Lathamus discolor. The sequence continues at coordinate 77,957,265 of NC_088909.1, forward strand.
AAAAAAAAAAAGAATAAAAAAAAATAATAATTGTGATCAAGTATCAAATGGAAAAACTGGCCTTCTGCCAACAGACTTCTGTGTCTTATTACTTATGATCTGTCAGGAGGGTGAAACAAATAAATACACATAAACTATGTGTTGATAGCCAGTTCATTTGGATAATGCTTTTGTACTGTGGATCAGAAATGAAGCTGATAAATTGAAAGCATTATACAAAAGGTTTAGGTCAAGCTCATGCCTACCTTGGTCTGGGGTCCTTATATATATCTGTATCTGATGAAGATGCAGCAAACTAAATCACTGGAAAAAATAAACCCACAGCTGATCAGTGCCTCACTACTTCTCTTGCATTATGGTCTGTCTCCCAAAGCAGACTACGTGACTCTGCAGTGCCTTGTGCACTCTGTTTTTCACTGCAATCTAGTGAAAACAAAGGATTGCATTGTTGCCACAAGAATTTTTGTTCCTGAAATGATTGCTCATACTACTATATGGGTATAAATAATTGGATTTATTATTTTCTCTAATGCTAAAGCAGAATACTTGTAAATCTGTGCCTGTCAGAAATATTCATATACTTGTACCGTTATGCAAAGGATGAGCAAAATAAGTTACTGTGTTTTCTCATGTAGCTTCTTCTTTTTTCTTTCCCTTTTCTTCCCTCGTGTTTTTTTTTTTGTTTTTTTTTTTCTTTCATGATCCTTTTATACCTCAGGTGGAATTTATGTCATACTGGTTGTTTTTTGCAGCAGCCTAATGGGCTTTCATGGCTTTCTATATTATCCTTCTTTCTGTTTGTTTTATGTGCTCTTATTAGGGTTGTTGTTAGCTCCATTCCGATGTTTGTAGTTTTTAGAAATCTGAATTTTTGTTATTTATGTTATCAGTGATCTGACCTGGGTTGCCCACAGCAATGTTCCAACTGTTCTCAGGTCCTCAATTACTAATTATGCAGATGAACAGATTGTGCAAACTCTTTCCTTATGGCCACATTCTGGAGGAGTTGTTTTTATTAAATTGCTGCTGCACTTGCATTTTAAGGAGGTGCGGGCCAGTTCTTAGTGTTTTGTTTTGTTGGTTTTTGGTTTGAGGTTTGTTTTTCTTTTTTTTTTTTTTTTCAGATATCCTGCACATGTTTGTTGCAGTAATTTATTAACAAGTGATAGTTATATGCATACACACAGACCAAAAAACTCAAGCCTGGAACACCCAAAAATGACATGGTTGTAAGAAGAAGTAAAAGACACAGATTAAAGCCAGATATCTAGAGGAGCAACCTCTTCCTGAAGGTCACAAGGACAGTGGACAGCCTGCCAGTACAATACTCAGAGCTGTTAACATTAATGAAACAAATTAATCACTAGTGAGCATTGACTGATATCATTACACAAAGGATGTTCAGAAAGAATTAACTTTTGAGGTAAAAGAATTCTGCTGTTAATAATGCTTTGCCAATTAGACAATGCCACAGTTTTTGAGGAGCAAGTCACAGTGTGACATTCTGTGGAAAGAAATTATACCTTCATGGATATTTTTGTCAATGTCAAGATCATCCTAAGAACACAGAACTGTTTCCATCTTGGAAGACAGACTGGAGTGTGGGATTATGGTCAAAACCCATATTTTTTACTGTGCTACAGTGGTGGCCAGAATAAAACGTCTGTTCCTGATAACACTGTACACTCTTGTTGGTCATTTAAAGTCACTCACCCACTTTGACAAGTGCAGCTCCCTTGACCATTTCTTGCAGTGTAAGCATGAAGTCAGGTGTCGCCTGAGGAGCCATCTTTATCTCAAAAGACAAGCAAGGCTATCCAGATCGCATACCAGAATATTGGTCATTTTCTTCACAGAAAAGACTTTTGGAAATTATGAAAAAAAAATTTTTCTTTTCCTTGCTTCCCTCCTACAGCGCTGTGCAGGGTGGAAAAAAGTAGGATGTATCTAGCACAATGGAAAAAGTGCACACCAGAAATCAGAAGGAAATTTTATATCTGTGAAATCTTAATACCCAAGATTTTCAGATAAAATTTTGGGGTGAGATTCATGTTGCCAGTAAAATCAGCACACATATCCAAGTGACTTCAGTATGGACAGATTCCAGTCTTAAATATTTTGTTGCCTGCCTAAGTGGACAAAGTTTATATATAACTAGACACATCGAGTGAAAAAATAAACAACAAAACCCAAACTAAACCAAACCAAACAACCAGAAACAAAACATGAAAAAAATTAAATGTAACAGTTAAACTGTCTTGTAAGCCTTATGTTAATCAATGCAGGCTTGCTGTCGAATTTGCTTTTAAAAAAAACTGATTTTTCCTTGTCATGTGAATGGGAATTTTCATATAAACGGTGGGGTAAATTGGTAGAAATGGGAATCTCTGACAATTACTAGAACCGTCACAGGCACAAAGGTACTCTCTGTAACAATAGAAGGTAAAAGGTTCAGACAAAGTGAGATCTGTAAACAATAAGATACTTTCAAGCAGCAAATATTAGCAGTTAGTAATGTAAGTAACTTCTACCATAAGCATAATAGTGACTGGTTTTTATAGACATTTTTTATCAGAAGCTTTCGAAGTATTTTATAAAGTTTCATCATCCTCAAGTTACAAAGAAACAAAGCCCTGGGTAGGTAGGGTGTTCAGAGTTAACCCATCAGTTGTGCAGTATTTACTAGAGTGTAGACCCTTCCTGGAGGAGTGTTCCTGAGTCTAAAATGTAAAATAAATCTGTGTAATAAGTCTTAGAAGCACCCATTACTAAATTCAGCAACAAACTCTTTTCTTGCCCTCTGAAAATATTCTTTTTTCTTGAATTGTGAAATCATGTAATATAGTGATGATCTGGAGCTACCAGTGTGTATTGTGTAAGGAAGACAGAATTATCTTTACTTTTGCACTATTTTCTTGTTTCAGTGAAGCAGCTACAGAGCCATATCATGCTTTTATAGAGTAAACAGAAGAACATATATACAACTGCCTACAGAACAGCTACACATGACTAAATGGCCTTTTGTAAAAAGACCAGGAATTGTTATATCCCAGCCTTCATAGCTGGTAATCTTAACTGATAGAATAAGTGAATGAATTTTTAGAGAAGATAGTGAGAGTTACGACTCAAGTGGCTCCTGTTGTGAGAGAGGATGATGTTATGTCCCAAGGCCACCTTAGTCTGGGTTCCAGGATTAGCCTGAGATGAAAAGAAGCTCTTTCTCTTCCTTCAACATTCTCCTTCTTCTAGGCAGACACCTGTAAATTCTTCTGGTGTGGTATCATGATGGAATACTGTAAAACAGGTCAGACAGATTGATAAAGTAGGATAATCTGCTTTTAGTTTTAGTTGCCATAAAACCAAACCCACTCTTATTTCCTTTTTCTGGTTTTGCCTTCTAAAATATTCAACACTCCTACTGACTAACAGAAAAGCAAAGAAGCATCATTCTGGTGAGTGCAGAGGAAGAAGTGTGAGGAAGAATACTTGTCAAGAGACATGGTTGATTCTCATAACCTTGGTAGAAGGTAAATTCAGAAACATTGCCCAGGACATACGTATTCTCATGCTTAATTGATATGCAAACTTGTAATCTCAAAAAAGTTGGGATTGTATGACATGAAGCCAAATGTACATTTCCTCTTTTTTTTTTTTTTTTTCTTTCCTTGCATAAATATCTGGAACTTCTAAAAATTATTAGAGTTCCTTTTAGAAAAAAAGGAGACAGTATTAACTCCTTTATTATCACTCAGAAACAAAGAAAACCAAACATCATGCGTGAATCTAGGAAGATTTAGGTTAGACTTTAAAACACCCCAAGTTGTAGTGATTAGGAGAGTGAGGCATCCATTGCCAGGGTTCTGGACTTTCCCTTACATGGAGTCTGTAAGAGCTGGTTTCCTTACCTTTTTTAGAAGTAACACTCTGACAGATGCTTTTTAGTTATTTGTTTGTTTGTTTTGGTTGGAAATAGGGCTAGGAGAATGAACTGTTTCCAGATGGTGCAGTGGTATTTGCTTGAGAGACACAACATCTGGCTTCTCTTCAAGCATGAGCATGCACTAAATCTACCACTGTTTTTAGACTTTCATATTTAGAGAATGAGGTTTTGTAATGTTGAAATTTGTATATACTGTTGTATGGAGACAGACATATCCTAAAGAGCCTTAGTCATAAAATAAATTTATGAAATTCTTCGTATAGTCTAATAATTTTGAACTGGTAAAGGATGATTTTTCCTTTCCCCATCAAAAAACAGATGGCGTTTTCTGTGTTTACTACAGGGATAATTTTAAATTCCAGATTTTTTCCATGTATCATGCACATACTCTCTGGGTGACACACATACCTTTGTAAGTACAGGACCCCTTTCTGTATTCCTAATATTATCTAAACTGTTATTGAAAAGAGTTGGACAGAGGCCTCTATTAAAGGCTCTGGCTTTAGGGTAAATGTAGTCCTGCACTTATTTTCCTGCCTCCTCTTTGTCTGTTAGGGTGAAAGAGAACCTGGGTTTTGAACCAGAATTCTGAGGTGACTTGAAAATGGAGTAGGATTTTAATGGCTATACTCATTTCAGGCTGGTGTTTATCTCTCCTTATCTTGAGGAAATATCAAGCAAATTCTGCATTGCCAGTTCCTTTGTCTGTTAGGGTAATGGAGAACCTGGGTTTTGAACCAGAATTCTGGGGTGACTTGAAAACGGAGTAGGATTTTACTCCTGTACTCATTTCAGGCTGGTGTTCTAGCTCTCCTTATCTTGAGGAAGTATCAAGCAAATTCTGCATTGCCAGTTCCTTCAAGACAGAGGTGATAATATTATTCGCTCTCAAGTGAAAGCTCTAAGCTAGTTTTAAGATAAAGCAGAAGGTTTTTATAATAAAGAACAAGGAATTAGGAACCAAAATCTGTCTTGATGGCAAAGAGAAACAATCCTAGAAACCTGTTGCGTACTACATATGTATACTTCACATAGATGAAAAAGTACAAAGGTCACTTTAACAAAGACTAAACTCTTAGAGCTGTAGACGGAATTATCTTTAATGTTCTGCCCTCTGTTCTCTGGTCTGCTTTGTATCTGGCTTTAAACTGCCAAAATAATTTGAGGAACACTTGTTTTTCTTCATGTTATCAGACTGTTCAGACACAGAAAATAGCAGAAAAGTAAAAAAACTCATTGTTTTCAAACTTTTCAATTTTTTTTCTTTTTTTTCTTTTTTTTTTTTTTTTTTTTTGCCTATAAACCTAGCTAGTACAGATACATTGAGGTAAACATCAAAACTGTAAAATTAGTCTTTGAGAGAGATTACATTTAGAGTATATTTAGATGTAGACAAAATAAATCACAGTCTTCCTAACAATTGTTTCATAAAGAACAAACCCAGCCATATTTCTTGTTGACTTGTGGTTCTTAGTACCTTGAACTTTGATGTCGTGTTTTATAGTTCCAGACATACTCTCTTAAATTACCAAATAGCATTATGGCTGCAAGCAGACACTTGTTAAATAGAACTTCAGATTTTGCATCAAAACCAGCAGACACAGTTGTCTTCAATCTAGAAATCATACATGTGACTTTTAACTAAAACTCCCACTGAAGGCCCTTAAGGAAAAGCTGGACTTCACAGAACTTGAGACATCGCATTTATAATACACCATGTTCTTAAGCAGCTTCTCTAGGGAGAAAATGTTGTGGTACATGCGGGCATGCCAGAAGTTTTCTCTCTCATTGCAGCTTTGCAGCTGGCCAGCATTCCTGAAGCATCCTGGAATAAAATGTTTAAATAAACCCTGGGGACCTCAGCAGGTTTCAAAAATGTTTTTATTAGTAGTGAACTTGATAAATAATGGTAATATACTAATCTTGATGAGAAATATGCCTTTCATTTTTAACAGCAGTTTGGTTTGGAATGAAATTTTGAGGGTGGGTAGTAGGGATGGAGAAAGATTCCCAGTCCTTATTCCTATGAATTCTTCTACATGACCAACTGAAACTACATTGACATTTGATTTAGTTCCATTTTTCTTTTATGTCATATTTCTCTGTATCTATATAGTTTTATTCTTTGACCCCCAATTATCCTCACATGACATTAAACCCCTTTAAGCAAATGCTGAGCTTTGTATTCCAGTTTATCCTTGCTTTTCTTGGTAAAACTTCCTTCAAGAGGAGCACATGGATATATCAGTTAATGAAGAGAAGCTGATATCAGAAATAAAAGAAGGGGTTGGTTTGAGTAAAAAAACATTTTCCTTCTGGAATGACATGGAATCTTTGAATTTTATTGGGGGTTTTGTTTGGTTTTTTTTTTTTTGTTTGTTTGTTTTGTTTTGGTTTGGTTTGGTTTTTTGGTGGGTTTTGTTGTGTTTTTTTTGGTGGGGTTTTTGATCTTGTTTTTGTTTGGGTTTTTGGTTTGTTTGTTTTTTCATTTTAAACAGACTGTTTTTTAGCAAAATCTGTAAACTAGCTCAGAAAATACTTGCAGGTAACTTTCATAAACCTCGCTTTAATAGAAATCAGACTTTTTAAAGCATATATCTGAATAACAGAAAGATTCAGAGTTTCTCTCATTTTAATCCATGTGAAGCCTTCCTGTATCGTGATTGGCTCCGAGCGATTAGCAGAAGAAAAAAATGGTACACTCACATGTGCTATCTCTACCCCACCTATAACTGATAAATGTTTTCCCAACCAGTCTGTGCATGCATTTTTCTCAGTCCTTGTTCTGCTTGTAGTGTGATTCAGTGCAGCTTTCTAGAGATGAGACACTGGGTTTCCTGCGATGTAGACAATGGCACTTCTCTGAGCTTCAGAGGTTTATTAAGGTCCAGTTGACACAGTAAAGTTACCTTCGCTCTTGTGTAAAGCATCTGTTTAGATTTTTTTTTATTGCTAATAGTAGTAGTAAATTGTTTATTGCTATTTTAGTCTTGTCTTTGGTAGAGCAAAAACCTTCTGCAAGTAAAAGAAAAGCAAGGCCATTTTGAGGGAAAGCTGGGAAGAAACTGATGGTCTTCCTTGAACTTTGTTCAGATCAGGTGAGAAGTCTCCATATAAATATCTGAAAGAAGGTGCGACTGTATACTGAAGATGCTTTCCAAGAAAATAATCAGTGTTTTAATGAGATGGAATGAACAATTCTGTGCAGTTAAGTACAAAACCACTAGCAAACTGAATAAGACACTGTGTTAACTCTGAGCATAAAATGCAATGCATCTTGCAGGCTGTACTGTGGCAGGGTATTAGAGAACCTACTTTCTTTCCAGAAACAACAGGGAAATTTTTTTGGTTCTTCCTTAGCTTTTCAGATGCTCACCCTGGTTTTCTGAACTGTGACACTCAGTAACTTTGGCATGTATTTTGCCTGTGGTCATATATCCTGGAGTGGTGTGACTATCCGACTTCTACAACAGAATGAATACCTAGTCCTTGTCCTGAAAAAGGGCAGGTGGTTCTACTGTGAGCAACATTACGCCAAGACCCAGGAAAGAGACTTGTAAATGGAGTGTTCCTAATATTCTCATGGCTTTCCTGCAGTAGGTCCATAAATTTTGAAAGTTTGGAAGTACCATCCCTACTGAGTATTGAGAAAAGTTCTTTCCATTTTTCTGGCAACTAAGCAACAGGTTCTTTTCTCAGATCTTAAGACACACTGACCACCGTCTTTTTATAATCACCTTTAAGCAGTGGTGCTGCTTTCTAAGCCAATCAGATATTTTCATATTTCAGGCATTAATGATTTAATATTAGACTAATATTTAAGTGTTTTAATGAGCAAGAGATACATTGTAGTCTATTGATCTTACAGATCCAGTGCCTCCTCATACTTTCAAAGTATCTTTTACTACTTTTCCTTTTCAAAGTTATTTTTATAACATCATGATATCTCCCAACTCTTCAGATATTTTTCTTGTGAGGATGATTAAGTGAGTTCCTTCTCAATAAAGGCAAAAGAATTAAACATTTAACTTTTAACAAAAATATTTAATTGCATCAGGTTCCTAGTTTGCTCATTTGCACTTGATTTAAGCAATAAAAACACTCTAATCAGATTCCAATACTATCAATGCTACAAGTGCTACCACTTGAGTAAAATCTTTTATCATCTGTATTCCCACCCCAAGAAATGCCTTGTCATAACATTGACTTTGCCATATGCTGCCATTTAAATTGTAGTTGTCAAGTTATCAATGACATGGGTATTTCAGAGAGTACATGCTTCTGAAAGCACATACTCTCCCAATCACATGTATTTCACAGCGATCAGTGTAACGTAAAGGTAGAAAACGCTGGGAGCTCTAAGTCTTCCACAAGATTCACCTATTCAGTTGCTCTTCCTCCTTTGTCCTCCAAAAGCTGCATTAGAGATGCTTTTTATTTGCAAAGTGATATCTTAAAGCAGGACTTAGCAAGCATGAGAAGATAAACTCCTTCTAGCAACAACTGTTAGTTCATTCGTTAACGCCCCCAGCAAAACACCGTTGGAGCTGACATGCATGACTGATGGACTGACATGCATGACTGACTCCCTTAACAAATAGCTCAACTTCCAAAGAGGAATTGTATACCACTAGCTCTGTTTTTAGTCTTGTATGAGTCTGAATCTGTACAGATGGTAGTGTAAGTATTTTTGTACCAGCTTGATCATGCTTGAGTATCGGCTTGGCCTAATGTACAACGCAGATGAGCCTTAGGACTAGCCAAGCTATGAGTGATCACTGACTGGTTACCTCTCTTCTTGCTTTGGTGCTGAGGGTAGAAAAGCCAGCCTGATTTTTGCTTATGTTGCAATTCCTCTGTTTTGTGCTACTTTCCTGTGTTCTTTGTATCCCTAGTACAATACCAAGGATTCAGCTGCAGGTGCTCAGATATCTGGCTTTGAAACCTGTAAAGGTTGGAAGGATCTAAACAGGAACATTCCTGCCTCTTGGGCATCTTAAAGCTGAACAGAGTCCTGTGGCAAGACTGGCATTTGACATTGTAAATTTTTTGTTTTCTACTTATCAGTAGAGTTCCATAAAGCTTTTTTTATACATAAATAATTCTTGTAATCATAGGTGGTCTAAAATGGTAATGACCTCAAACACATTTCATATATAGAACTTTAGGTGGCTTTTTAAACTATAATTCCTATTTCTTTTGACATTTTTTCTGTGACTAATCCATTATTTTCCCCTTAACTCACTGTATCAGAGTCCAACCCCAGTAATGTTAAATACTGTAAAATTACTATGCCTGCAAACATGCAATGTGACACAATTATTGTATAGCAGCCTTCTCTATCATCCCTTTGAGAAGAGTGGTCCACCCAGGAAGTGGCATTTTTCGAAGCCTGTTAGTACATAATTTCTACTTTCTATTCCATTTCTTAGTGGATTGATGCGTGTTTTATAAAACTGCCTTACTTAATATTGCACAACAAAGCCAACTCATTTAATATCCCACATTCCCCTAGAGAGTGGTGTAGTCATGTGGCAATGAGCTATTGTCAGCTTAGAGTCACTGACAAGGCCAAGTGACAAGATTCTCTTTATGACCATTGGCAACATACCTGAAGCTACGGATACAAAGCAGAGAATGCAATTTTCTGATGCTGCAACTAACAGCTTTGAGCAAAATTACATACTTGAAAGCACACGCCCAAACATCTTTTCCTGTGTATTGCATGTTTAAACTAGAGGGGAAACGCAAAAATATGTGCAAATATAAATACATACATATGTTTTTCATATTCTATCTAAAATTAAATTAAAACGTTGTTTCGTAATACTTTTAAAGTGAAAGTAAATCAACTTATTTTCACTACGTTTTACATGAAGCTAAACACATTTTAAATATTGCACGTATGTGGAATGTGTTTTGCTACTTGTATTACAGCACTAAAAATACTTAGCTGGTTTTTATTTATGAATCGTGTTCTATGAAATTATTTCCATTTGCAGCATCTTGTCCTCCACAATGAAATGGATCTTCACCCACATACATTTTTTCTTCAGCTGTTCAAGTTCGATTTATGTTTTATTTTTATGTTGGAGATTCAGTAGAATCTGATCTAGCTTTCTTATATGATGCTTGGTCTGGAGCTGCTGGAGAAAAATATCTGCAGCTGAACTACATTTAATGTACATATTGATTAGAAAGTGTTTAAACTTTTTCATCAATTACTTTGGAGCTTCATCTTTCAGTGCTGCATAAGGTCAGTATAATTTGTGAGTGATTGTAAAAGGCATTGCTCTGTTCCAAAGAAAGGACAAAAAACAGGGTAGGATTAACAAATGATTTTTCTTGGTTGGCAGGTTGAGTCATAAGTGTACAGTGTACTGGGAGGATCTACTGCAAGTCAATCTGCTGGCAAAGAGATCTCTTTTTCCTGCTATACATACACACGTTTAGCTACCTACATTCACATAAACACGCATTTACATAGAGCTAATTCTTTTCTCTTGGTATGTGCCAAACTATCAGGATACTTAGAATCATAGAATCACAGAATAGTTAGGGTTGGAAAGGACCTCAAGATCATCTAGTTCCAACCCCCCAGCCATGGGCAGGGACACCTCACACTAAACCATCCCACACAAGGATTCATCCAACCTGGCCTTGAACACCGTCAGGGATGGAGCACTCACAACCCCCCTGGGCAACCGATTCCAGTGCCTCACCACCCTAACAGGAAAGAATTTCCTCCTTATATCCAATCTGAACTTCCCCTGTTTAAGTTTTAACCCGTTACCCCTTGTCCTGTCACTACAATCCCTGACGAAGAGTCCCTCCCCAGCATCCCTATAGGCCCCCTTCAGATACTGGAAGGCTGCTATGAGGTCTCCACGCAGCCTTCTCTTATCCAGGCTGAACAACCCCAACTTTCTCAGCCTATCTTCATATGGGAGGTGCTCCAGTCCCCTGATCATCCTCGTGGCCCTCCTCTGGACTTGTTCCAACAGTTCCATGTCCTTCTTATGTTGAGGACACCAGAACTGCACACAATACTCCAGGTGAGGTCTCACAAGAGCAGAGTAGAGGGGCAATTCAAAACATTCATTAAGAATTTTAATGAAATTAATTATGTGTTATGTATCTTTTGGAGGTTGCTGTAAATATTTCAGTTCTAAACCAGCTTTTATGTCTTTACTTTTCATGTTCAGACTCCCTGCACCATGCTCCAGTCAAAGAGGAGTGATTTGTCTGACATTGTGTTAGAAAGTACGACGGTGCTGATGAAGATGTCCCCAGAGTTTTGAACAATATGCTCAGAGAAAAGTGCAACGGAGATGAGAAAAAAAGAAGTAATGGAAAAACAGAATTGGAGGGAAATATTATTGCAGAGAATTGTAGCGATGCAATGAATCTCAAAACAAGGTGAAGATTTGCTGTGTCTAGATAACCCAATGCATATAGATTCAGACAGGTTGCACAGGAGTTAAATTGGTCAAGGGATGTGTTAAAGGGTTTCTGGTAGACAGCTGCTTATGTAATAAGGGTGAAAGAAAATGCAGAAGCTAATTTTTTGAGGGTATAGGTCAATTGAACTAGCTTTGTCAGTCTGGAAAGCAGGTATGAAATCTCATGAAGTTTGGGTTCTCCTGTGGGAGTCCCAGAACTTCCTTGTTTGATCAGTTCACTTGACAGCAAGAATGAATTTTCTTTCAATGTTCCAGCTCCAGAACAGGTCAAAAGAACTGAGATATCTGAAATATTGAAACACATAAAAGCAGAAGAGCTGATTTTCCACACTTGACTCTGGAGGGAGTGGCAGAGAGAGCCTATGTGAATAATTTTGTGCATGAGTAAAAGGGATGAAGAGGGAGAAACACCATCATAGCTTGCTCTGGGAGCTAAGTGCTTGAGCTGCTCTCCGCATTGACTGTACTCAAATGTACTGATTGCACCCTTGGCTCTGAAGCAGAAACTTCTGGTTATGTTTCTACAAAGTACAACTCTGATTGAGCTCTGAACCCTCAAGTTAGTTGGCATGGTTTCAGTTTTATTTTATGTTTAATCAGTTTAATCATTTCAAGCTTAGAGCACACACTCCAGGACTCAAATGAGTTAGGAATCTGTGGATTTGCCCCTCAGTTTGGCCACATGCAGGCCTCTGCAGTGGGTCACATGCAGGTGTTTCAAGGGGGCTCCACTTAAAATAGAGTCTCACCCAAAGCCTGTAGTAAAGGGCCACAGGAACCTGCAGGAAACCAAGAGCAATACAAGATGGAGATGGGGTGGGGAGGAGGAAAAGACAGAAAAGGAAAGCACTAGCATAATGAACTGGAACATGTTCTAGGATCACAGAATCATTTGATAGGTGAAAAGGCACCTCTTGAGCTCCTCTAGTCTAACCGCTTGCTCAGAACAGGGTTAGAGGAGGCTGTTCAGGACTGTCCAGTTAGGATCTGAATATCTCTGAGAACAGAGACTGTGCACAGCCTCTCTAGGCAGCCTGTGTTAGTTTCTGACTGTCTTCACAGTAAAAAAGTCTTTTTCAGTTTACAGGTGGAATTTAATGTGTTTTAATTTGTGTACATCACCACATATCCTGTCCCTCCCATGAGGCATTTATCACGTCGGTAAGGGCCCCATGCGCTTTCTGTTCTTCAGGCTGAACAGTCCCAGACCTCCCAGCATCTTACTGTGTGACAGCTGCTCCAGTTTGTTCATCATCTTTGTGACTGTGTTGGACTCACTTAAGAATGTCCATGTCTCTTGTGCTGGGAAGCCAGGTACTGAAAAACGTAATCCAGGTGCAGCCTCTATTTACTATCATTGAGTAGAGAGAAAGGATTAGGATAGAAAATACATTAGGAGGGTTATGGGGGAGGAAATGTGAGAGGCAGATTAAGCTGAGAGCAAAACCATGCCAAATTGAGCAGTTCCAGGACAAGTAGTGTAAAACCTGGTGGAGTAAGGGTACGAGATAGCAAGAAAAGGAAAGAACAAAAGTAAGACAAAATATTCACCAGGAAGTATTTCTTGGTTTTGTGGTCAAAAACTGATTAAAAACATTACAACAGAAGCATGCCTCCTGATACATACAAGAATGTAAGTAGGTTACAAAAACTGCCATAACCTCAGCTAATGCATTCAGTTGTATGGTCAAAAAATGCTGAAGCAACAATTGCAAGAGTAGCATTAATTACACTTTCTCTCTTTTATTTATGACATAGTCTACAGTTCACAGAATATTTGCCATACTAAGGAAAAAGCATGTGTACACATGAATGTCTTTGGGGAAGACCTGACCTGCTGTGTAGAGAATCTCAGATCGTAGTTTTAATCTCCACCTGGCTTTTGAAGATACATCTAAGTCAGTCACTGTGTATAGAATATAATCAATTATAACAATAGTTTATCTCCAAAATGAAGAAATAATGTTTAAGCGATTATTGGACTAAGATGAGTTTGGAAAAACACACTGTTTCTAAGTACAATTTCAGGGGAAAAAAAACCCAGTGCTGATTTATGTGGGTTTGAAAATGCCCATTATTCTGTAGGATTGGGCCCACTAATAAACATAATGAGCATTTTAGGCAATAAGGTATCCATAATGTCTTGACTTTATTGCCACATTTCTAATGTAAAGTCTGTTCCAAGAAGATACTGCCAAACTAGAAGTTTATAGTATACTGGGTTTGGATCTATAAAACTGCTTTATAACTCCTGTGCTGAAGCTGCCCTAGTAAACTCATTACCCTAGGGAAATATACACACTGTATATTTAAACAAAAGGGTAAGTGATTTTAATCTCTAAGCTTTCTCTCCCTCCCCCTTCCCTTTTTGCCCTCCACCACCTCCTCCAAATGGAAGGAGTTTGTGGAGGAGGTGAGTGTTCAACACCATGTGACAATCATGAAACCCAGTAAAATTCTGTTCCCCAGATGAGCATTAGTTGACAGGAGTACCATGGCACAGTCTTTTCTAGTCCATGTCTCTTTAAGGTCTCTGTAAATAAACAGACTAAAGTTACGGTGTTGAGAGAGGTCAGAATAACAATATTTTCTAGTTTAATAGTCTCCCGTTTTCTCTTCAGCTGGCTGGAACTCACATTGTTGTTAACCACTTTTTAATAAATTCCAAGTTTTGAACACTGCGCCCTTCTGTACAGCTTGCGGCTGGAAATAAACAGACTCACAATGGCTGAAGGTAATTCAGCAAGTTTTAAGTTTTTTTACAAGGATAATGAAGTGAGAGTTTCTGGAAAAAATATCTCTGTGAACCATTTGCTTTCCAGAACATTCTCCTTGTTTGGAGGATAATGTCCTTCTCTTATAACAGTTATGATTTTTCATTAGATTGCTTGGTTATTTTTTTCTGTTAAAAAACCCCACCATATTAAGAACTTTTCATCTGTTCCCCTACTCCCATTTCTTCACTGTTGATTATAAGGACAGATCACATGACAGCATGAATTATTTTGGCAGCTATTCAGTGAGCGCAGACCCTGGTCTGTGTGCAACAGCTTGCTTTTACTGGTTTTCTGCACTGTCTGTTTTTCAAAACACAGGCGCTTCTGTATCCTGTTGCTCTCTGTATATTGCATTGAGCACTGCCTATGTTTTTCTGATCAGGTAAAAGATCTAGGCTATAATTTAACCTTCAACATTTTTGAGGGAAAAAAAACCCCAACTGATTTTTATTTTTTTTTCTGAGGTTGCAAAAAATGTGTGAATTTCTCT